>NC_133617.1:216847816-217177816 GCF_048593235.1 Sminthopsis crassicaudata | reverse complement strand
GAAGAGATAGGAAGACATGACTTCAAGACCTGCCTCTGATTGGCTATGTGGTCTTGCTCAGGTCATTGAGTATTCTAGTATTCTAGTTAACTCTTTATAACTATACATTTCAGAGAAGTTGCCAACATATATTAGTAGAGCTGATTTCCTCACCTGTGGCATTCCTTATGCTAAAGAAATCACAAACCCAGTTCTAACACTATTTTTGGGTAATATTTGTTATTGCATGTAATGTAATACATTAAACTCTGAAGAATTAAATGTATAGGTCACTTAAAGAATGATGGAGAGATGCATGGTGAGTTTGAATATGCTATAATATTTAACCAAAGAATAATTAAATACAAAAAACTATTCTCATAGAAATGTATGACCAGAAAATAATATAAGCTAGAGACATAGTAAAAGAAAATTATAATAGATACATAGTTTATGGGTTACATATGTGTCCACAAAATGAAGGAACTTGAATCCATGGTATATGAGGATCATTTTAAAGAACTTGAAGTTATTTACTATGGAAAAAAGAAAAACTCAGGGGAAAATAATAACCAAATTTAATATATACTTGGTGATTAGATTTATTCTTTGGCCCCATGGGAAGGACCTAATACTAGTAAGTAAAAGTTTCAAAGAAGCTAGTTTAGGCTTGAAGTCAGGGAAACTTCCAACCAATCAGAACCTTTCCACCGCAGGCAGGGATCTTACTTTTTGGTTAAAATACAAAAAAATGAACCAAAACTGTTGTGAAGAAGATTCCACTCCTCATAGGTACGTGGAATGTACACATGCTTATAAATAGCATGAAATCTAGTAGACCCGAAAGACAGTTACAAGAGAACTCAGCCCGGAATGAAACAATGCTGGCAAATGAAGGGCTTTTTACCAAAATTGGTGTAAGATATACATTTTTCTGGAGTGACCGCAGTGATGGAGACACATAGCATAATTTGTAACTATGATGGAATGCTACTGTGCTATAAGATGAATAGGATGTTCTCATATACATGAGCTTTTGGCAAAATGAAATGTACTGTGCACAAAGTAATAGCAATATTGCAAGATGATCAGCTGTGAATGACTTTGCTATTCTCATCAACGCAATGATTTAAGAGCTCTGAAGGTTTTATGGTGAGATGCTGTCCATACCCAGAGAAGGAACTTAACTGTATCTGAATACAGATTAAAGCATATTAGTTTTGATAGTTTTCATAGCATTCTCCAGGTCTACTAAAGTACACTCCAGAAAAAGCTGCTATAAATATTTTTGTATATATAAGGCCTTTTCCTTTTTAACAACTTTATATTCTAAACTCTCAAGAGAATTCAGAATCACAGTTATTGGGGTGATTTTGGTTATAGTGTGAAGAAAATGAAGGGGAATGCCAGAGACTCACTATCTCTTCCTACGCCAAGAAGGAGTCACTTGGGAAAGTGTCTTTGAGACTGCAGCAGGTAATGGAAGTGTCTGAACTGGGCTCCAAGGATAGATAGATGCAGATAAATAGTTCTACAAAGAGCTTAACAATGAAACTAAAGAATCCCTAAGGGAAAGAATTTCATGAATAACCCATGAAAGGTAAAAAAGGACTTGCACCATACAGAAACTGTGAGTTATCTCTGTTGTAGCAGGTACTCTTTAAGCTTGGGATTACTGGGGTGAGGGGTGGATAGTGTGTCAGAAGCTCTAAGATGATTTACAAAAAAAAATGATGGTTTTCATTATATCATCTTAGTAAAAGCTCCCTTCTAAATGCTATTTTAGGATAATTAAATGATTTTCAATGGATAATCTTGGGGGGGAGCACATTGGTAATAGTGGTAATGAAGTTATGAAAGGTATTCTCAGTATCTCAAAGATATTCTTAGAGCCCTGAGGGAAAGTAGTCAAGTTATAACTTGGAGGAACTACAGTCAAACTATAAAGACCCAATTAGCTCAATTGAGTGGGATCTTTTCAAAGCATGCATTATATGTAAAAATCAGATACTAAAGATATATAAGAAATTGGTGGAAATATGTAATTATCTGTGCATCCATCTATCTATCTATCCATCTGCCTGTCTTTTTTTCTACCTATCCTATACTACAATAAGCATAAAAAATGATTTGGAAATATATGGGAGGGAAGAGGAGAGAAAGAGAGAAAGAGAGAGAGAGAGAGAGAGAGCGAGAGAGAGAGAGAGAGAGAGAGAGAGAGAGAGAGAGAGAGAGAGAGAGAAAGAGAGAGAGAAAACTGTGGGAGACATGAATCATTAAGTAAAACTTTAAAAAAGTAGAAATCCTCTAACTATAAAACTGCAGATCAATACCTTTAACATAAAACACAGATTTCAGAGGAGCAAGAAAAATACTAATGTAGATAATGAGGACAATGAAAAGTGAAAGAAGTAAATCTGCAGGAGAGCAGAAGTTGTAGTCACAATTTCAGAACAAAAAGGAGTGTTAGTGCTTGCATTTGAAGGGAAGCAATGCCCTTCCTGGATAAAGACTACAATGCAGACCAGGAAAGCAGTGACCACACTTCTCCCTAGATCATACTACATTGAGAGCAATGAAAACTTGCAGACCTCAAAACTAGTTCTAAAAACAGCATCATGGAAAAGTCTGAATCTTCAGGCAGTGTTTCTCCACCTTCAAGTGAGCAAAATTCAATTTTAACATAAAATTCAAAATCAAGAAACAAGCTGGAAAATTAGGGAAAAAAACAACAAAAAAGAACATGAGTATAAAATGTTATTATGGTGGAAGGGAAGACCAAAATGTTAATTCAAAAGAAGATAACTTTGTGACAACAGCTATGAACAAAGCCTTAAAAGGCTTTGAGATTGTAATAGCAATATTGTAAAATGATCAACTATGAATGACTTTGCTATTCTCAGCAATACAAAGATCTAAGAGCTCTGAAGGATTTACAGTGTGATGCTATCTATACCCAGAGAAAGTACCAAAGACCAACAAAAATTCCTGGAAGAATTAAAGGAATTAGTGGTAGAGGAAAAATTGGGAAAGGAAATGAGAGTGATGTAAGAAAATTATCAAAAGTGAATTAACAACTTGGTAAAAGAGATACAACAAATACCGAAGAAAACAACACTTTACAAAACAGAATTGGGGTAATGAGATATAAAATTCGCTGAAGAAAAAAAACTTCCTTATAATGAAAAATATGCCAAATGGAAAAGGAGATACAAAAATTCATTAAGAAAACTCATTAAAAAGCTAAATTGCTTAAATGGAAAAAAATAAAAAAAAAAACTGAAAAAAAATCCTTAAAAATTAGAATTGAGCAAGTGGAAGGTAAGGATAACCTCAAGAAACAATCAAAGTCAAATGAATAAAAATAGAAGAAAATGTGAAATATCAGAAAAACAACCAACCTGGAAAATAGATTCAGGAGAGATATTATAGATCTATCTTACTCAATAGAGAAAAAAATGAGGTCCTAAGGGGATAAACAGTATAAAGGAAGACATTAAAAAAGTAAGAGGATTAAGGGAGACAGTGATCAGAAGAAACCTTTTGAAGAAGGACAGTAAAGACAGATAAGACAGATATACACAGAAAGAGACAGAGACAGAGAGAAGGGGAGAGAGAGAGAAACAGAGAGACACACAGAGAGAGACATACACACATACACAGACAGAGGCAGAGACAGAGACAGAGAGAAGGAGAGAGGAAGAGAGAGAGAAAGAGAGACAGACAGAGAGAGAAATGGAACAAAATGAAATAGAGGGAAATACACAGTTAGCAGTCATGACTCTGATGTGAATTGGTTGAACTCAATCCATAAAACAGAAGCAGATAGTGGAATGGATTAGAAATCAGAATTCAATAGTATGTTGTTTATAAGAGGCACACTTGAAATGAAAAGACACAGTTAAAATAAAGAAATGAAGCAGAATCTATTATACTTCAGCTGAAGAAAAAAAGGCAGTAGCAGCAGTCATGATCTTAGATAAAGCAAAAACAAAAAGAAACCTAATTTAAATAATTAGGAAAGCTACATTTTATTAAAAAGCTACCATAGACAATGAAGTAACAAAAATTTTTATAGCAAATTTCTCTGATACTTTATTTCTCAAACATATAGGGAAATGAGTTAAACTTAAAAGATAAGAACAATTTCCCAATTGATAAATCATCAAATGATATGCACAGGCAGTTTTTTTTTTAATAGAAGAAATCAAAGCTATTTAAGGTCATATAAAATTATTTAAATCATTATTAATTAGAGAAATGCAAATTATAACTCTAAGGCACCACTCTCACTCCTATCAAAAGTGAGAAATGATGGAGAGTATGAGAAAAACATAGGTACACTAATGCATTGTTGGTTGAGTTGTGAACTGGTTCCACCATTATGGAGAACAATTTGCAAGTAGGCTCAAAGGACTGTAAAACTGTGCATATCCTTCGATCCAGTAATATCACTACTAAATTGGTACCACAAAGAGATTAAAAAAGAGAAAAGGACATATATTTATAAAAACATTTGTAATAGCAATTTTTGTGGGTAACAAAGAATTGGAAATTGATGGGACACTCATCAGTTGGGGAATGACTGAATAAATTGTGGCATATGATCTTGGTGTAGCAATATTGTGTTATAAAATGAAAGTGAATATGCTTTCAGAAAAACAAAACAAAACATGGTAACATCTGTATTATTTTGTGCACACTGAAGTGAAAAGATTCAGGAAATCATTTTGGGTAATAATTGCAATTTTGTCATGATGACCAACTGTGAAAAATCTGGCTAATCTGATCAATATAATGATACAGGAGAATTTCAAATGATTCATGATGAAAAACTATTTTTCACATCCATAGAGACAACTGAAGTATAACTTTCTAGCTTACTTTTTTCTTCTTTTTTGTGATTTGCCTGATGTTGAAATACGATTAATTGATATCATTTTGGTTGCCTTCTCGGTGGACATGAGAGAGAATTTGAGACTAAAAATGTAAAAATTAAAATTAAAAATAAATAATTTTTTAAAAATAAAAAAAAAAGTTTTTGTTGTATTTACTGACTTAAAAAAAAAAAAAAAAGGTAGAGAAGCTGCTTCTGGTGCTGCAAGGAAAACCTTTCAGTCCTCCAAGGGATTTATTAAAGTATTGATTTGAGGTTTGAGATTTGATTCTTTCTGATTTGTTCATTTTTTCCTGCCTCTCTCATCTGATTATGGCACTGGAAGGCAGAACAATACAATCCTACAAAGTCTTCCTTTTTAAATGGTTCAGAGTTTTTCAGCTATCTCTTCAATTTACATCAGCAGTCTTCCCTTCATCTACAGACAACACCCTCCTCCATCTCATGCCATTAGATTAAGTTCTTTGAGAGTAGAGGCTATTGTTCTTTTTTTTTTTTTTCCTTTTTTATATTCTTATCACTTACCAGAAAGTACAGTACATAGGAGGCATTTAACACATATTTGTTTACTTGACTAATTCAAAAAGGTTACTCTTAGACGATAGCAAAAGTATTTCATTTTGATGGAAAATAGAAGCTAGAACATTGAAGGTTACTGTAAAGATTTTTGAGTGACAAAAAAAATATCCAAAATAACATTTGTTTTGATAGTACAAGGATAGTTGGATAAAATAATGTTTTATGCTTTTCCAAGAAAATGAGCATTTATAAGATATGTCATTTCTAGTATGATTCAGAAAGCAAGCATTAGAGATTGCAGTAAGAAATTCTAGATTCTTGAGGGAGTGCACATGAACAAAATCACAAAATAAGGCAGTGTTGATTTTTCTGTTGACATCAGTGGCATTCTGACCCAAGACCAGAACTTTTGCTTTAGTAAAAAATTCAATGGAATTATAGTCCTTAATTAATCACAGAAAGGAGTAGAGTTATTGTTGCTTACTAAATGAAAACTTACAATTCCTGAGCTATCTCCAAACACTAAAAAGTCAGACACCTGATTTCTCATCCTTCACATTCCTATATAGGACCAGAGTCTTGAACAACAAATTACCTTCTCCCAGGACACAGTCCAAGAGTAAGTTCTTGCTCATGTAGTCCAAACAGGACCCAAGTTCTTCATACATGTGAAATCTATTACCTGAATGTGCATCAATTATATCCTGCTCTTTTATAATGAAGATAAATTTCTGGGTTAAAAAAAAACATTCTTGAATATTTGCCTAGATTTCTCCTTATATTTATGCTTTTTATCTTTATGGGACTTCCTGAGAAGTAAGCCCAATCAAATCACATTACCACCTCCTTTGGCCAACAAAATCTCTTTTTTCCCTCACCTAAAATGTGTGACTCATAGTTTCAAACTGTCTAGGAAACAATTATTTTCTTCTACTCCACATCAATCAGAATAATACCAAAATAGAATAAGGCACCTTGGTAATTTGTGTTTTTTTCCTTTTTGACAATTTTTGAGAAAACTAGTATGATAATTTATTGGATGTGTTATAGAGAGAATTCTCTGTTAGGTTATGGATTGGACTAGCTGGCTCTTGAGATTTGTTCTAAAACTGAAATTATATGATTCTATAAAGCTTTTTTAAGATTATGTCAGCAAAGTGAGGATATATGGTCCCTAGCTGGAAAGTCTTTTGCTCTATCATAAGAGGTCTAGTTAAATTATATTTGTTAAATAACCAGAGGTCTAGTCTCTAGATAGATAGTCTCTAGATAGATATCTTTTGACCATATTAACTCATGTGAGTTATTTACTATGGAGTTACAATTTTCACTGGTAGCACTGCCCACAATGATGAAATAATGGATCTTTGAAGTATAGAAGAATAAGCTCATAGGATTTCAAATTTGGAGCAGCAACCAACTTTAGATGGTGATTCTTACAGATGAAGAAACTGTCTCAGAATCAGAAAGTGACAGTCAAGTTCACTGAAAAAATAAGTAGTAGAGTGATTTGGTTCAGTTGCTTTTCAGTCATGTCTGATTCTTTGTGACACCTTTTGGGGTTTTCTTGATGAAGATACTGCATTTGCCATTTCCTTTTCCAGCTCATTTTATGGATGAGTAAACTGAGGCAAACCCAGGATTAAATGACTTACTCTGAGAGCTAGTAAACGTCTGAGGCCAAATTTGAACTCAGGAAAATGATTTCCTGTCTCTAAGACTACCACCCTTTTCCTCTGCATCACCTAGCTACCCTTAGCAGAGTCATGACTGAAACCCAATTCCTTATTCTCCAACAACAGCACCATTTTCAGTACTTAGGGATGAAAAATGTTGCATATGAACTTAACCTTGAATATTTGGTTTGTTTATAGTATTAAGTAACATGTATTTAACATGAATTAGAGAATTAGCTATGTTGTCTTTCTAAGCTAATTTTTAATTATCTTCTCACTGGAGAGAATTCTTGGACAATACTAAAAATGAACAAAAATATTTTTTGGCACTGGAATTCAATCAGAGATTCAATGCTGATCTTTTTGTCAATCAACTCAGAGACCATCTCTATATGAAGAGAGAAAAAGGATCATGGAATTTGAAATTTTAAAAGGATCTCATTTTGTCCTTACTGTACTCAAAGAGGACTATCCACTATTGTAGAAGCCTTAGGAATCCATTGGAAATTCATTATCCTGACAATATACTTTTGGATATTTGAGATTGTAGTTAGAATTAAATTTAACAAATTTATCCCCAAAATACTTGTAGTATCTTTTGATTTTAGGAAACATGCATTTGTTTACCTTTCTTTCTAACTAGACTGTGGCAGAATTTAGTGCCCATAACAGTCAATTAGTAAATGTTGAATAAATCCATTAGTCAGTGATCATAAAATGATATATTTAGAGATGAAAGGAAGGTCTTAGTCCCACCCCTACTTTAGTTATGAGGAAATTAAGTCCCAGAGAGGTTAATTGATTGGGGATACTAGAGATATAACTGTACATTTTTAAGGTAGTTGCATCATTCAATGGCTCTAAACTAAATCTGGGTTCTGAATATGTCAGTTTTAAATTCTTGGAAGTTTGTTGGTTTGAATACCTTGGAAATGAATGGCTCTGATGTGGTCCTGTTCTCTGATGTTTCATTTTACCAGGAGCTATGAGGCTTATGGGTGAAATAGCAAGTATTCACAAAGAGCAAATATATTGTTTGTAATAGAATTCCTATTGTATTTTTATAAGACAACTCTATGTCTTTGAAGTTTCATTTCCCTCCTTCCACTGATACATGAAGTGCTAACTGCTTAAATTGTCAAATACATACATATACATGCACACATATATACATATATACATGTATGCAATATGTATGCAAAATATAGGGAAAACTGTGAATTCATTGCTTCTAGGAAAGCAGGGCAAAATTACCAATTGTACTTTTAGTCTTAAGTGAAGCTTCTGGCATATTTACATGGAGCAGAATGAAAGTTGAAAAGAATTTTGTCCTACTGACTCAAAGAATAGACTGTAATAAAAAATATCAGCTGAGACTGAAGGAAACAAGTTAGATAGATTCAGTGACCAAGAATTTCAGTGACTGTCTGCCTGACTGGCTGTGGCTATTTATCTTAGTCACAAAGGAGTTGAAAACTTTTCCGGATGTGCATTTGTATATGTCTGTGAGTAAGAGGATAGCAGCTGCCATTATGTAGAAAACCAGAAACCTTTACCAACAGAGACCAATTTAAGGTCACATTGCAAAGGGATTAGAGCAATAGAGGAACTCCAGCAGTGAGCAACATCATAGAATACAGATTAAAAATTCATTATTTCACTATAACATTCTCATTAGCTTTAAAGAAAAACAAATAGCAACAGAGACAGAGAGAGTTTTCAAAAAGATCAGGGACAAGAAGTGTGAATTGGAGGGTTCTACCTGTTTTCTAACCATATGTATCCTTTCCATACCTTTTCCTGGCCATACGAGTAATGTGTGTTTTATTTGTATTTTCCTTTCTTAACTATAATATGAGAATCTGTAGAGTGTACCCAATATGTATGGGGAAATTTTTGTCATTTATTTTGCTATATTTTAAAATTAAGTTCCATTGAGTCACTATATCCTTTAGTTGATCTGGTATAAAAAACAAACAAAAACATTTGGGTTTGATGCGTAGTGCTTTTGAGTAATATTAACTCAGAATGTTCCTTAAACCTAGAGTAGCTGTTCAATGACCTATGAGACTACATAGGTGACATACAATTATAGATCTAGAGATAGAAGGGATTTCAGAAACCATTTATTTTAATCCCTTTACTTTATGGATGAAGAAACTGTGGCCTAGTGACTTGCCCAGTGTTAAACTGGTAGCTGGCATCAGAGGTGAGTTTTGCAATCAGGTCCTCTAGCATCAGTGGTTTTTCTACTGTTGTGTCAGTTTCCTTTATTATTGTTCTGCCTCAATCTGCCTGGTTGCAAGCCCCTTTTCCTGTTCATTAGGACTGAGATAATTAGGGGTGTGGAGATCTGGCCATACTGGCATTCCAAAAGAGTCATAAAATTCCAGATGTTCTATTTTAGATACCTAATTGGCATCCTCTACCTCTATCTTTCCAGATTTCCAGTCTTTAACTGACTACCTCCTTCACTCCCAATTTATCAGAATTAATGGTTCTACCCCCAATCTGTGAGAATCAGACTGATGGCCACTTCCTGGAAATTCCTGCTCACCAGTGTTCGGACTCCACACCTTACCTTTGTCTCTCCTGATTGCTAGAGCCCTATAAAAATCATTGGAATCTCACATTTGATGCTGAATGC
This sequence comes from Sminthopsis crassicaudata, assembly GCF_048593235.1. Taxonomy (NCBI): domain Eukaryota; kingdom Metazoa; phylum Chordata; class Mammalia; order Dasyuromorphia; family Dasyuridae; genus Sminthopsis; species Sminthopsis crassicaudata. Next base: position 217,168,098 of record NC_133617.1, on the reverse strand, counting down.
TTTAAAACTTTAGCCCTAGGGCTAAAGGAAAAATGGATCCTTTGGTCCCAGATAATGTCTCCTTCTCAAATAAAATATTAAAAACTCTCTAATTTCTATCTTGCCTCAGTTTCTCCAGAATTACACTACTATTGATGAGAGAAGGGGTACCTAAATGAAATTAGGTTTGATTGAGGTCTAGTGGCAGGTTTGGGGTACAGGGAGTCAAATGGAGCTCTCCTGCAACCCCTTTGGATTGGGCACAAGGATACAGAGTTAAATGAGGTCTAATAGCGACGCAAGAGTCCCCTGTAAAGGAATTTACAGACCCGAAAAACTAGATTAATAAAAGATGTTTATTATGGGGTTTGGAAGTTAAGTCTAGTTAGTAAAGTTGAAGATAGAAATAAAGGGCACTGGATCCAGGGTTCCAGTGGGAAGAAATCCTTTGACATGGCAGGTGTAAGGCTACCATGTTTGGGACCTCTGCAAAGAGAGGACTCCAGTTTGGCTCTTTTATAATAGGGGGCTTTGGACAAGCTGAAGGGGCTCATGGGTGAAGTCCCAGTTGGCTTTGGGTTGGGTTTCAGCCAGGGTTAGAATTTTAATAGAATTTAATGGGTTTCTGGACTGAGCCAGATAACAAACATGAAAACTGTTTGTGTTTAGGGTGGAGTCCCCTCCCTGAGGCAGAGTCTAAGGAGGTTTTAAAAGTTTTGGGGTTTCCTCATCACTATCACACAGATAAGGGATTATATTATGGTATTTTGCATTTACTTGAATTCTTATATGTAATATGAGGTATAATTTTGTCATTATGAGTCTAAATGACAGATCAAAAGTAGAGGTCACCATTGTTTGCTCCTTTTGTTTACTACACACTTGTGAAATGTGAAAATAATAATGAAGAAAAATAACACTCTCATATTTACCTTCATTGCATCTTATCAAGTGAAGAACAGTATACATTTATTGCTTCTACTTTCTTACCACCATTCTTTTTTTACCCATTTTCTCACTTTTCTTCTACTATAGTACTAAAACTGCTTTAAATGCCAATGCATTTCTAATGATGAAATCTGTCTCCTCTTGGCATACATCTTCTTTGACTTTTCTGTTTAAATCCTATCCTACTTAAACTTGAATTCAAATGTCATGTCCTTTATGGAAACTTTCACCTCTGAAATAATCACCATTTCCTTTGAGTTATGTCTTCTCTTCTCAGCAGAATCAAAGTATTATGTACTCCCTTTTAACCTCTGTATCTTAAAATGCTGAATTTTCTTCAAAGTTCAATTTAAGCACAACATGCTCTGAGATCATGAATCAATAAGCATTCCTTAAGCACTTTCATTTCACTAAGCACAGTTAAATGCAGTGGATTTTTAAAAAGAGGCAAAAAAACTCTAGTCCCTGCTCTAAAGGAGCTCACATTCTAATGGAAGCCTGATTGAAAATCCATGGTTGATTGTTAGTGAGCTCTCTCTCCTCTAATCATCTTGTACTTCCTAACTTATATAAATATTCTGGACCTCTGCCTTATGTTCTTATGTCATAAACTAGATAAATATAATGTAGCAGAAATTTCTCAGTTTATGCAAATTATCTGAATTAGTTTTGGATCTGGCCAGTGATTGTCAATCCAATTTATTTATGTATAGGATAAACTGAGTGAAGACTTCTCATGGGAATGTGGCTTTGAACTATGCCCTAATTGTGACTTGAGACTTTGCAATAACAAGTTGAGTTAGAGTTAAAAAGCTGTAGGTGTTCAATTGTCTTGGAGGAACATTTCCTGTTTCCTGATCCCCCTTACCTCTTTATTAGCATTTAAGTACTTCTTTTAAAGGCTATGATGGTTTTGGGAATTCAGGTAACCAGATTTCTCTCATTCAAGAATATCTGCTTGTATAGCAGTTCTCTAAGGAAATTTAAATTGAGTCTGTTATATACTAATATTCCTTTGTTTCTGGGATAGATTTTCCTGTTTACAATGTAAACTTGGATTCTCCCATACAATGGGAGAAAAAGAGGGGGGAGAGGGAGAAGGGAGGTAGGTTTTTCTGGCCCATATAATCTTGTGTTTTGCATTTTGTTCTTTGCACTACTCTACTGACATTTTGTCTGTTAGGAGTTGCTCTTTCTACCCAGAGCAAAATAAATTCCTTTTTGCTTTTCCTTTATCTTGAGAATCTCTGATTTTAATTGGAAAAGGGTCACTGCCCACATATTTATTGATGCTATCATAATTGCAACATGAATTTAACGATGAGGAGGTAGTGGGGGGGGGGGGCTGGAAGGATAGAGATAAACTTAGACATTTATAGCCTGAGCATCCTCTATAAGCCAATGGAAAAATGGCAACTTCTAAGAAGTTTGTTCTACACACATACCTCAGAGGGAAAATGACAAAGTATCTGAAATGATGATTCAACTAGAATTCTACCTGATGGGTCATCCAGCTATTGGATTCTCTTACTGGCTTTGAATACAATAATATGGTAATTTTTTGTAGGCTTAAAGAAGCCAATATTCAATCCATATAACCTAAGTAGGAATGGAGAGGGGTGGTGAAAAGAAAAGTGGCTTATATAATGTCAAATTTTAGTCATACCAGCAAATGCAAGGGCTGTTTTGATTTTTTGTTTTTTTTTCTTTGTCTAAAACAATGCATTGAATATAATGTTATATAATAAATGCCTATTGAATTGGGTTAAATTTTTATAGCCCCTAATTCATTTTACCTTTTATTATTTTTGTTTGAATTTTGAGTTATCTCCTCTATTTTCTTTGTTAAGTACAATGTCTTGAAAATAATAGTTACAAAATAAATGCAAGTTTGGATTGGATTAAATTCTTATAATACTCATCTCATTTTACCTTTTATTATTTTTGTTTGTGTTTTGTCTTATTGCTTCTATTAAATGGTTAGCTTTTGAAAAGGGGAAGGTGCTTCTGTGTATTCCCCAAAGTGCCTCTCATTTACTCCATATTTATTTGTTGAATGAATAAATGGGACCAAACAAAATAATTAAGTGAACTGATGTACTCTGTATACCCTTTAATCTTCAGGGGGTCCTGATGTAAACTATGTCTCCCCTTTAATCTGGGGGGGGGAAAGGGTTGGAAAGGAATCTTTGGGAAGTCCTTGACCTCTCAGAGGGGCCACACCCATCCAAGAGGGAAACTCCCAGATAAATAATCTCATTCAATTGAAAATTTTAGCCTGAGGCATCGCCATGGACTTTTATTGAGTTGAACATTAGTCACTTGAACTGCTCCCAGCTCAGTGTCAGGGCAAATCCAACATAACCTGAGAATTGTCGGTCTATTACTGCTAATACCTAATTAGCAAGGCCCACTGAGAAGTTGGTTCTTCTCAGTGTAAATCCATTTTAGCAATAATCCTGACAGGAGTTTGCTCACTAAGAAAGCTGTCTTCTTAACATACTGTTTTCTTAGTATAAATAAACCCATTTTTGCCACAAACCTGGAGCCTGTATTTATTGGGGTTTGTGAATTCTTTCACAAAACTTGTGACTGGCCAAGAGGGACCCCATTGCTGTCAGGAGATCTCTTAACCCTCATTTATCACACCTCAACAGAACCAGGGAATTAAATGTTAAATCTAGATATGTTTCAACTAAATATTTATTTTTAAATTCAATGAATGTGAAAATTTGCAATGAAGATAGAATAGAGGCTCTGCTTTTTTAAATTTATTACTAACTTCACCTTTTTGCTGGAAGTTTTTCTATTTTCAATTTGTCTTTTTGCTATTGACTTGGATGAGAACTTTGTTAAGTATTGACTTGGATAAGAACATTGTAGAACTAGTATTTGATGGTAAAGGAATTAAGCCTGGAATATAAAGCTTGGGTCTTGTTTCCTCCAATAAAAGACATTAATCAGAATTTGACTTGAACCAGAAAAAACACATCTCCTAGACTATACATATTTAAAAGAGTAAATAGATATAATTCTAGTTTGGTACCTTCTCATTCTGAAAGAGGAGGGTGGCCTCTAGCCCAGTCTCCTGCTTTCCCTTCTGGCAGGAATTAAAGTCTTCTTTGGAGAAGGTTTGGGGACAGAAGATGCTAAAGATATTAATTCTGCCTCCCTTTGAACCATACTCCCTGCTAGAATTAAGAAGGATTTTAGTTGAGATTTAAAAAAAGCCAGAAAAGCCAGTAGGCAGAGATGAAGGAATACTTACTAGGTATGGGTAAGAGCCAGAGAAAATGGCTGAATTCCAGAGAGAGAGTTCATGGAAAAGTAGGAGATTGGTGGCACTGGACTGGAAAGTAGGAGGACATTAGGTTATGAAGAGCTTTGAAACAATAATAGAGGATGTTGTACGTGATCCTGAGGTGATAGGAAGCCACTGGAATTTAAGTAGAATATGACATAATTAGTCCTCTTTTTTAGAAAAATCACTTTAGTGGCTGAATGGAGGATAAAATATCTTAAACACTGTCTATTTCCAACTCATCATTTATGTGTTGAAAATGCATCAGTTTGATGATTTAGTTTGTTTGATGACTTTCTTCATCAGACAATTCTTCCATTCTCCATGCCAAAGCTTCTAAAACTGTGGATTGTGACTCCATATGGATTGCATAACTGAATGTGGGTGAATTTGGCAACACTAAAAATTTTGTGAACACAATGACCAAAAGTTAAATCAAAATCAAATATGTAATAAATCTGAGGTGTTTCTGGCAGTGCTTGACCATGTTGCATAGTGCAACCTTGGTTCTACACTGTGCATAAACTAACATTGACCAGAAACACGTGAGCTCAGATTTGAGATGGGATTGTATAATATTTTCTTGAGTAAAAAGGGGTTATGAGCAAAAAACAGTTTAAGAAGCTTTGCTTTGGGCAACGGAAAATCTACAAAATTGAAGTTTTTGGTACTGGTTACTGATGGGGACAATTTGGTGCATCTTTCATATTCTCTTTCATTACTGGCCTCTATTTTTTGGGGAACTCCAACACAAGAAACATGGATTGTTGTGATGTCTAGGTAATGAAGACATTACTATAGCTTTCTATAATACAATGTCAGTAATTTGAACAATCACTTCCAGTGAACCAATGACTTCCTTAAGAAATTTCAAAGTCACATTGAAATTGATGTAATCTTAAATATAGGTGTTCCTTTTCATTTAATCCACAGTCTTTGAACAAGTGGGAGAAACTATTATTATTACACATGCCTTTAATTCTCTTTGGTCAGATCTATATTTAAATCATTGAAGAAATTTGGAAGGATGACATTTTCTGATTTTTGTAGATTATACAATATTAGAGTTAACATCTATCTCTTAATGTTTGTAAATTGATCTGAGCATGTTTTTCCCACCATGGGAATTTATTTGTAGCATATTTATTTTATTTTTCTGAGAATGGGCTTTTAAAAAATTCTCTAATTCATCTTTGATTAATTTTGGTATATGATTAGCCAAAGAGAGTTGTAAGCAATTTCCTTTATTTCAATTTCATCTCTTAAATATATTTCCTTACTTTTGGTAATGTTCTTTTTTTTTTTTTTTTTTTTTACTCTTAAAAGTAAGACTCTAATGTTGGTTTTTATTAGTTATTTGATTTTCTACTTTTGTTTATCACTTCAAATTGTCATTTTCAATTTTGTTTCTTTGAAAATTTTAATTTTAATGTTCATTTTGGGTCCTAATGTGAGCAATGGCAATGGTCCCATCATCATCTCTTTTTTCTTTTTTTCCCCTGAGGCAATTGGGGTTAAGTGTCTTGTCCAGGGTCACATAGCCAAGAAATGTTAAGTGTCTGAGACCAGATTTGAACTCAGGTCTTCCTGACTTCAGGGCTGGTGCTCTATACACTACAACAATGAGCTGTCCCTATTATCTTTTTCGTCTTCTATAATTGTTTACCAAGAATTGGCTTCATTTACTGGGGTAATTCTGGCATATCCCCATCACATAATGTTGAGAAACAATAGTGACTTCAGGTCTTAAAATGTTCAGTTGTGCAGGCTATCTGAGAGAACATTGTTTTCTTGTGTATTCATCTACTGCAAATTGTATTATTAGTTGATGCAGACATACTAGATTCCGATCGGACATTGGATATCATACAGATTTTCAGTCTCTTGAAATCCTCAAACATAATATTGTATCTTATGGACTCTTCATACTATTTTCATAGAGAATATGAAAAATACAGATTAGATGATATAAGCATATCTAGAACTAGTTGAATGGCTGGACTCAGAGAATACTTGCTAATGGTTCAAGATCATAATTGCAAGATGTTTCCATTGGATTGTTCAAAGATATGCTCTTGATTCTATACTTTTTAATAGTTTCATCAAAGATTTGGATAAAACACCAAATGACATGCTCATCAAATTTGCCAATGAGACAAAGTGCAATGTGGAGCAGGTTGGGGAGACAGTAAACCCACTGGATGACAGAGTAAAATCCAAAATGATCTTGATATATTAATATAGATTTTCCTTCTGTCTCTTTTTCTCTACTGTTTTTTACCTTCTCTCTTTTCCTTCTCCTCTCTCTCTCTGTCTCTCTCTCTCTCTGTTTCTCTCTCTGACTCTCTCTCTGTCTCTTTCTCTCTCTCTCTGTTTCTCTCCCTCTCTCTCTGTTTCTTTTTATCTGTCTCCTCTTAATGTAATTTTGATTATATTATACAGTAGCAGTATTTGTATCCTCCTGATTTTATCTCCTCCTAAAAAAGCATTGGTTTCGACTTGATAGGCTGTTTTGTTTCGGTCTGTGGATCATCAGTACCTGGCATCATATCTTTCACATAGTTTGTGCTTCTTAATATACATATATATATATATATATATATATATATATATATATATATATATATATATATATATATATATATATATATGTGTGTGTGTGTGTGTGTGTGTGTGTGTGTGTGTGTATTTGTTGAATTCAACTATATTTCAACTATATAATATCCATGGACATAATGTTAAAATAACCCTCATGATGGAGAAAAGAGAAGAAGATTTGGTGGAAGTATAATAGTTGCCACAAGTTGTTATGTGCAAGGGGGATTATTGTTTAGACTTGTTCTATTGGTTTACCCCAAAAGACAGAACTAGGAGCAATTGGCAGATGTTACCAAGTTTAGCCTTGATGTAGGAGAAACCATCCTTTTAATTAAAGTTGTCCAAAAGTAGAATTGACTTCCTTGACAGATTGTAGTTTCTCAATCTTTGAGGATATTCAAGAAAAATCTGGATGACTCCCTTGTTATATATTACATAGAGGATACTCAGGTAATAGATTGGCCTGAATTCATTTCTGACTCATATTCAATGAGTTAATGCATTGTAATCATTTTTATTATTGGATGAATTTAAGAGGAATTAAAATTGAACCAATAATTTCTCTCTGACCAATTTAATAAATGAATGACAGTTTTTTTTGTTTTTTTGTTTTTTTTGTTTTTTGTTTTTTTGTTTTTTTTACATTTGGATTTCTTATTGTGAAATGATTATCAAATAATAGCTGATTGAAATAAGGTATGTTTATACTCAGGTATTTTCATTATGTTCTATAGAAATGAAAGGTCGTATTTTTAAATATCATGAGAGGAGGATCTGAAGGAAATCTCAAAAACATTGCCCTGAAAAAATTAATATTAAGGTAACCCAAAAAAGTATTGTACTGTGTATTACCTTAAATGATAACTACTTATTAAATTTTGTTCAAGATTCCAATATCATGCAATAGATATATGAAATAATGAAAACAGGTAACATTAATATAACATGTTAAAGTTAACAAAAACTTTCTATGCTTTATTATGACAACCTCACAGAAACCTTGTGCCATAGGTATTATTTTCATTACTGTTCCCATTTACAGGTAGACATACTGAGACATGACCACAATATTAAAAAAAAAATAGCATTGGAACTTTTTATGTATTTGGATAGATGAAGACTGCTTCTTTCTCAATTGATTCTGTATCCATTTCAAAAGATATTAGTTGAATCACTATAAAGCCAATCCAGTCTGATTCTTACTTAATAGAGCTATTTCAGCCTTAAGTCAGAATTATCACTAAGTGCTCAGTTCTATGGAACACACTTTATGTAACATTGCACTATTTCTCAGAAATATGTCCTCAGAAATGTGTACAACAAAAGGCTTACAATTTACCAGAGAGAAGGGATATATGCATAAATTATAAATTCAAGAATTCAATTCAATAGATATTTAAGTGTCTGAAACATGTAAAGCAGAAATTTAGTCTAATACATAGGCAAGCTGACTTGAAATTCATAAAGTACTGTTTCTGATACATATTGGCAGCAGAATGTTGAGGGAATCACTTAGTATCTTCATTCCCTAGTTACTTATCAAGACTATATTTCAGACCAAGACTATATTTCAGACCAAGAGTTGTTGGAAACTGGAAGAGTAAATACCTCACCAGAAGCTGCTTACGTGATAAAAACCACAAGTTCAATTTTCCCCTGCCTCCACCTTCATCAAATGTGTAAGTTACTGGGATAGGTCTTAGGCATAAAAAGAAAAAAGTTACTATTTTCAGGGAGTTTACTTTCACAAATGGTCATATGTGATAAGTGTTAAATGAGAGGCATAGACAATATTCCACAGGAATTCAGAAAAGGACACAATCACTAAGGAGTAAAGTATTCAGAGTAAGTAGGAGTTGGGAGAGCTCAGGCTGGATTCTGAAGTAAAAGATAAGATTTAGAGAAATGGAAAGAAGGAGAGAACATTTTATGATGAAAAAAATTCCTGGAAAAAGCTGTGGGGTTAGGGATGCAAATGCCAGATTTTTAAAAAGTTAATAAATGGAAGTATAATTGAAGAGTCAGAAAATCTCAGAGACTAGAAGAGCTTTCAGAGACCATCTATTCCAATCTGTTACTGAATAACAATTCTCACTCAAATATTCCTGACAAGGTATCACTTAGGAGGAACACCTCAAAAGTGAGAGAAAACCATTATATACTGATGAAGTTCATTCCACTTATAGATAGCTTGAATTGATAGTAAGTGTTTTCTTTTCTTTCATTCTCCTTTCCTTCCCCACTCTCTTCCTCTCTTCCCTTATCCTTCCTTCCTTCCTTCCTTCCTTCCTTCCTTCCTTCCTTCCTTCCTTCCTTCCTTCCTTCCTTCCTTCCTTCCTTCCTTCCTTCCTTCCTTCCTTCCTTCCTTCCTTCCTTCCTTCCTTCCTTCCTTCCTTCCTTCCTTCCTTCCTTCCTTCCTTCCTTCCTTCCTTCCTTCCTTCCTTCCTTCCTCCCTTGCTTCCTTCCTCCCTTCCTTGCTTGCTTGCTTCCTTCCTCCCTTTTTTTCCTTTCTTTCTTTCTTTCTTTTTTTTTTTTTCCATTAAGATTTAATTTGTCGCTCTCCATTCATTACCAGTGTCTGGGGTTAAGCACAAGTCTTTTTCACATGATAATCTATCAAATACTTGATTTATTTTTACTCCTGAAGCCTTCTAAGCCCATTATCTTCTCATAAGTTTCTTGTAGGGAATTGGTGATACAGAAATGTCACTGACTTCCTTTATAACTTAACATTTTTTCCTATAACAACAGCAGAGAAAACTTTAGCATGAAATTTGAAGGAATGTGCTATAGAGCAAAGGCTAGGGCAAATGCACATTTTAGGCTGATTTTTGAGTCTTGAAAATGCTGTATCACTCTAGTATCCTCTTAGAACTAAGAAATAGATAAAATAAAAGAGGTTCTTACTCTTAGGATGGTTGTTTTCCTCTCTGGTGATTACACGGGAGAAAAATACTACCTGTACTTTGAACCCCATGGAAGGAAATCTAAGAAAGTTATAAATACCCTAGAAGAGAAAAGAATGGAACTTTCCCCTCCAGAATAATTTAATATTTTTATTTTCCCCCAATTATATGTAAAAGTAATTTTAATATTTTCCCCCAAAATAATGAGTTCTAATATTTCTCTCCTTTCCTTCTTCCTCTTTTTCTCTTTGTTGAAAAAGCAAACAACTTGATATAGGTTATAAATTTGTAGTGTATAATCACACAAAACTCATTTTTATATAAGTCATTCTTTGAAAGAAAACACAGACAAAAAAAAAAACACACCTAAAAAGAAAATAAAGAAAAACTATCTTCGACCTGCATTCAGGCTCCACCAGTTTTTGTTTTTTGTTTTTTGGGTTGTTTTTTTTTTTTTTTTTGGAAGTATATATAGCATTTTTTTTATCATGAGTCCTTCAGAACTGTATTAGATCAAAGTATTAAAAAGAACGAAATCTTAAGAGTAGACTAACATAAGAAAGAATAACAAAGAATTTCATTCCAGTCCCCATTATTAAGGTACAAAGTACTAAGTCTTGCTTTCCCAGAACACTGGTGGCTAATATAAAGCTCACTAGAATCAGGGCTGATTCTCAGCTGCTTTAAATAGTTTGCCTTCTAATGGATAACAGTAAAAATGACTTGTAGTGGCTAGATTTCTATTACTACTTCTGGGCTCCACAATCATACCTCTCAATGTTTTTTTCATGTGTTGAGGGAATATAAACCCTATTTATTAAGGACTAGCTCACAGTGGTAGTGGGGATTATCATCCTTTTCATTGTGCTACTTCAGATGAAAGTAATTGCCTGTGCTATAGAGACTTTTTTCCTCTTATTCTCAATTTTCTTCCCTGCTTCTAGTATTCTTGCTGCCTCACCTTGCAGATTGCTTTCTACATTGTGGTTTCTTTAGTTTTCAGTCTCTTCCTCTTCTTTTGAAAAATCTTTCCAGACTACTCCTTCCAGACGGTTGCTCTTCTATGGTGCTGACAAAAAGGCAAAGACATGACTAATTGCTTATTTACTCACTCATTTGCCAATATTGTAGCTTCTGTGTCATTCCAATTTGGGCATAGGCAGAGATTATTTTGACATATTATTTTTAAAATAAAAAGAAGTAAAATAGGAAAGTTGATCTTTTTTTTTTTTTTTTTTTTTTTTTAAACAAAAAGAGGCCTAAGATGAAGGAAGGGCAGCTAGGTGATATGGTAGATAGAATGCATGGCCTGAAGTCAGGAAGAATCACCTTCCTAATTTCCACTCTAGTCTCATCTGGGTGACCCCAAGGAAGTCATTTAACCTTGTTTGCTTTAGTTACCTCATGTGTAAAATGAGTTGGAGAAGAAAATGACAAAGGACTTTAATATCTTTGTCATGAAAACCCCAAATAGATTTGGACATGACTGAAATGATGAAACAACAATAGGTAGCCAGGAAAGCATGTGTAAAGGAATCTCCAAAGTTAGATGACTTAGGTTTAAATCATGGCTGGAAATTTATCAGGTTGTACCTATGAGGAAGCCATAGGACTTTGAGAAATTTTAGGTTCCTGATTTCTGACTAAAAGAGCTTTGCATATTTTAAAGCTACTTGTAAGTTTTTAATTGCTAATGATATCTTCACTGAAATAACTTCATATTACATTAAAAAAAAAAACACCCAACAACAACAACCAACAAATCCTAGGATAGATTTACTTAGTTTTATTTTTTTTTCAAATAAATTCAAACCAGCACAGTTAAAAAAAAGTTTTTCATTGTCAAGAATGGGAATATTGTATTAATAAGATCTCTTTCTATTAAAGACTACTTTGATGTAAGAATAGATGTCATTGAATCATTTTCTTTATAAATTACCATCTGATGAGATAAATAATTTGCCAAAGTCTCCTTTGGTTGGAGAGCAAGAATTTTTTCCCCTGACATTTAGTATAAAATAAAAATCAGAAAAGATTTGGATGGTTCCTAATGAATTTTAATAGAATGAATATATTTGATATGCAATTTAAATACCTAGTATCCATTTAAGAATTTCTTTTTAATCTGGCTGAAATCCTAGTATGTTCACCATCCAAGACTCACAGTATTATATTTGTAATATATATATGTATATGTGTGTGTGTATATATATATGTATATATATACACACATATACATATATATGTGTGTGTTTATGTGTGTATGTATGTATCTATATCAAAAATTTTGATTCCTGCTGTTTTTTGAATTAAAATAATTTTCTAGGGACAAAATCCAAGGTGACTTACATTAATAAATGAGATTTCTTGATTATTATGAACACTCTTAGCTGACTAATGTTTCTATATTGGACATTCCTCAAAATACATAATTTTGATGTAGTATAAAGATTCCACAAGTGGAATCAGCTTTGGGCTTCAGCTCTGCATTTTTTTCCAATTTCCATTTTGATTTGTTTAATAAATGTGTAAAATTTCTAAGATCGTTTGACTTATAACCATAAAATATTTTATTTCCCTCCAAATTAATATATGTTATCATATATTTCAAATTTAGTGTTATAAATGCAGTGACATCTAGTAAGCATGCATTATTTTTGAGTCAACAAAGCTTTTATTCACATTTTCCTTTTAGTACAGTGTCTTGGAGTATTTCAATTAATATTTACAATTTATGAATTTGATGAGCTACAAGATAGTGGAATAAATATTTCTTCCCATCCCTTATGATCTTCCAAACTTCTCCATGCTCAAGGATACCTAGAGTTCTAAAATGATAAAAACAAACCAAGTCACAAATCCAGGAACTGACACTCATTGACTTTGAGTGAACACCCCTTCCCCACCTCCTGTGTTATTAGAAGTGAGGTCTCTTTAGCAGATCCAAGGACACACAAAACACAGGCTTACATCAAAACCCACTCCTCTGCCCTAGTTCCCTTTCTCTCTTTCCAGGAGAGTCCAGTTCCAGGCTGCAGAATGTTATTTGGACCTTGACTCCCTACTGCCCTTCAGGAGCAAAAGCTTGAAAGAAGTTGATGGCAGCAGAATGGGGAGTAGGGGTGTAGCCTGCAAGTAGCAGAACTACAAAGCTCTGAATTACCTGGGCTAGGCCAGAGAACTAAAAAATGGAGTGGGATAAGTCCCTAGGATAAGTGGAGCCTTTCACCAACCCTGAGGGACAGCATTTAACTGGGACCAGTTCTGACTATCCCCAAATCAGCAAAAGTTAGAGTTGTAAGCTGGTGAACCTTCAGTTACCTGGTGTGAAAGAAGGCTAAAGTGTCTTGGAATTCTAATATCAAATAAACCCAAACAGAAGGGAGAGAGTGAAAAAAAAAAAAAAAAAAAAAAAAAAAAAAAGGAAAAAAATTCCTGAAATTACCAAAAATTTAAAGAGCAGTTTGCTGGCACCACAGATAGAATAGTGTTCTTGGAGTCAGAAAAGCTCATCTTTCTGAGTTCAAATCTTGCCTCAGACACATATCAGCTCAAATACTCCACCCTGGGCAAGTCACTTAATTGTGTTTCTCTCAGTTACCAAGAGAAGGAAATGGCAAACCACTCTAGTATCTTTGCCAAGTAAACTCCAAATGTCATTACCAAGAATTGGACATGACTTAACAAAAACTGAAAAACAACAATCAAAAGATTTTAGGAAGAAGAAAACTCAAAGACCTTGAAAATAAAGAAATAAATTAACAAGAAAAATGGCGAGTTGCAACAGAGGGAAATATGGCTTCCAGATCTATTGAAGAAATCAAAGAATCTATTAACAAATACTGAAAAATAAAGGAAAATGATCCTTGATGAGATTTAGGATCCTATGGAATTTGAGAACATAGAATCATAATACATTATTCCTGAATGGTTTAAAAGTGAAATGAGAATTATGAGAAAGATATTTATGTCCTGTCCTAGACAAATAATTAATAAAATAGGAAAAAATTGAATTTGCAAGTTCACCAAAGAAGCAAAAGATTGGGAATGCAAATACATAATAATGAAGTACAACCTAGAAGAAAAGCAAAATCATAGATCTCCCAGAAAAACACAATAGAACAGAAAACTTTAGCATCACAATGAAGGAAATAATGGAATTGCTCAAAACTTCTCAACATAGGAAATGAAATTCCAATTAAAAGAATTCACAGAACACCTGCATAAACACCCCCCAACAAATAGAGCTTACACTTAATAATTTAATTCTATAACCTAGAAGATCTGCAAGTCTTCAGGATAAAGACACCCAATTACAAAGGAAAAGACAGTCAAATAATGCAAGGCTATTTTATATCCATTAGAAAAAGAAGGAAGGAATGGAATTATATGTTCTAAAGAGTAATGGCATGAAGATGCAGAACAGGGTGACCCATCCTGTAAATCTGAATTTAATCAATCAGGGTAAAAGATGGATGTTCAATAATAAAGAAGAATTTGACACATTTTAAGAAAGAAAATGAGACTTGAAGAGATTATGTTTTTTTCAAACATTCCATACAATGAGGGAAATGGTCAAATGGGAAAAATCTTTGCCTCATATTTCTCTGATAAAGATTTGATATCTAAGAAGTATAAAAACTACCTATCACTACCACTACTACTACAACCACTACTACTACTATCACTACCACTACATATTCACTACACACACATATGCATATGTGTATTTATACACATGTTTATATGTATACATTTTTATCTATCAAATAGCTATACCTTAAAAAATAAATGGTCAAAGGCCATGAACAAATTTTCTCAAAAGAATTGCAAAGTATTCACAACTACATGGGAGAACATACTGCAAATCACTGATAAAATAAATTAAATCAAAACAAAAATTTTGGTTTCACATCCAACCCTACAAATTAACAAAAATGGCAGTAATCTGTTAATAGGATTGTAAGAAGAAAGGGACACTAATTCATTATTAGTGTAACTGTGAAATTATACAATCATTATGAAAAGCAATTTGAAGTTATGCAAATAAATTGATTAAAATATCCATGCTTATTGAACTAGAGATTCCATTACTAATTTTATATTCCAAAGAAACTGTTGATAATAAAAAAGTCCCTATATGATCTAAAATATTTTTGCAGCAGCTTTTGTGAAAGCTAAAAATTGGAAAACAAATACAACCAATCCTGAACTTTCGTGAGAGTAACATTTCTAAGAAAATAGCATGAAAATAAAAAATGCAAATGTTGATACATTGAACATATCAGAACAAATGAGAAATTAAAATAGGGGGTTAGGTTTCTGTGACCCCCACAACTATAATTTTTTGTTAAAGAGTGCTGAGAATAACCCTTTCTGAATACAATTTTTGTGACAAAACATCAATTATGACAACATATACTTTTCCTAACATGATAACCATGAAATAGCAATAAAGTACAATAAATAAAATAAAATTGGTACCATGCAAAATATGTATTTTTTTTCTCACTAGTAATTCCCTAGATTTGTGGTAGAGGGTTTGTGCTAATATAACAATTCAAAATTAATTTTAGACAATGTTCATTTTTCATAACACATGAAATCTATAGTATGTTACAAAAATACCACTGAGAAAAGAGTAATAGTTTCCTCAGTTTTGGGGGTTCATTTGCACATGTGCCTTATTGCTTTCTCATGAAGGCTCATTAGAATGATGAACTGAATGAGTTATTGCCATTTTAGAAGCACTATTATTCCTTGGAATTTAGCAGTAGTTTGGCCTTTAGTATTGGTGGAGCTGTTGCAGAGAGAAATCACAAATGTAAGATTTCTTTGGAAATGAAAGAGTTCAACACTAAAAGTTAAATTATACATCTATGGAAAGTCCTGAGATTTCTTAAATATATAGAGAGCTGAGTCAAATTTATAAAAATAAAAGTGATTTTTCCAATTGATGAATGGTCAAGGGATATGAACAGGAAATTCTCAGTTAAAGAAATCAAAGCTATCTATAGTCATATGAAGAAATGGTCTAGAACACTATTAATTAGAAAAATGAAAATTAAAACAATTCTGAGGTACCACATCACATCTATCAGAATGGCTAATATGAAAAAAAAGGGAAAATATAGAATGTTGCATGGAATGTGTGAAAACTAGGACACTGTTGGTAGAGTTGTGAATTGATCCAATAATTCTATAGAGCAATCTGGAATTAGGCATAAAGACTATAAAACCGGGTATGTAGCAGCTCTTTTGATGGTGACTAACAATTGGAAATGAAAGTGATGAACATCAATTGGGCAACAGCTAAACAAGCTATGATGTATGACTATAATGGAACATTATTGTGCCACAGGAAATGACAGGCAGGATGATTTCAGGAAAAAAACAAAACAAAACAAAACAAAACCTAAAGAGACCTACATAAATTGATGCATAAGAGAACCAGGAGAACATTGTATATAGTAACAGCAATATTGTTTGATGAAGAACTGTGAATGACAGCTATTATCAGCAATACAATGATTCAAGACAATCCCAAAGCTCTAATAATGAAGCATATTATTTACCTCCAGAGTAAGAACTGATATTAATTGAATACAGATTGAAGCATGCTATTTTTCACCTTCTTTTTTTCTTTTATTTGAGGGTTTTTTATGTAAAATGACTAATATTGAAATATGTTACATAATTTTTTATGTATAACCCATATCTAATTGCTTACCATTTCAGGGAGGGGGGAGGAGAGGGAGAGATAGAATTGAGTACTCAAAACTTTTTTTAAAAAGTCAAAAAATTAAAAAAAAGAAAGCCTTAAGGAATGTCAGGGGGAAAAAATGAAAGGAAGGACAGAGACAGAGACAGAGATTAAATTAAATTGATTAAATTACTCAGTCTTCAAAACCCAGAAAATAAGCTGCCCTAACATCCTGGAAAGAAATGTCTTAGAATGGTGTAATGTGTGCAGATAAGCATTTCATTACAGATAACAAAGATATGGAATCCATGAGGATAATAGAAAATGTGAAGACATTTCAAAAATCACATAATTCATAAAATTGCTGAAATTTATATCTAACTTTTCATATCTGAATTGTTATTATTAGGTTAGCCTGATTATGAATGATTTCTTAAGAGAAAGGTGTTAGGAAACTCCCTCAGCTCTTATAAATCATTAGTTACTTTAAAAATAAAATTATATTTATGTTTTCTGTTTTTTGCATCATCACAGTTATCCCAAATATTCTTCCTCCCCAGAAAGTCATCCCAAATAATAATTTTAAGATAGAAAAAACCTGAAAATATGTGATGCATAACACCATGGCCTGTCCATTTACATGAAAGAGTGGGTTATGTGTATCCTCTCATATTTATCTCTAAAGTCTTAAATTTTTGGTTTGTGATTGTTCTGTCCATTTACATTGTGATAGTTACTATGTGTGTGTTTGTGTGTCTCTGTGTATATTTGTTTCACTCTGCATTATTTCATATAGATTTTTCCAGGCTTCTCTATTCGTCACATAAATTGTTTCTTATAGTACAGTAAAATTACATTACATTTATATAGTAACAATGAATAATAATCTAAGAATTTATTTATCCATTCTCCAACTGATGAGTATCTACTGTTTCCAATACTTAACTATCATAGAAAATTTTGCTACAAATATTTAGGAGTATATATAACTATCAGTGACTTCATTGGAATTTTAGCCCTGTTATGAAGTCATTAATCAATAAACATTTATTAAACTCCTACTCTGTGCCAGACACTGTGCTAAGTATTGGAAATACAAGAAAAGTTCAAAGACAGCCTCTGCCCTCAAGGAATTTACAATCTAATTGGGAGAGACAGTGTGCAAATAAATATTTACAAAACAAAGTATATACAGGATAAATAGAAATAATTAAAAGACGGAAGGAACTAGAAGTAGGAGTGATTGGGGAAGAGTTCCTATAGAAGGTGAAGTTTTAATTGGGATTTAAAGGAATTCTGAAATTTCCAATCGTCAGAGCAGAAGAGGGAAAGCATTGCAGGGATGGGGATAGTCAAGAGAAAATGCCTACAGCTAAGAAATGTAGTATTTTCTTTGTGGCAGACTCAGGAGGCCAATATCACTGGATCTGAGCAGGCATGACTGTCAATAAAATGTAAAAAAGACTGGAAAAGTAAGAAAGTCCCTGCTTGTGAAAAACTTTGAATGCCAAACCACCGATTTGATCCTGGAGGCAACAGAGAGCCAGTGGAGTTTAATGAATAATGGTGATGAAGTGACATAATTTGGACTTATGTTTTAGGAAAATCATAGTGTTGATTAAATGGGGAATGGATTGGTGTGAGGAAAATTTTGATGCAGGCAGGCTATTAAATTAATGAAGATGTGAGGTGATGAGCATCTGCATTAAACTAGTGATACTATCAAAGGAGAAAAAGGGGGAGTTTCTGAGAGAAAAAGGCCTTGGCAATAAATTAGATATGATGAGACATAATAAGGAGTCTAGGGTGACTCCTAAATTTTGAACTTGAGGGACTGAGAAGATGATGTTGCCCTCTAAGATAATAGAAAAGATAGGAAGAAGGGAAGAATTTAGGGGAAAAGTTAATGAGTTCCATTTTGGAAATATGGATTTTCAAGTGTCTATTGGACATAAAATTTGAGAAGTCTGAAAGGCAGTTGAAGGTGAGAATTAGAGGTCTGATATCTGGACTATCACTTTGAAGCTTTCTCTACGGACACAATATATACCCAAGGGGATTAGGAAGGCAGAAGGCACAGCTGCTAGCAAGTTTCTGGTTCAAAGAGTAAGGACATTTTAGCACTTCATTTGTATAATTCCAAGTTGTTTTTCAAATGATTGTACCATATCCCATCTTCTCCAACCATGTATTAGTGTATCTATCACTTCACAACCCTTCCAACTACTACTACTGATCACAGCAATGAAACAGATGAAGGAAATCATGCACTCATCCCTCTTGGGACAATTAGGCAGGGACAGAAAGTGGGCAGATCGGTGGGAACTCTCCTACAGAGCTCTTACTGGTGCTATCTCTTGTTTTGTTTTAACTTTGAAGATAAATAGTAGACATTATTAGAATCTATCATTTCTTGTGCCAAGTTCATTTTAAAAGAATGAGATAAAAGGAAATAAGGAAGAGAAATCCTGAGCTAAATTGACAGATAGTTTCTAAATATCAAATGTTTCTAGACTGGTGGGTAAAGATCCTGGTGGTTGCTGTCATGCAGCAAATAAAATTCTCCACAAAATAGCAGTCTGCTGTGTTATAACTAAGTCAGGCAGGTATAGCTTTTCTTTAGAATACAATATTCTAATATAAAATAAAATATTGAAAATGTTTCCTCCTTACAGAGTTTGGAAATCTTAGAGTCTCAAACATTTTCTTCCCCAAGGAGGCTGTTCCCCAAGTGAGCCTCTTTGTCTTTCTTGAAAAACACTGTCACTTGCTAATTGTGGCACTAGCTAATCCCTTTATAGACCAGTTATCAAAGGAGATTTTTTTTTAAAATCTCATTTAAAAAATTAAAATTAAAATTTTTTGAATTTTAATTTAATTAAATTTAAAGATGTGAAGGACTCACTAATTTTTTCAAGACACTAATATAAATTGTTTGGAATTTTTCATTAGAAAAATGTTGTTCATATCCTTCGACCATTTATCAATTGGGAAATGACTCATTCTTATAGATTTAATATATATATATATATATATTTGAATATATTATATATTTGGAATATGAGACCCTTATCTGAGAAATTGTTCATAAAATCCTTCCCCCCAATTTTCTGCTTTCCTTCTGATCTTGGCTACATTTGCTTTCTTTGTATAATACCTTTGTTATTTAATCTAATTTAAATCATCTATTTTATACTGAACCTTGCTCTTTTTCTCTTGTTTATTTTTATTTTTTGCCTATTCATAAGTTTGATAAGTAATATGTTCCATGTTTTAATTTTTTTGGAATATCTCTATATCTAGATCACGTATCCATTTTAGTCTTATCTTGGTAAAAGGTATAGTATATTGTTCTATGCCTAGTTTCTATCATACTAATTTTCCCCACAATTTTTACCAAATAATTAATATTCCTAAAATTTACCTTTATACTTGTCAAATACAAGGTTACAATATTGATTTGCTGCTATAAATTTTAATTCTACTTTGTTTCATTGATATATCTTTTTATTTCTTAGTACTGACTAGCTTTGGTAATTATTGTCTTATAACATCTTTTGAGATTTGATACTTTTTTCCTTTATACTTTTTTGTTAGTTCCTTTGATATTCTTGACTTTTTCTTCTTCTAAATAAATTTTTTTATTATTTTTCTAATTGTGGAAAATAATTTAAATCAAATAAATCAAAACAATTTGTAGTCATATGAAAACATGCTCTATGTAATTATTGATTAGAGAACTTCAAATTAAAACAACCTTGGGATGTCATTTTGCACTTACCACATTTGCTAAAAGCATTGAAAAGGTAAATGTTAGAGGGATATGAAAAAATTGGGACACTAGAAATTCATCTTTGATGAAATTATGAACCGAACCAACAGTTCTGGAGAGCAATCTAGAATTAGGCCCCAAAGTTGTTGTACTGCCTATACCCTTTGATTCAGCAATATCTCTACTATGTCTATTTCCAAAGATGATTAGGGAAAATAGAAAATATATCATATGCTCCAAAATATTTATAGCAGCTCTCATTGCAGTGGCAAAGAACCGAAAATTTCAGGCATACCCATTAATTGGGGAAGAAACTGTGCTATATGATTTTAAGGAATACTATTGCTTAAAAAGAAATGATGAGCTCAATAATTTTAGAAAAAAATGGCAAGACTTGCATGAAATAACAAAGAATAAAATGAGCAGAACCAAGAAAACATCATGTATAAAAATAGCAATATTGTATTAAGAATGATTTTGAGTGAACAAATAATTTTGACTGTTATAAGTACCCAAATTAAAGGTCATGAAGATATTATCTCCATAATATAAGATAAAAATAAATGTATATAGAATAATTTATATATACATATATTCTTCCATGTCTAATGATAGTCATCTTTGAAGGGGAGGATGAAAAAAAAAGAAATTTATATGATAACATATTTAAGGAAAACAAGTTATACATAATGGATTTTCATTTTTATGTACAAGCATCTTTTTTTTTTATGCTGTATTAGGAAATTTCTTTTTTATTCCTAAATTTAAAATTAAATAAAAATTTAAAAACTAGTATATTATTTTAGTCCACCAAAGTTATATCTTCTTATAAAAGTAATTATATAGATAAATATTTCCTGATATTAAACAGTGTACTTTATTTTCTTTGGTAAATACATTTATAATCTAAATATTAAATAATATTTTATATATATATATATATATATATATATATATATATATATATATATATATATATATAATTCCTTTGAAGATGAACAGGATCTTTGGATATAATACACTGTCCTTCATATACAAAAATGTTAGTACTTACTTTGCTAACCAAGATGCAGTAGAAGAGTGGAATCCTGCTTTTCTCATGACAAAAGCAAACTTTTTCTATACACTGAAGGGACAAACAATTATAGTCTCTAATATCAATTTATTCTTTCATTCAAACAAGGAATTGTTTAATACAGTGAAGAATTTTTAAAATAAATTAATCAAAATAAGAACTTTAAAATTAAAAGGTACCTCAGGTCATTTTTTTTAAATCATCCTTCTTTTACACAGGAAGAAAATGGGCTCAGTGAGATTAAGCCAATGCCAAACAGCTTGATGCTAGCAAAAATTGGATTTTGAACAAAGTTTGACTTTCTCATTCCCAGTCTAATCTGCTTTTCCACTAGATCACTTTTTGAGTGGAGCAAACTCTTGAAACAAGCAAACTCTTAGAACCCCTAAATATGTAGAAAAATAGAATCTTAGAGTTGAAGTACATATCAAAGGTAATCTACTCCAATTTCATCTTCCATTTGATTTATAACAATTCTAACCAGGTGCTAGTCAGGTTATGGTTCCAAACTTCCAATTCAGAAGCCATGTAATACATTAAAAAGAATGAAGAACTTGGAGACATAGAATCTGAAAATTGGTTCTTCTCAGCTTCAATTTCTTCACTTACAATATGATGATATATTAAAGGTTGCTTCTAGTTCTAGTTCCATGATCTCCTTTCCTTTTTCTAGAATATAAACTAGACAAGAAAGGCCTTTTTTGGTTTTATTTTTTAACCTCTTGGACCCCACACATAGTAAGTCTTTAATAAGTACTTGTTCAATTGAATTGACTCTTGGGCCAGAGCTAATGATCAGAAATGGTTCCATGCATTGAGATCCAATTAGCTTTATTATGGCTCCCAGACATATAAGTTAAATACTCTGGAAACAATTGTGAAGTCAATAGGAAAAAAGAAGATACCAGTAAAATTCAATATAAATATAGGCTGTAGGCTGAGAATACCAGGGTTAAAGGACTTATAAAGGAACCTCAAGAATGGATTGTTAAAGGTTGATGGGAGGGGAAATTAATTGTGCTCAGGGAGGAATTTTAACAATATTGGTATTGTTTCTGTTATTTATATTTCCATAAAAGTTTATAGGGACTCCTTGATTGGAGGAAGTTGAATAAACATTTTTAACCAAAAGTTGGGGTAGACAAAAACAAGCTGAGCTCCTTGTCTGGGATCTCTGAAAACTCCCCTTAATTTGTAAGTTTGCCAGTTCTCTTCAAACAAATCAGGGTAAGCAAAGTCATCAGTCCCAAGAAATGAGCTTGTTTGGGATGTATAGTTCACAAACAAGGAATATACATTCCAAACAAGCTCATTCCCAAACAAGGAATGTGTTTACTAAGAATCGATAAGCTTGTTTATTACATAGAAATAATTTCTAATGATTTTTCCTTGCACCAGAATGAATTTAAACTCAAGAAGAAAAGAAAAACTTGTTAAACAAAATCTTGTATGTGTATGAATCCTGGGAAACTTTTAAAAATAGTGTATCTAGCTCTCAGCTATGATTAGGAGAATTAACTATTAGAGATAAAATCTCTTGGGACTGTAACTGATATTTTGAGTTTTGAATTTGAATATGATTGTCTGATGGATCATTAAGTTAATAACCCACTATTCAAGAAAAATGCCATAAGTTACTCAGAGGGATGCTGCCCTGAATTGTCACAGGCTGATGTCTATCTGGGCAAGAGCTGGGAGGACAACCTTAGCTCTGCTCAGGGCCTGATCCTTCTGACTCAGTTTCCCAATTCTAATACCTTGTTTCCCACCTGATTATTCCTGAGTCTGGCTATGAGTTGGAATTGTTACTGCATGATCAGTTGTCAAAGAGAGCTAAGGATATTTAATCCTGTCATGTATGTTCTCTCAGCCTGAAACCTGAAGGACTTGTTTTGATGCTATGTCCCTGCTTTTGCCTCTTATTGCAAATTTCTACAATCAGATTTCTATAAAGCAAGTGGTCAGTGGAAGCCATGAACACAATACAAGTATGCAAGATCCTGCTGTTTTCAGTCTGAAAATATGTAATCATTATATCCTAAATAATTATGTAAATGCCTAGATATATATCTGTATGAAATTAGGTACCTAAATTAATACACTGTCTATGGGACCTAGTTATTATGCTATTGATTATTGAAACAAAATCTGAATCTTCAGTATAGTTTAGACTTTGTCACTTCCTCAACCTGCCTCAAACAAACAACTACATACTTTCCTGGACAAGGCCCTGGCACACTTTCCCTCCATTGGTGTCCTAATTAGGCCAAGGATTTTTAACTGTGTCCTTGGAATGACTCACCTGTCTCAGACAGTGGCTACCGCAGTCCTGATTAAGAAAGCCTCCAAGCTTACCCTGGATCAACCATTGATGGTTTTAACTTCTCACCTGGTTCAGAGCACTTTGGGAGCCAAAAGTCATTAATGGCTTGCTAATGGGAGGCTGTCCAGGTATCAGGCTCTTGTTAGAGACTCCAGATATGAGAGTGTGCCATATTCTCAAACCTGCTACTCTGTTCCCTGACAGCACTCAGTCAGATGATATCATTCACAATTGTGAGGAAGCTTTAGATTCTGTCTACTCTAGTTGATGTGACTTGAGGCAGATTCCTCTAACAACTTAGATTATGAATGGTTTCTTGATGGGTCCAGTTTTCTTGAAAATGGGGAAATAAAGGCAGGTTATTCTATAGTGAGTCTCAATAGTACCTTGGAGGCTAAACCATTCCCCCAGGGACCTCAGCTCAGAGAGTTGAACTCATTGCCCTCACCAGAGCTTTAGAATAGGGGAAAGGTCCTCCACTCCCTTGTGAAATCTATTTCCACTGGTCTCAAGCTAGGAGAAACACACACACACACACACACACACACACACACACACACACACACATGCCTTTACAGGGGTGTCAAATTGCTTTAGTTTCTGTTTACACCTTTACTAATTAGGTAAAAGCCTTCCCTCGAAAGACTGAAAAGGCTCAAAGTTTTTGCTAAAAGAGATTATAGCTCATTTTAGCCTACCCAGCTCTTTACAGAGCAACAGTCACCCACCCAACAGTAACCCAAGCTGTGACTGAGACACTTGAAATTAATTGTCAAATTCACTCTGCCTGTCATCTTCTCTACCCAATGCTTAATACTTTTAAACATTATGGTGCTTGCACCTTAGGCCACCTGAGCACTAAACTGGATGGATATGAGACATTATACAACCTCATCTATTCTCCCCAAATCTTCCTCTGGGTGGGGTTCCTAATTACTGGTAAACCCCATACTAATTCCACTTTTATTTATTCTCTTTTTGCTCATTGTTGTCTCATGCATTTTTAATTTATTGTGATATTTGTTTCTTCCAGACAGCAAACGATGAACTTAACACCTGCTACCTGATTCTCATATTTCACACCCCCTGGATGCTGGTAACATCATCTTTAAATGAACTGTCTTGTGGCTCTTTTCTTTTTCTTTTTTTATTAATTTTATAATTATAATTTTTTGATAGTGTATATGCATGGGTAATTTTTTTTATAAGATTATCCCTTTTATTCACTTTTCCAAATTTTCCCCTCCCTCCATCTACTCCCTCCCCTAGATGACAGGCAATCCCATACATATTAAATGTGTTATAAATGTGTTATAGTATATCCTTGATACAATATATGTGTGTAAAACCAAATTTCTTGTTGCCGGGTAAGAATTGGATTCCGAAAATATAAGTAACCTGTGTAGAAATACAATAGTGCAAACATTTTACACTCAATTCCCAGTATTCTTTCTCTGAGTGTAGCTGTTTCTGTGCATCATTGATCAAATGTAACTGAATTGGATCTTCTTTATGTTGAAGATATCCACTTTAATCAGAATATGTCTTCATACAGTATCATGATTGAGGTGTATAGTGATCTATTAGTTCTTCTCATTTCACTCAGCATCAGTTCATGTAAGTCTCTCCAAGCCTCTCTGTATTCATCCTGCTGGTCATTTCTTACAGAGCAATAATATTCCATAACCTTCATATACCATAATTTATCCAACCATTCTCCAATTGATGGGCATCCACTCATTTTCCAATTTCTAACCACTACAAAAAGAACTGCCACAAACATTTTGGCACATACAGGTCTCTTTCCCTTCTTTAGTATTTCTTTGGGATATAAGCCTAGTAATAGCACTGCTGGATCAAAGGGTATGCACAGTTTGATAACTTTTTGGGCATAATTCCAGATTGCTCTCCAGAATAGTTAGATTCTTTCACAACTCCACCAACAATGCATCAGTGTCCCAGTTTTCCCACAGCCCCTCCAACATTCATCATTATTTGTTCCTGTCATCTTAGCCATCTGACAGGTGTGTAGTGGTATCTCAGAGCTGTCTTAATTTGCATTTCTCTGATCAGTAGTGATTTGGAACACTCTTTCATATGAGTGGATATAGTTTCAATTTCATCATCTGAAAATTGTCTGTTCATATCCTTTGACCATTTATCAATTAGAGAATGGTTTGATTTCTTATAAATTAGAGTCAGTTCTCTACATATTTTAGAAATGAGGTCTTTATCAGAAACTTTAACTGTAAAAATATTTTCCCAATTTATTACTTCCCTTCTAATCTTGTTTCATTAGTTTTGTTTGTACAAAAGCTTTTTAATTTGATGTAATCAAAATCTTCTATTTTGTGATCAATAATGATTTCTAGTTTTCCTTTGGTCATAAATTCCTTCCTTCTCCATAAGTCTGAGAAGTAAACTATCCTATGTTCCTCTAATCTATTTATGATCTCATTCTTTATGCCTAAATCATGGGCCCATATTGATCTTATCTTGGTATGTGGTGTTAAGTGTGGGTCCATATCTAATTTCTCCCACACTAATTTCCAGTTTTCCTAACAGGTTTTTTTTTCAAATAATGAATTCTTATCCCAAAAATTGGTATCTTTGGGTTTGTCAAACACTAGATTGCTATAGTTGTACACTTTTTTGTCCTTTGTACCTAATCTGTTCCACTGATCTGGTCTATTTCTTAGCCAATACCAAAAGGTTTTGGTGAATGCTGCTTTATAATATAGCTTTAGATCAGGTACACCTAGACCACCTTCATCTGACTTTTTTTTTCATTAATTTCCTTGAAATTCTCAACCTTTTATTCTTCCATATGAATTTTGTTGTTATTTTTTTCTAGGTCATTAAAATAGTTTCTTGGGAGTCTGATTGGTATAGCACTAAATAAATAAATTAGTTTAGGGAGTATTGTCATTTTTATTACATTTGCTTGGCCTATCCAAGAGCACTTAATGTCTTTCCAATTATTTAAATCTGACTTTATTTTTGTGTCAAGTGTTTTGTAATTTTGCTCATATAATTCCTGACTTTTCTTTGGTAGATGGATTCCCAAATATTTTATACACTCAATAGTTGTTTTGAATGGAATTTCTCTTTGTATCTCTTGCTCTTGCATTTTGTTAGTGATGTATAAAAATGCTGAGGATTTATGTGGATTTATTTTGTATCCAGCAACTTTGCTTAAGTTGTGAATTATTTCTAATAACTTTTTATTAGAATCTCTGGGGTTCTCTAAGTATACCATTATATCATCTGCAAAGAGTTACAATTTGATTTCCTACTCTTATTACTTGAATCTCTTTCTTGACTCTTATTGCCGAGGCTAACATTTCTAATACAATATTGAATAGTAATGGTGATAGTGGGCAACCTTGTTTTATTGCTGATCTTACTGGGAAAAGTTCCAGTTTATCCCCATTACATATGATGTTTACTGATGGTTTAAAATATATACCCTTGACTATTTTAAGGAATAGTCCATTTATTCCTATACTCTCAAGTGTTTTCAGTAGGAATGGATGTTGTATTTTATCAAATGCTTTTTCTGCATCTATTGAGATGATCACATGGTTTTTGTTAATTTGATATTTAATATGGTCAATTATACTAATAGTTTTCCTAATATTAAACCAGTCCTGCCTTGCTGGTATAAATCCTACTTGATCATAGTGTATTATCCTGGGCATGATTTTCTGAAGTCTTTTTGCTAATATCTTATTTAAGATTTTAGCATCAATATTCATTAAGGAAATTAGTCTATAGTTTTCTTTCTCTGTTTTCAACCTACCTGGTTTAGGTATAAGTACCATGTTTGTGTCATAAAAGGAGTTTGGTAGGACTCCTTCATCCCCTATTGTTTCAAATAGTTTATATAACATTGGGGCTAATTGGTCTTTAAATGTTTTATAGAATTCACATGTAAATCCATCTGATCCTGGTTTTTCTTGGTAGATGGATTCTATTTCTTTTTCTGAAATGGGACTATTTAAGCAATTTTGTTCCTCCTCTGTTAATCTAGGAAGCCTATATTTTAGATGTAGTCATCCATTTCACTTAAATTATCAAATTTATTGGCATAAAGTTGGGCAAAGTAATTCCTTATTATTGGTCTAATTTTCTCTTCATTGGTGGAAAGATCCCCCTTTTCATTTTTAAGACTGAGAATTTGATTTTCCTCTTTCCTTTTTCCGATCAGATTTACCAAAGATTTATGTATTTCATTGGCTTTTTCATAAAACCAACTCTTAGTTTTATTTATTAATTCAATAGTTTTTTTTTTTTACTTTCAATATTATTGATTTCTCCTTTTAATTTTAGAATTTCAAGGTTAGTATTTGGTTGGGGGTTTTTAATTTGGTCTTTTTCTAGCTTTTTAAGTTGCAGGCCCAATTCATTGATCTTCTCTTTCTCTATTTTATTCAAGTAGGCCTCTAAAGTATAAAATTTCCCCTTATTACCACTTTAGCTGCATCCTACAAATTTTGGTATGATGTCTCATCATTGTCATTATCTTGGGTGAAATTATTAATTGTTTCTATAATTTGCTGTTTCACCCAATCATTCTTTAAGATGAGGTTATTTAGTTTCCAATTACTTTTTGGTCTATTTACCCCTAACTTCTTGTTGAATATAGTTTTTATTGCATTGTGTTTTGAGAAGAAAGCATTTACTATTTCTGCCTTCCTGCATTTAATTTTGAGATCTTTATATCCTAATATATGGTCAATTTTTGTATAGGTACCATGAACTGCTCAGAAAAAAGTATACTCCTTTCTATCACCATTCAGTTTTCTCCAAAGATTTATCATACCTAATTTTTCTAATATTCTATTTACCTCTTTAATTTCTTTCTTATTTGTTTTATGGTTTGATTTATCTAATTCTGAGAGTGCAAGGTTGAGATCTCCCACTATTATAGTTTTGCTCTCTATATCTTCTTGCAACTCTCTTAACTTCTCCTTTAGGAAGTTAGATGCTATACCACTTGGTACATTTATGTTTAGTATTGATATGGCTTCATTGTCTGTGCTACCCTTTAGCAGGATATAGTTTCTTTCCTTATCTCTTTTGATTAGATCAATTTCTGCTTTTGCTTGATCTGAGATAAGGATGACTGTCCCTGATTTTTTTGACTTCTCCTGAAGCATAATAGATTCTGCTCCAGCTTTTTACCTTACTCTGTATGTATCTCCCTGATTTAAATCTGTGTCTTGTAAATAACATATTGTAGGGTTCTTGACTGTTGATCCAGTCTGCTATCCATCTCCACTTAATGGGAGAGTTCATCCCATTCACATTTACAGTTAAAATTACTAATTCTGTATTTGCTGCCATCATATTATCCCCAGATTATGCTTTTTTCCTCTTGTCCCCCCTGATCCCCTTCCCCAGTATTAGACTTATGGACCCCACATATGTCACGCAGCCCTCCCTTTTTAGTATCCCTCCCCGCTCCTTTTAAGTCCCTTCCCCTATCTTGTATGTACCCTTCCCTTATTCCTCTTTTCCTTTTCCCTTTTCCTCTCCCCTTTTCATGATGTGAGATAGAATTCCCTGAAAAACAAATATGTCAATTATTTACTCTTTGAACCTACTCTGATGAGAGTAAGATTCACACAGTGTTCTTCCCCCTCTCTAAATTCCCTCAGATAGGGTAAATTTTCTTTGCCTTTTCCTGGGATGTAGTCTCCCTCTTTTTATCTCCCCTTTCCCATTTTCAGATACTATCCCCTTTCCCTTTCTACTTCCCTTTATTATGTTATATCAGTAAAATGAAATTATACATGTGTACTTTTTGTATATCCACAACAGAAATACAGTTCTCAAGAGTTCCTTTTACCTTTTTCTGCTTCTCTTGAGTCTTGTGGTTGGAGATCAAATTTTTTGTTTAAATCTGTTTTTTTCCTTAGAAACAAATGGAATTCCTCTGTTTCATTAAATGTCCATCTTCTTCCATGGAAGAAAATACTAAACTTAGCTGGGTAGTTTATTCTTGGTGACATTCCAAGTTCTTTTGCCTTTTGGAATATCAGATTCCAGGCCCTTCAATCCTTTCATGTGGAGGCAGCTAGATCTTGAGTGACCCTTATTGTGGCTCCTAGATATTTGAATTGTTTTCCTGACTGCTTGCAATATCTTTTCCTTAGTCTGGTAGTTCTGCAGGTTGGCCACAATATTCCATGGTGGTTTTTTTTTTTTTTTTTTAGGGTCTTTTTCAGAAGGTATTCGATGAATTCTTTCAATGCCTATTTTCTCTTCTATTTCTATTATCCCTGGACAGTTCTCTTTGATGATTTACTGTAAAATAGAATCTAGGCTCTTTTTTTCATCATAATTTTTGGGAAGTCCAATGATCCTCAGATTATCTCTCCTAGATCTATTTTCCAGGTCTGTCAATTTTCCCAGTAAATATTTGATGTTATTCTCCAACTTTTTATTTTTTTGATTTTGCTTGACTGATTCTTGGTGAATCAATGAATCATTCATTTTTATTTGTTCAGTCCTGATTTTAATGAGTTATTTTCTTCTTTTACATTTTTTAGTTCTTTTTGTATATGTCCAATTGATTTTTAAAATGAATTATTTTGCTCTGTGGAATTTTTTTTCCATTTCACTAATTTTTTTTTAGTGAGTTATTTTCTTTTTCCAATTCAGAAATCCTACTTTCCTGTTATTTTTTTTAACCTTTTCAAATTCACAAATTTTGTTTTCCTTTACTTCCTGTGAGTTCGTTATCTTTTCCAACTCAGATTTCAGGACGTTGTTACTCTCTATTATAGCTTCTCTTTCCTTTCCCCATTTTTCTTCTAACTCTCTTAACTTTTTAATAGTCTCTTCTAGGAGAGAGTTATGTTATGGGGGGCAGATATCATTCCCCTTTGGGGTATTATCTGGAGACTCCTGTTAGCCTCCTTGGGGTTGGATACGCTCTCTTTTTCTGTATAGAAGGTGTCAATTGCTCTCTTCAATTTTTTACTCATTTTTAAAAACCTATGGGGTCTGCCCTTAGGGTAGGAAATTTACTAGCTTCCTCAAAGAACAGGGATAGGATGGATTGCAGCAGTCTTGTGAACAGGCTAAGAGGGAGCTCTGGGAGAGAGTTTCCCTCCCCCCCACCAGAAATGAATCAAAGGTGGTAAGTTGTGCTTCTAATCCTTGTGATTTTTATCAGTCCAGCATTATTTTTGAGGCTGAGTTAGATACTTGGTATTGAGGGTAGTAGGGAGCTTAGAAGTTTATGTGTATCTTCTCTGCCATCTTGGCTCTGCCCCTTGTGGCTCTTTTCAAAAAGAAAATGATTCAGACCAGTTTCAATGATCTTATGATGAAGAGAGTCGTTTGCACTGAGAGAGAGGGTTTTGGAGATTGAGTGTGATCACAACATAGGATTTTCAGTATTTTTGTTGTTGTTTGCTTGCATTTTATTTTCTTTCTGTTTTTTCTTTTTGATTTGATTTTTCTTGTGCTGCAAGATTATTGTATCAATATGTATGCATATATTGGATTTAACATATTTTTTACCATGTTTAATAGATATTGGATTATATGCTATCTAAGGAAGGGGTGGAGGAAAAGGGGAATATTTGGAACACAAGATTTTGCAAGGGTTAATGTTGAAAAATTATTCATGCATATCTTTTGAAAATTAAAAAGATTTAATAAAAAAGGGAATTAACAAAAAAAAAAGTTAAATATCTCCCCTCCTCAGTCTGAACTCTATTAAGCAGGGTCAGCTCTACAACCCCTTATCAGCCTGAAGCAGCTTCAAAAGATACAATTTTCATCTCTTCCTCTTAAATGAATTTGCGTTCTACCTGCTTGAGGAAGGAATGATAAGATGCAACTTCTAGGAGAGATGTGGCAGTAACGCTAAGGCTATCTGGCTTTAATCTTAAGACCACCTGGCTTTGGAGAATAGTAGTTCCACAAATAATGCTGGCAGTCAGATGACAATCTGTAGTCAATAATAGTAAAGTTTCTAAGAAGTGTGTACCATTCTTCAATTCTATCTCTAAGCCATATAATTCAATAATAAGATGCATACCAAATTACTCTTCAACCCCACCTCTAAGACCTCTAAGATGTCAATTCTACATCTAAGCCATAAAATTAGCATATCAGTGACACAAAGAACCTGATCTATTTTTTTTCCTATAAATTTTATCTTCTTGGTCCTGGTTCTTTGCTAAAATTTTTTTTGGAACAGCCCACTTTAATTGGCATTACAATTATAATTGCCCCTTGATTTGGAGATGTGCTCAAGCCTGAAAACTCTTGAGACATTTCACAACATTGGTCTGAAACACCAATCTTTGGGGTCTCCTTTGAACCTCAACAAGTTTGTAAAACTTATATTATTTCTATGAAATTTATTTGCCTATGTAATAAGATTTCCCCTTTTGTTATAGGCTGTGTGTGAGTGAATGAGTGAGTGAGAAAAATTAATTTGGGTCATTGCATATCTATATCATCCTTCTAATCCATAGATCACTTTTACAGGACCCCAGCTCCCCCCAAAAAAAAGGTGGAGGGAGAGGATTCTTGCTTTTTGGCTTTCACT
This sequence comes from Sminthopsis crassicaudata, assembly GCF_048593235.1. Lineage (NCBI taxonomy): Eukaryota > Metazoa > Chordata > Mammalia > Dasyuromorphia > Dasyuridae > Sminthopsis > Sminthopsis crassicaudata. The sequence goes on along the minus strand of NC_133617.1, from coordinate 217,135,918 downwards.
GTTTCTTTTTAGCACTCTAACCAGAATATCTTCAAAAATAAACAAAATAAGTTATACAAGGTAGTTATTTATACAGCTATTTTGACCTTGCTGCATAGACCTTGACAGAGAATTCCTAAGTTAGACATTTCTATGATATTTTACAATTTTGTGAAACAAAATCTGTTATTTTCAACCCCTTAGCCAGTGGCTATTGATTCAAGACTCATTATTTCTTTGATTGAACAATGAAATTAAGAGGTAAGTTAATTGCAATCCAAACTGCAATTAAAATCTACAGTTTCAGAATAATGGCCACTGGGATGAAACCAAGATCTAAATCACAGTTGTAAGCTTTATTGGCATTAAAAATGAGAAGTAGAAAGCAGGGCTTAATTCTGTCATATTGATTAGCAGAGTGTATGTGACACAATATGCTAGTTGTAGAGAGAAGTCATTAAGAATACCCAATTAACAACTCCTAACTTGTTTTCTTTAAAACTACAAATATATCATGTGGGGATACTGAAGTAGCTAGGTGGTGTAGCGGATAAACAGAGGTTTGGAATAAAAAATATTCATACTCATGAGATCAAATACAGCCTTAGATATTTGCTGATTGGGTGGTCCTAAACAAGTAACTTAACCCTGTTTGACTCAGTTTTCTCATCTGTAAAATAAGCTGAAAAAGGAAAAGGTATCTTTGCCAAAAAAAAAAACAAAACAAAACATATGAGGGGTTTCAAAGAGACTCTACTGAATAATTTCTTTTCTTCAAACAATATATACAATATGAGGAGACAGGATTCTACCAGAAAAAAAGATATTACAGAATTGAACTCTACCTAACTCTAATTATTTAGATGGACATATGCCATTTATTTTCCTTAAAACTTTTGGTATAAAGGCTAGGATAGCAAAGGGAATAAGGACTGGATTTGTGATTTCATTGGTCTGGAGAACTTCCAAGTTAGCAACTTTCCTCTGCCAAGAATTCTTGTATGATTTTTGCCTGTACATAGAAAACATCTTTTTGGAGAAGGCTTTTCTCACTAGAACACTGCTTTACATTACAAATTACATTACTTTCTATGATCCACGAGCAATAAATATAGTAGAATTTTATATTCTTTATAGCTTTCAGTCAATTTTAATATAAAAAAAAGATTTTATAAAAATTATGAGTTTCTTACAGATTGCAAGTAGGCAATTTAATTTAAGATTCAGGAAGCTGAATTCTGGAATCAGATGACTCTATGACATAAGAAAGAATCAGATAGTCAGAGAAAATTCAATAGTTAATGGTAAGATCTTTTAATGACACTCCTTCTTCAAGCTTTGTTTCCCTAAAATAAAGATTGTCTTTTTTTAACATCACCATCCTTCAGGTAATTTTGAATGACTGTGAATCACAGAATATTTCAATATCTTAAAACTTGAAGCTGAGAATCAACCACAAAATAAGCTAGCTGTATTAAAAATAAGGAATGATGTTGGAGAAGCATTATGATGAATTTCAGCTATTTCATTATAGTAGTATAAGAAATAATGAAGATGGAGGTTACAGAGGAAGCATGAAAAGATATATATATATATATATAAACATAGTAAAGTGAACATAACCAGGAAAATAATATAATCAATGTATGCAGCAATATAAATTGAAAGAATGACAATAATAAAAATTAAACTAAATAGGATGTAATAATCATTAAGCTGGACCCTGAAGAAGAGAGTAGAAAATGAATCCCTTTGCTTTATTGGCTGAAAGGACGATAAATGGGGAACATTGATTATAATGTCAGATTCAGTTAATATGATTACTTAGTTTTTTCTGGATTCTTTATTCCCCTTTCTCTTTCTGTCTTTTTTATTCTTTCTTACCAGTAACAGTTTTCTGGTGGGAGAAGATGACAAAGCAAGGATCTATTTGAAAATTTATATATATATATATATATATATGTATATATATATATAATATGTGAAAAAAATTTAAATCAAATAAAAACAGAAAAGAAATAAAAATCATACTATAATCAACTTTTCTCAATATCAAGAGATAAATAGTCTATTATATTTAATAGTAACATAAACAATAAACACTTATCTACTAACATATAATTACCAAATAATATAAAATCTAAATTAATAAAGGAAAAATTAATTGAATTGCTAAATAACACAGATAATGTCACAAATAAAATAGAAGTAGATAAAATGAAATTGAAAAGAATATAAAAAGTGAAAGCAAAAGAAAAACCAAGTCCTATTTAAAAATAATAAATTTTCACCTAATCTGACTGGAAAAAGGAAACAAAATAATATGATCTAATACACACAATTCTAAGCTATCAAAATGTTGAATTTTGATAAATGTTTAACTAGTGGGTTTAGAGTGAGAAGATCTACTTCTGTCACTTTCTGTGAGAATATGGACAAGTCACTTAAATTCAATGTGTCTCAGCTATATTTATTTATTTTTATTTTAATTTGTGGAATGAAATAAGCATTTTCATAACAATGCAATAAAAAACAGTTGTATATGAAACTGCAAGTTTGCAATGCACCATTTGCTATTATTTATAAGTATACAGCAAATTTATCATTTTTTCCTCCCTCCCCTCACCCTGAAGATGGTTACCATAAGACATAAATAAGTATTTTTTGGTAAAATTATTCTATACATACGTTTATTTGCTGATTTATTTCTCTAGATATTGATAGTATCTTTCTACATGTGTCCTTTGTAGTTAATTTGAGTATTTAAAATAGAGAAAAAAACTTATTTGTTCATAGTTTTTCTTAAAACAATACCACTGTACTGTTCAGTGTTTTCTTGGTTCTGCTCATTTTGCTATTCATATTTCCTGCAAGTGTTTCCATGCTTTACTAACATTGTTGAGTTCATCATTTCCTGTAGCACAGTAATATTCTATTAAAATCATATACCATAATTTGTTCAGTCATTTCCCAATTGATGAGCATCCCCTGATTTATAAAATGAGGATATTTATATCAAAACCCTCTACATTTCCATCCAGTCTTGAAAATGTAGATTCTTTAATTTGTAAAAGAATTTAAAACATAAAGCAAAATAGAGAATATGAGCAACATAATGTCAGAAAAAGGAATGGCACAACCTTCAAAAGAAAGTATCAAAGAAATAACTCCAGATAAAGACACACCTATGAATAAATTATATCAAAGAGCAATTAGTATCTATGCTATACAAATAATTCACAAAAATACATTACCATCCTTCTTTTATGACATTAATATTGTTATTAAATTTAAACAAAGAAGGGTAAAGCAAATAAAAAGAAATGAAAATAAATATCACCTTATAAATACTGGTACAAAAAATTTAAATTAAATACTAGCAAAAATATTACAGCAATATATATTTTTAAAATTGTTCTTATGAAGTTGGAGTTACATATAGTGATTCAATGATAGATCAAAATGGATTAGCAATTGACTTAACTAATCAAATTAAAAACAAAAGACCTCAAAGCACTGAGTTATATTAAAAGATAAAGAAAAAAAAGTTTGTTGAAAAACTAAAATGCTCACTTATGCTTTAAAAAAAATTCCCATAAGGCATAGCTATAGAATAAATATCTATCAAAACTGCAAAAAAAATATGTCTAAAAACAAAAACTATCATTATTTGCAATACAACAAAACTCCATGCTATCTCAGGAAATTCAGGAATATGAAAATAACATGTATCCTTTTCTCACTTATTTGACAAATTCTAGAGTTGCTAGTAATAGCAATAAGACAAGACAACAAAATAAAGACAAGAAATAAAAATTCCTATTTGCACACAAAAAATTAGTTTCTTTATAAAACTTCAGAAAATCAATAAAAACCCCTAATTAACAATAGTTTTAGTCAAGTAACATGATACAAATATGGTACATGTCTATATATCAGTAACAAAATCTAGAGAGACTTGCATAGTTAAAAAAATAATGCTCATCCACAAATCCAAATCAATCCCACCTCTGACACTGAGATCTTGGGAAAGTCATTTAGCTTATTTGAACTTTGGTTTCTTCATTTGTAAAGTAGGAGAGTTGGACATGATGACTTCAAAGAACCATTCAATCTTTAAATCGGTGATCTTATAAATTAGATCCCATTTCATTGGAAAATAACAAAAGGGAAATCCCATTTAAAATAATTATAAAATACCTAAGATATCTGATAGGCAATGGCATATTGAAAACATTTAAATACTCTCATAAATCATTCTTTGGTGATTAATAATAAATAAATGGAAAAAAACAAGTATTATTCATGATTCTCTTGTGCCACTATAGTATATCTAAAACAAATCACCTAAAAGTATTTACATGCTATACCAAATCTCCAAAGTATTAATTACTTCAGAGATCTTGAGAAATTGGTAAAAAAAATTCATTTGAAAAACAAGTCACTTAGTCTTGAAGGAAATAATGAAAAAAATATAATATTGAAAGAATAATATTTTCAGAACAGAATTAACATTATAAACTAGTAACCATTTTCAAATAACTAAAAATAAATAAATAATTAATCACAATAAACCTGAACAAAATAAATAATTAAAGTAAGTAATTAAAAATTTAAAAAAAAAACAGCAGTAGAGCACATAAACTTAGCCTGCACTCTCATATTACAAATAACAATCACATGACTTTTCCAAATTACTAATAATAAGAAAAAATTTAAAGCAAAGCCAGTCTATAATTTATCCAACAACTTGGCAATGTAAACAAAAATGGAAATGAAAGATTTATATAAAGATAAGTATGCTAATATGCTAGAGAGGAAATATTAGCATGGAGAGGTAAATCTTGTGCTCCAAATTAGTTTAAAAAAAGCCCTTTAGAATCAAGCTAACAATAGATTAAAATGCCTCACTTTAGCCTTACTGCTAGGTATATCACCTAGGTTAAGATTGTTAGAGGTTAAAGATAGAAGAAAAGTCCTCATGTTTAAGAAAACATTTTTAGCAGCATTTTTATAGTAGCAAATGCCTGGAAATAAGATATGTAACCCTCAAATGGACAAAAACTAAGAAACTGTAATATATACATGCAATATATATTATTTGTGGTGAGAAATAAAAAATATAAAGTACTCAGAGAAACATGGGAAATTTCAATTGCTACAAAATGAAGAACAAGGAATTCACTACATAAAATGATTATGACAATGTTTATTAAAAAAAAAAAAAAAAAAAGGAAAAATATACTTTGTGCTAGTGAGGTGGCACAGAAGACACAGTACTAGATTTCAATTCAGAAAGACCTGAATTCAAATCCTGACTCCTACATGATCTGGATATATGACTATGAAAAAGTTAGTTAAACTTTCTAAGTCCCAGTTTCCTCATCTATAAGATGGGAACAATAATAGTTTCTAATTCACAGAGTTATTAAGATCAAATGAAATGACATGTAAAATTCATTGCAAACTTTAAAGCACTATGGAAATGCTACATCACCATCATCATCATCATCATGATAACAAATTACAATTGTCAATTTGCCCCCACAGAAAACTTAAAAAATTCACCTACCTCCCTTTGTTATAAACATGGGTGACTATATATTCTCAGACATTTTCTTATTCCTTTGTTTAGAACCAAACATGTAATAACTGATTTGTTTAAAATTGGGAAAGGAGTACAAGCCTGTGGTCAACTTATTTATTCAGTTTACATACAGAGTATATCACGTGAAATGCAAGGCCAGATGAATCAAAAGCCAGAATTAAAGTTGCCACGAGAAATATCAACAGTCTTAATTGTGTAGAAAATACTACACTGATGGCAGAAAGTGAAGAATTAAAAAGCCTCTTGGATGAATAGGAAAGAGGAGAATATAAAAGCCAGTTTGAAGCTTAATACTAAAAAACTAAAATTCAAACAACTAGTCACACCACTTCTTACAAAAGTGACTTATATTTTGGTGCCAGAAAGGACTTTTGAGAGTCCCTTGGATAGCAAAGCGATAAAATCAGCAATGCTTACAGAAATTAGACTATTCTTTGTAAGGATAAATACTAAAAGTACTTCGGCCACATAATGAAAAGACAGTATTCCTTGGAATTGACTTTGAAATTGGGAAAGATTAAAGACAAAAGGAGAAGTGGGTGACAGGGATGAGATTGATAATATCATAGAAGTAATGAACATGAACTTGGACAGACACCATGAGATATTGGAGGATAAAAGGACCTGGTATATTATTGTTCATGGAGTCACAAAAACTGAGACATGATTGATTTACTAAACAATAAAATCACCTCACCACTACCACAAAGATGTCATCCCTCCTAGTCCCATGTCTCTAAGTTGCCCTTTATCCATTACTTAGGTAAAAACTAACAATCTATGATTGTTAGGAAAAATTAGGAAAAGTATTATTAACCCAATTAACAAACAAATTGGGAGACAAGTTTTTAATAGAAGGGTATCTCAGTTTTTAGAATGAATAAAAATAATATCTATAGCTATATGAGGATGAGCCTAAGACCAGTACCTTACCATGTTTTTTTTTCCTCTATCTTTTTTCTCTTTATTTTCCCATACTAAACAACTCCCCACCTTCATCAGCACTGATGTGTTTCTGAGAACAAAGTCCAGGATACTTCTTCTAAATCTCTCACTTAGGAATGTAATATTTTGCATAACTTAATTTTTAATTTCAAATATACACATCTGCTTTTTGAGGTGGAGGGGATCTCTTAGGGAAATGCCTTTTTTTATAACATGATTCTATATTGTAAATATAATACTTGCCTTCCCCTCCCTCCAAGGTACACAACATTAAATGCTATCAATCATGTTGTAAGCCACTGGGAAAGTCAGTGAACTTGTCATAATTACAACAAAATCTGAAATATTATAGACAAATAAATATTACGTATAATAAGATACTGAATCCTAATTATACTGAGAAAATGTTCTACAATTCCTTCTTTCATATTTGCCATTTTTGCTCTCTCTGACATCATGTAAGTGAAGAATGATGAACAGCAAAAGCTAATTATCTGAATGACATGGTATATTCTACATTAAGAACTAACATTTCTAATTAGCAGTTCAAAGACAAATTCACCACTGAAATAGGTCTAATGTCTCAAGAATAAAAGGTAATCCCAGATACAAATACCACTGCTACTCAGACTCCTGTGGTTTCAATACAAGCAACATGAAATGATTTCTCCAAGAATGATACAGCTTTGTCTGCATGACAAGAATATTAAAATACCATCTTTTTGTATTTAGAGTATATTTGTCTTTCACTGCATCTCAATTCTAGGAATAATACTTCAACTCAAGGAGGGTGGAAAATCCACAGAGAAGACAAAAGAGAAGTTGAAAGAGAAATGAGAGGCACACAATGAAAAGAAGAGAGATAAAAATCTTGTTACTTTGAAAAGATTTTTTAAAGGAGTTCGGCTGAATTAAATTTTATTCTATTAATGAAAAAACATTAAAAATAGAATATAAAAAGTCAGTTCAGCCAAATTTTTAAAAGGCAAAGAATAACATATATACATATATGAATATGAATATGAATATACACATATGAATAGAGATTCTAGATAAAGTTTTTCTTTTAAACTTCATAACAAACAAAGTTTCTACATATGGCTACTTAAAGATGATCTTGTGAAGAAATGTAATTTCTCATAAGATAAGTAACAACTCAAGTATGTTAGTAATTTAGAAATTTCTCAGTATGTTAGAACAATATGTAGGCTTTTGTAGTACCTCAAATCCAAGAATTATTCTGTGATTATTCATAAATTATATGTACACATAGACATGTCACCCTCCATGTACAAAGCACCATGCTGGATGTAGTAGGAGATAAAAAAGTAACTAAAACAAAGCTCGTGATCATTTTCACCTACCATGGTGTAAGTATTTAAACCTGTGTGACTATAGAAATGAAAAAATGGTAGTACTTTTAATGGAAATAGGGAAGTATGGAAGAAAGTGGATTGGGTGGGCGATAAAATAATGAGTTTAATTTTGGACAAGTTGCTTAACACTTCCTAGCTGTGTGACCCTGGGCAAGTCACTTAACCCCAGCCTCAGGGAAAAAAAATTTGGACAAGTTGATTTTGAGATAACTATAAACATATTAATTTGATATATTAAATAGGCATTTGGAAATGTTTGACTAGAGCTCAAGAGAGAGGCTTGGATTGGATTTACCACTTTAGGATTGTGATGCATCTACATAGAAGTATAATCCAACCTCTGAAAATTAATAGAGACACTAAGTGACAGTATAGAGAAGGAAAGGAGAGGCTTCAAAACAAAGTTTTGTGTTATACTTAAAGTTAGGGTAAGATGTATATAAAAAACTAGTAAAGAAGACTATGAGAGACAAGGAAACTAGCAGAAATAGAACCAAAAGAGTAAAATTACATAAATCTCAAGAGAAAATAGAATAGAGTGGGAAAGGTCATCAATAGTATCACATGCTACAGAGAGGTCAAGAAGGATAAAGATTGAATAAAGGGAAAAAAAAATATATATATATATATGGCAATTAAGTAATAAATGGTAGCTTGAAAATTGATAGATTTTACTTCTGTTCTTTTAGAAGATCAACACATTTTTCATTTTACAGTACTATGGTATCTCTCCTGTTTTCCTTGATTCCTATAAGCATATATGGGTATAACTTAATGGTAAAGGAAATCAAAATCATGTTAGGATTCTTACAAGGTGCTAAGTCACTAGAATGGATATAATTACCTAATTAAGCATGGTACTTAACAATTCTCTAGTTCAGTAATGTATTTACTAGAATTCTATGAGATTCACACCTTTAAGAGAGCATGCTTTTAAGGAGATCCCACAAGCCCAGGGAGTACCCACAAGCCCACTCTCAGAGGCGGAGTCTGATTCCCACACTCTAGGAGATTCTGAGTCAAGAGTCATTTGAGATACCACCATGGTGCTGGCTGGAGACATTGGGAAGACCAGAGGCTGGAGACATTCGGACAAGAGCTCATTGAGAACCAAAGAGAGAGGAAGGCCTCCAGAAAGCTAGCCGAGCCACAAGTGATCTGGAGAAAGGATTTTAACTGGCTGCATTTTGGGATTATTGAGCTGAACTGAAACTTAAGGCTGCTTCCAGAAACTCCCCAAGAAATTTCCCAAAGAACGATTACAATTTAGAGAAACAGAACATTACAAAATCATATCAAACAAAAATCACTTGAAACTAGTTGTGTTTAATGTAGAAGAGGAAAGAGACCCAAAGGAAACTCATTTGTCTCCCCAATTATAATTATTATGCAAAAAAGGAAGGAGATAAGTTTTACTTAGCTATACAGGACAATTTTGATCCAAATGTGTAGAACTTAGAAAGAAATGGTTTTTACACAGAGATGATCCACTAATCAATCACTATTTACTAAGCTTTTACTATATACCAGGTATTATGTGAAGTACTGGGGATAAAAACAGAGGCAAAAGATAGTTCCTGCCCTCAAAGAGCTCACAATCTGATATTAAACATGCAGGGGTTCTCAAACTACTGCCCACAGGCCAGATGTGGCTGCTGAGGATGTTTATGTGGCCACCCGGTTATGGCAAATGGGCTGAGGGGCAGAGACAGAGTGTGAGCTTTTGTTTTTACTATAGTCTGGTCCTCCAACAGTATGAGGGACAGTGAACTGTTTCCCCCTCCCCCATTTAAAAAGTTTGAGGACCACTGATTTAGAGCTTTCTAAAATGAAATAGATTGCTTCAAGAATTAGGAATTTTTTGCTTGTTAAATATCTGTAAGGAAAGGATTTATGACCATTGCTGAGGTTTTTGAAGTTTTGTAAGACTGAGAAGATTCCAGTTCAATTATGTCTTGGATTAGATAATTTATGAGATCACAACTATCTCTGTGATTCTATATTTCTGTAGACTTTCTCAGAATTTCATGAAATCTACTCTTGTAAAGTTTAAGAAATGTGTCAAAGATTTCCTGATCTTTTCTTTACTATATATTGTGAATTTTAAAATGACATCACTACTACCTCCTGAAAAATATGTCATTTCTATTTTCCTAGCCAAGAAAAAACAATAAATGTGTATTAATCCCCTATTATGTGTTAGGTACTATGCTAATTCTGGAGATAGAAGGGGTACAGAGAGGGGAGAAGCCCCCACTTAAAAGCACTCTACTAAAGAAAACAACCAACAAATAGTGATGCAAAAATAATACATAAACAGGGCTAGTTAAAAATAATCCCAGAGGGAAGACATTAAATTACTTTTTTTTTATCTATCAAAATCAGGTCAATAATAATTAATCCTTTTGAAATTTGTTCCACTTTCTGAAATAAAAGTATTAGCATCAGCTTCAATGCTTTAAATAGTTAAGAAAAAAAAATATATATATATTGCTTATTACATAATACAAGTATAACTACATAGACAACTGAGGTGATGACTAATTTCATCCTTGGCACATGAGAGTCATTTTTATTACTCTTTCTGGCTATATTCCTCCATAAATTACTGGTCTTTCACACTGTCTTTCTTCCTCTTACATTATACATGTTCTGCTCTTTCTATTTCCCTTTCCTTTAGTTTGATGAGCTTTGAATTAAAACAGAAAGTCATCAAGCAATTGCTTTCTTCCCAGCTTCCACTAATTCTAGACAAGAACACAGCATCACAGTATTTTCAATCTTGGTTCAAAAAGTCAAATCATATAATCTGACACTGTCTTCTTCTCTAACTATTGACTTCCTACATCTTCCTTTAGCTTAGAAAAATTCTGCCTTCAAATGAAAGCAGTGAAGAAAATAATTCCTGTAGCTTCAATCTTTTGCCCAGAATTTTACTAATGATGGTTCTAAACATTCTAGAAGTCTAAAAGACTCAAAAAATCATACTATCATCAATGATAATAGGAAAATTAGAAATGAAAGCCAAATAAGAAAAAAAGGTGGAAGGTAATGAGTCATTTCTTGGAGTAGTTAGTGGGAAGCTAGGCTTCTTTGCTGCCTCCCACTTCCTCATTATGGTTGGTCTCCAAAGTTTAATTTCCTTTAATTTTTACCCTTTGGTCCTAGCCCTCCTTTGTATGGTCAAGTAGAACTTTCATAATTTCTTATTTCTCTGACAAACTCTAACTCATTAACATAATTAGCTAAAGTATTAAATTTTAAAATGAAAGAATTGTACTACATGACCTTGAATTGTATTTACCAAATGTCACCTTTTCATGTGAAGAATGAATGGGGGGCAGGGAATTATAAAGCACTCCCTATGTATAAACATTATATTAAGTATTGGGTATGTAAATAGGAAAAAGAAAATGATTCCTACTCTCAAGCTCCTGGACCTCAAATTGGAGAAGAAAAAGAAAAGTTCAGAAAAGAAGGTTCAATTACAGAAAGAATGTAAAGACCCAGAGTTCCTTAAGTCTAATACATTATAGGATTTGCTACTTAGTTTATACATTTCTTTATGACTGTTATTCTCTCTCTTTTGAAGGAGGCAGACATCAGAATGATACATATCATTTTTTTTCCTTTTAATTTCAACTTTTTTCATTAGGATGAAAATTACTATTTTTCATTATTTGTACCCTTAAACTTTGTGGGAAAAAAAAATGAATCATCCATGAAGAGAAATGATTGAAAGGAGGTAAAAAATCAATTTGAAGAAAATTGGTCATTTTCTTTTTCTGAGTATGAATTGTAGGAAATTATAGCTGTGAAAATTTCACAGAATCACCAATTTTGAGAAATGGAAGTTGCTTCTGTGGTCATCTAGTTTAAGCTATACTTGATAGGAATTCAAAATTTTTACATTTAACAAAGTCATAATTATATTTTCCCTCAGCCTATCTACTCAGCATCTGATCAAATATCCTTCCCAAGTGAACTTTATTCATTTCCCAACCCATCAGCATTTTAACTGAACTATTTTCATAATCGGTAAATTTCTGATATCATAAAATATTATATTACTAGAAAAAAAAGTTTATTTGACAGCTAATCAGGAAATTTGGGTCTCCTCACTACACACTGTGTGACCTTAGAAAAATCAGTTACTGAGTTTGAGCTGATTTCTATGGTTCCTGCAGGTTTTGAAATTCTATTCTTCAGGGGTAGGTAGGCTGCTCAATGGATAGAGCACCAGCCCTGAAGTAAGGAAGACCTGGATTCAAATCAGAACTCAGACACACCTAACTACTTGTTAACTGTGTGACTCTGGGCAAGTCATTTAACCCCAATTGTCTTAGCAGCAAAAGAAAAGGAAAAGAAATTCTATTCTTCAGGGTACTTCAAGGAATCATTGAATCTCTGAGTTGTAATAAAAAGGAACCTAAACAGGAATCCCCAATAAAACATTCCTTAAAAAGAGGTAAAGTGGTTAATAATAATAATAATGACAATGAGGATAACTTTAAATGGTGACTTCTATATGCCAAGTACTTGTTACATGTTTTTCAATTATTATTTCATGTGATATTCACAATAATCTAGATAGGTGCTATCATTATCCATGTTTTACAGATGAGGAGACTGAGGTTAATTGATTTGCCCAGAGTCACACAGTTACTAATTGGCTGAGGCTGGATTTGAACTTAGATCCTCCTGATTTTACTTAAAGAAGTCAAGTTACGGTGGTAGAGTCACAGATTTAAAGTTTAAAAGGGTCTTTTAAAAATATTCCTACATTTTCATTTTTAGACATGAGGAAAAGGAGCTTAAGGGAAATAAATTAAGTTCCACAAAGGATCTCAATTAAAAGACACATGGAATGGAAATTTTTTTTACATCAAACTAAAATTTGCCTTACTCCAGTGTTCATGTATTTCTTCTAGTTCAGCCAAGAAGGACAAGCTACATGACAAAAATTTAAAGACATTTATTCTTTTTTCCCTACATTTTGTCTTCTCCTTTATCTAATGAATCTACCTATGAATTTGCTTCTGGCATTCTAACCATTTTATTCATCCTCCATTGGACATAATTTAGTTTTTTTTTTTTTTTCCAATTGAAATGATATTGAATTGCTATTTAATTTAGGAAATTATACAATGGTGCAGGCTTTCCCAATTCTTTGGATAATCACTAGGAAAGACCATGATGGCAGTGGGAAGTAAGGTTTTCATCACACTTAAGTAAGACACAGAAAGTAAAGAATTGAACAGGTTCAAAAAGTACAAAGACATGCAGAGAAAAGATGGAGGAGAATTTTGGGGACATCCAATGTGAGGAATAGAATGGCAAAAGGGAGGGGAGCAGAAAAGAATTCACATAATCATGGTTTAGAATTAGGAGCACCTAATAGTGGACCCAGATGAAAGAGTGCTAGAAGGGAGGCAGGAATTTGAGGTCTCAATTTTATAAGGTCTTTTGAATGTGTGAGAAAGACACACTGATTCTTATATATGCTATTTCTGGATTAACTGATTAATATATCCAACCCATCTCAAAATTGTCACTAAAATGTTGAAGTTAACATGTCCACATCATGGCAACATTATTGGCACTATTTGGGTGTTCAGCTTATGGTATCTGATGTCTGGATTTTCACACAGGCCCAAAGGTTCTGATAATTGGATCAGATAGCTTCCCTTAATTTAGCACATATTTTCAGGATGTAATTTTTGGTTAATATATCATATACAAATTATAATCCTTTGATATTTAGGATGGTCAGTACATGACTAATAGGTTCTCCTTTGCAATACTACTTCTTAACATTTGTTAATTTATATGAGATATTTGTAAACTTACTATCTTGACTAGCAGGGGACACAGGCAAAGAGATCAAAACAAGATACAATTTTAACATAAGAATATATTATTTGTTTACTCTATATATTGGAGATATAAAGACACCTCCCCCCCCAAAAATAGACTAGGGTAAAGGAATGAGTAGTTCGGTTGGACAGAGGAACCAGCACAGGGATTTTTAATCTGGATTCCATTAAGTTATTTTAAAATTTTTTGATAGCCATATTTCAAAATAGCTGTATCACAATGGGTAAATCACTTAACCCTTTTTTCCTCAGTTTCCTCATCTATAAAATGTGCTGAGGAAGAAAATGGCAAACCAATCCAATACCTTCGCCAAGAAAATTCCAAATGGAGTCATGAATAATTAGTCACTACAAAACAACAAAATATATTTTATTTTATTCATTTCAAAAAACATTAATCTGAGGCTTTCCTAGGTTTTTCTAAACATCCAATGGGATCGATCATACAAAAGTAATGTTAAAAATCTTTGTTATTATACAGGCACTTTAGCTGTCCTTTGAAGGAGTTAGACATTTTGAGAAGTTAAGGTAAAGTAGGAGAACTTTCCAGGCATGTAACATAGTCTAAGAGAGGCAACATAATGGGGAGAAGTAATATCAAGCATGATGCAAAGCAAATCAGCCAGATTGGTTATTTGCAGATATACAAAGGAGAGTAATAAGTATAGATTCAGAAAAAAATAGACTGGAACAAGAATCCAAAGGGCTTTTTAAAGCTAAATTGAGGAGATGGTTTTGTTTTTATTTTCCAATTTGACCCTAAAAGTAAGAAACATCCATTGAAACTAAGCTCATGAGCTAAAGAATAGTAAATGGGACAAGATTTTTCAGAAGACTATCAACTGAAGTATTTTAGACATTAGGCCTAAGTTTCAGAAATTCACATGATCCCCAGGAAGTAGACAACATTATTAATCATTGGTCAGTTGTTACTTCCTTTTCAATCCATCCAATAAATTTAAAATCAACAATAAGAAGAGGGGACTGGAATATTTTCTCTATATAATCCTGTTTCCACTTCTGCACTGGGCTACACACCATGCTGGACTGTCCAGTTGGTATGCTTGGCCCATATCTTGGAAGACCCAAATAAATGTTTTTTGTTTGTATCTGGAAATGCCTCTGAGTAGTCAAGTTGGCTAAGGGGAAGTCTAGCACTTGTCCCACACAATGGCACAGTCAGAGCTCTGCTTTAAGAATACTAATTTTGCAGTTGATTCGGGGATGATTTGGAGAAGTGTAGAACTTGAGACATGTGCTAAGTGGCATAATAAGTAGAGAACCAGGCCTGAAGCCTGGAAGATATGACTTAAAATGGTGTCATGAAGAGTTGGACATGACTCAACAACAAAAACTTGAAGCAATGACATCAACTATTACTAGCTATGTGATTCTGGGCTAGTCATTCAACCCTATTTGCCCCAGTTTAAAGTAAATCAGTGGAACAAAATAGATGCACAACATACAGAGGAAAATGAACAAAGAAACAGTGTTTGGTAACAAACCTTCAACTATTGAGCTAAGAACTTTATTTTACAAAAACTGCCATAGAAACTGGAAAGTACTCTAGGAGATAGTGTAGGATAAGGTATCATGATAAATAGATAGATAGATAGATAGATAGATAGATAGATAGATAGATAGACAGATAGATAATGTAGATCTAAACATGGATATATGCACTAGATGTAAAAATCTCACAGAAAAACACAAAATTGGGAAGGAAAAAAAAAAAATATTTTTTCATGATCAGGAACCAAAAGAGTTTCATAAACCAGGTAAGGGGATAGAAAATATGTGAGCAAAAAGAGGATTATGGGGAAGGTGGTGGAGTAGGTAAAAAAAAGTTCCAAGCTTTTTCAGCTCTCTCCCACAAAACATGACAAAAATACAAACCTCAGGGTAAATGTAGAGTATTAAAAAAACAATCAAGAGTTGGGGGCAAAAACAATAGTCCTTCTATGGGAAACAATTTTGAGAAACATGGGGGGAATGACAGAGATTTGGCTCCTAGGAAATGTAAACTCCTCCAGACTAGTTCTGCTGAAACAGCAAGCAGCAAAGCCCTGGGGCTAGCTGGGTTGGGAGATAGCCTCAGCTTCTGTCACAGGAATTTTTATCTCCCAATGTGGGGGTTTGGGGGGGTCTGAGTTGGGGAAGATTGAGGGAACCTCTGTAGATAAGAGTCTTCTAAATTTATGAAGAAATAAGGAGAGGAATAGAATAAGGGGAGTACATAGAAGAATATATACATTATGAGAATGGAAGAATGGGTGGGATAGAAGATAAGAGAACCATGGTGGGTGGAGAGGTTAAGGAACAGGAAGAATAGACTGCAGTTAGAAGTAAAGCAGAAGAGTGAACTGGGATACAAAATAAGAGATACATACAAACACATAACAATGATGATCAGGAGTAGAATTTATTAGGTTACAAAAGGCTGGGATAATAATTATCAATCTCAAAGCTAAAATAAATTTTAATCAAAATAAGAAAAATAGAGAAACTACACTATAATCAATATTGTTTTAGACTGTTTAAAATAACTAGACAGCATAAGATTGAAATTTTGCTAAGGTGCAGGAAATAATGAGTTGGTAGATTTAGAAAAATATGGAAAAACTTGGAATTATAAAGGATGGTGTTATTCACTTTCAGAGATACAGTGGACAAAGAAGTATAGTATAGCCTTATGTGGATGTATATGAATGCATATGTGTGTATATATGATTGTAGATATTTATGTATATTTATGAATGTGTATATATGTTTATATGTATATCTCTATATATGTGTATGTATGTGTGTATTCATGTTTAATTCTATCCTTTTTGGGTGAGGTGAAAGAATAAAATTAAAAAGCACACAGCAAAGAATAAAAAAGTGATTTTAGGAAGGAAAGAAGAAATGAACAACTCTGAACAAAATGTAAGCATTTATTATATACTTTTTTTTTCCCCTGAGCCTGGGGTTAAGTGACTTGACCAGGGTCACACAACTAGGAAGTGTTAAGTGTCTGAGACCAGATTTGAACTCGGGTCCTCCTGAATTCAGGGCTGGTGCTCTATCCACTGTGCCACCTAGCTGCCCCTATTATATACTTTCTTGAAATGAAAATGTATTGTTTCATATTTTGAATCCTCTCTCATGTTCTTATAATTCATTTGAGATCGTTGGTCATTATTTTCACTGGATAGAACTTCCATAATGGTAGTTCTAAGATTACTTAAACAGTTGCATCTATCATTAGTCCTTTAAATATATTCTATAACCATTGGGAAATATTTGGAAACCAATCACATATCTCCTGGATCCTAAGGGAAATCATCTGATCTTACTTTCACAAAGTAAGGCCTACTACTCAATTAAAAATTACACCTAGGACCCAATTAATGTGATAAATCCACTGAAGTGGTTTCATGCATTCAAATTCATAGTACTGGAAGTTTGTAATTATATAAAATATGGTAATTGGTTCCAACCTAATGGAATTCTGCAGTATGAATTCAAATAATGCTGCCACTTGAAGGGATTCATTATTCATACTGATCAGGACTTTGCCAAACTTTTCTTTTTCTTTTTCCTTTTCCATTCCCCTTTGTTAGAGATATATTTTATATATATTTATGATATTAGCTTCAAACCATGGAAGGGGAAAAATATGTTTGTAGATTGAATGTGAGACTATACAGGCACAATGTTATATGTGAATATTTACCTATTAAAATAGCAAGCAAAGATATATTGATTCTAAAACTGTCCTAACTATCATGTTAAAACTAGTAATGACACAACTTCATAATAATTAAAATACAAGCAATAGAGTCCTATATCTTTGCATCCTTATCATGGTAATCTCAGGGATGGGAGATAATTATAAAAGTAAGATTCATTCATTATAAAACATTTGTAGCCATGGTTAGAGAAATCCAGTATGAAAAGAGGAGGCTGTATACAATGTAACACCATCAACACTGTTCCACCAGTCACAGACTAGCCCAGCTTAGGTAGCTCCTTTAGCTGTATTCAAACTTAGATAGAAGTCATTAATGCCTTTTGGAACAGTCAGTCACCTAAGAGAATTTCAAATGATTAAAAGGATCAGGAAGACTGCCTCCTGATTAAATGGGTGGGAAACTTACCCACTCATAAAGGCAACAGCACAGTAAGGAAACTGAGTTAAGAGGACCTTGCTATTACTTACATAAAGATTTTTTGTATCAATATTCATTAGGAAGATTGGTCTATAATTTTCTTTCTCTGTTTTTGTCCTACCTGGTTTAGGTATCAGCACCATGTCTGTGTCATAAAAGGAATTTGGTAGGAGTCCTTCATTTCCTATTTTTTCAAATAGTTTATTTAGCATTGGAGTTAATTGTTTTTTTTTTTTTAAATGTTTGATAGAATTCACATGTAAATCTATCTGATCCTGGGGATTTTTTCTTAGGGGGTTGATAAATAGCTTGTGCTATTTCTTTTTCTGAAATGGGACTATTTCTGTTATTCTGAGCAAGCTATATTTTTGAAGGTATTCCATTTCACTTACGTTATCAAATTTATTGGCATAAAGTTGGGCAAAGTAACTCCTAATTATTGCTCCAATTTCCTCTTCATTTTTGAGACTGACAATTTGATTTTCCTCTTTCCTTTTTCTAATCAAATTAACTAAAGATTTATCTATTTTGTTGGGGTTTTTTTCATAAAACCAACTTTTAGTTTTATTTACTAATTCAATAGTTTTTTTGGTTTGTTTTTTGTTTTTTGTTTTTGTTTTTTTAGTTTCAATTCACCCACTAGTATAGTTTTGCTGCCTATTTCTTCTTGCCTCCCTCTTAACTTCTCCTCTAGGAAGTTTCATGCTATACCACTTGCTGCATATATGTTTGGTATTGATATTGCTTCATTATCTATAGTATCTTTTAGTAAAATATAGTTTCCTTCCTTATCTTTTTTAATTAGATGTATCTTTGCTTTTACTTGATCTGAGTTCAGGATTGCTACCCCTGCTTTTTTTTTCTTCACCTGAAGCATAGTATAGTCTACTCCAGTTATTTACCTTCACTCTGTATGTATCATTTTGCTTTAAATATGTTTCTTATAAACAACATATTGTAGGATTCTGGTTTTTAATCTAGTCTGCTATCTGCTTCTGTTTTATGGGAGAGTTCATCCCATTCACATTCACAGTTAAAATAACTAATTCTGTATTTCCTGATATGTTATTTACCCTAAGTTATGCTTTTCTTTTTCCTTTCCCTTTTCTTCCTCCCCAATATTTTGTTTCTGATCACCATTTCTCTCAAATAGCCCTCCTCCTTTAGAGCCTCTCCTCCCTTTTTACACCTTTCCCTTAATTCTTTTGTTTTCCCTTCTATTAGTATTTCCTTTACTTTTTTCCCTTCCCTCTACTTCTCTATAAAGTGAGAGAAGTTTCTTTATGATACCAAATATGTCTGATATTCTCTCTTAAAGCCAAATCTGATGAGAATAAGATTCACACACTGCTCACCCCTCTCCCTTCTTTTCCTCAATTATAATAGGTTTTCTTTGCTCTTCATGAAATGTAATTCCCCTTATTTTACCTTTTTTCCCTCTTCTTCCAGTATGATCCACTTTCCACCTCTAGTTTTTTTTAATATATTATCATAATAAAATCAAATTATATCTGCATTTTCTAAGTATACCCATAACAAAAATATAGTTCACAAGAGTTCTTTTCTTTTTTACCTTTTTATGCTTCTTTTGGGTTCTGTGTTTGGAGATTAAATTTTTTTGTTCATTTCTAGTCTTTTCATTAGAAATGGGTGAAATTCACCTAAGTCATTTAATGTCCATCTTCTTCCCTGAAAGATAAAGTTCATTTTAACTGGATAGCTTATTCTTGGCTGTAATCCCAGTTCCTTTGCTTTTCAGAGTATCAGATTCCAAGCCCTTTGATCATATAAGGTGGAAGCTGCTAGGTCCTAGGTAATTCTAATAGTGGCTCCTCAGTATTTAAATTGTTTCTTTCTGGCTACTTACAATATCTCTTCCTTGATACAATAGTTCTGAAATTTAGCCACAATATTCCTTGGGGATTTAATTTTGGGGTCTCTTTTAGGAGGTGATCAGTGGATTCTTTCCATGGCTATTTTGCCTTCTGATTCTAAAATATTAGAGCATTTTCCTTTTATAATTTCCTGTAAAATAATGTCTAAGTTCTTTCTTTCTTTTTTTTTTTTTTTCATCATGGCTTTCAGGAAGCCCAATAATCCTTAGATTGTCTCTCCTAGATTTATTTTCCAGGTCAACTGTTTTGCTTAGGAGATCTTTCATATTTTCTTCTATTTTGGGTTTTGAATAATAGTCAGAAAGGTTTTACATTTGATCCTGAAGGCAATAGGAAACTGTTAGAATTTATTGAGTACAGGAGTGAAATAATTGGATTTATGTTTAAGGAAAATCACTGTATGGCTCAATGGAGAGTGAACTGGAGTGGGAAGAAATTAAGGAAGGCAGACCCACCAGCTACTGCAATAATTCAAGTGTGAGTTGATGACACCCTTCTTCAAATAGGTGGTAATGCCAAAGGAAAGAAAGGGAATTATTTGAGAGATACTGCTAAAGTAAAATCAACAAGCTTTGGCAACAGATTGGTAATGAGTGGGGTGAAAAGTAGTAAAGAGTGGAGGATGACTGCTAGTTGGGAGAGTAAGGGACAATAGTGTATTCTCCACAGTAAATAAGGAAATAGGAAAGTAGGAGTATTTAAATGGAAAAATAGTGAGTTCAGAAGGATATGTGTTTAATGTGTTGATTCAGTTAAAGATATCTGAAAGGTAGTTGGTGATGTGAAATTGAAGATCAGCAGAGCGGTTCGGGCACTAGAGTAGCACTGAAAATATTCAGCATAGAAATGATAATGAAATTCATGGGAGCTGACTTAGATAACCTAATGAATTAGTGTATAGGGAGAAGAGAAAGGGACAAAACCCTTTGGTGATTCTATGGTTAAAAGAATGATTGAAGGAGGAACCAACAAGAAGACTGAGGAATTGTATTTTTAAACTTGCAGAGAATGGTTACCAAGTTAGTTCTTACAATAGTTATCAATCAGAGAACAGAGCAGCTTTGTTGTGAATAATAATTTCCCAAATTAATTTATCAAACATAATATAAATTCAAATTCCAAATTTCTCAATTTTAAAATTTAAAAAGTTTCATGACTCCAGATATTTTTCTATATCCACAAAAATACCAAATGGAAAATCTCAAAACTAACTACAGCTCCTTGAGGAAGAAATAAGAATTCTTCCAATTATGATTATGTTCAAACTATGAATTATGTTCAGACAATTCTACTTTTAAATCATCTTTGTAAACTTCTCATTTCAAATTTCCAATCTACACTGTCAGTGAAAATTACCTTTTTTAATTCTCTGTCTCTCTGCCTCTTTGTGTCTTTCTGACTCTCTCTGTTTCTCTCTGTGTCTCTGTCTCTGTCTCTGTCTGTCTGTCTCTGTCTCTCTCTGTTTCTCTCTATCTCTCTGTCTCTCTTTCTCTGTCTCTCTTTCTCTTTCTCCCCTCTCTTCCCTCCCTCCCTCCTTTTTTTTCTTTCTCTGTAACTGATCACACCAGCCTAAGCTTTACAAATCACAGAATGGTACTTCTCTTACCATACATATTAATTCAGTATTTCACTTTTTTGAAACTGTTCATATTTTAACTTCATATTTCTCTGCTTCCAAGTCATGTTTTAAATACTATTCAGAAGTAGTTGCTTTTTACTCCATTGAATCTCTCTTTCACAAATGAGCACAATTACATAATTTTTATCCATTTCAAATTCAGAACAGAATTCTGTTTCTTCCTAATTAGAAATGAAACTTCACACTTTATAGATGTGTTTCTCATATTGCCAATTAAAGGACTTCTGACTTGATATCATAAGAACTTGCAAATTCCTTTTCTATGTTTAATTCCTTTTAGGTACCTTAGCTTCTAATTTACCTAACCAGTTAAATTCTGCTAAATTATTCAGATTAAAAGCAGAGCATTCAGGTAAATTATTATTAGAATAAAATTTTCCCAAATTATTTATTTTTTAGAAAGCATCATGTGGAATATCAGATTTTTTCCCCAATGTATCAATGTTTCCTGAATTTTTGCTCTCATGCTCTTTTTTTCCTTTTAAAAATTATTTGTTATAAAAAATACCTTTTTTAGAAAGCAGGTAAGAAAAGATATGAAGAAAATCTAGATAATGTAAAAATAAGAGTTATCAGAGAAAACCTATTTTAAAATTTTAGAAAACTGAAGAAATCGTAATATCAAGTATATATCACATATAGATAAATGGCAAATCAATTAAAAACATATAGACAAGAACTTTTAGTTATTCTTTCAAGAATATACATGTTAAAGTAGATAAAATATGAAATACATGTGAGTTTTCAATAGCCATAAGGAGCATAGAGTTAGCTAAATTTCTTACAAATGTTAGACACTCAGGGCAGCTTAAGAGCTTCAGAGATGTCAGAATTATCTTTTCTTTTATTTAAATAGATTTTTTTACTTTTCTAAATACATACAAACATAATTTTCAACATTCACTTTTGCAAAACCTTGTACTCCAAAGTTTATCCCTCCTTTTCCTACATCCTCCCTAGATAGCAAGCAATGGAATAGAGGTTAAAGATGTGCAATTCTTCTAAACCTATTTCCATATTTGTCATGCTGCACAAGAAAAATCAGATCAAAAGGGGAGGGGGAAGCAAACAAACAACAACAACAACAAAAGGTGAAAATAATATGCTTTGATCTGTGAAGGTCCTGGCTAGCTCTTCTGAAGGGCTCAGAATAAGTCCTTGTCAGGATAAGCAAAAGTCCTTGTCCCACGTTGGGCACCAATATGTAATGTTCTGTTGTCTCCAGAAACTGCTGATCGCTCTCTGGGAGGAGATCTGCTGTCTCAACTCAATCTCCCGGCCATACTCTCCTTCCTCCAGAGAGCCACTCCAACTCTGGCCCAGACAAGACTCTCCCCTTGTTCAATGGTGTCTTCTTTTATCCTCCCAGAGAATGGGCGTGGAATAACTCAGGGGCTTCTGGGAAAAAATACTTCAACCAATGAACTTGCTCCTCCTAAACATGTAAGCTCCTCCCCAGGAGTTCACAGGAGTAAAATTCCCCTAAAGGCCAGAACTAGAGAATTCTTAAGTACTGACTTAGCACTTAGTAAGAACCTATCATCTCATTATCTCATTAGCACTTAGTAAGAACCTAACATTGATCCATATTCAATCTCCATGGTTTTCTTTCTGGATGTGGATGGCTCTTTTCATAACAACTCTATTGAAATTACCTTGAATCACTTCATTGTTGAAAAAAGACAAGTCCATCCTAGTTGATTATTAATCTTATTGTTGCTGTTGACAATCAGTTTATATAAATCTTTCTAGACTTTTCTGAAATCAGTCTGTTCATCGTTTCTTATAGCACAGTAACATTCCATCACATTCATATACCATAACTTATTCAACCATTACCCAACTGATGGGCATGCACTCAACTTCCATTTCCTTGCCACTACAAAAAAGGCTGCTACAAATATTTTTGTACATGTAGAAACACTGTTGGATCAAAGGGTATCCACACAATGTATTCCTTTTAGGGCAGTTCCAAATTGCTCTCCAGAATGGTTGGATCATTTTACCACTCCACCAACAATGCATGATTATCTCAATTTTCCCACATTTCCTCCCACATTTATCATTATCTTTTCCTATTGGTGTCAGAATCTCACAAAATAATATAAGAAAATATATTTAGATCCAGAAGGGACCTTGATACGTTATAATCCAAACCATTCATTTTATAGAGGAATGTGGGCCCAGAGAAATGAAGTGAATTGCCTAAGGTTACACAAAGAGCTAGGATTTGAACACAAGAATTATGACTCCATATCCAGCATTCTTTCCACTACATGATGGTAAGTAAACAAGAGAGAATCATAGAAATTTTTCCAGACTGCAGTCTCAGTCATGTGTAACATCTGGTAAGGTTCTTCCCACTCTCTCCTTCCAGAACTTAGCAAGTGCCCACTCTCTTGGAACTTCAAACTCCAAAGATGTTGTCCAGTCAGCAATCCTTGCTTCCTGAGAGCAAAAAGGTATGAGAACACTACCAAGATATAATTCCTTAAAAACTTATCTTTGTTTCAGTAGAGGGTCTTTTCCTTTTTCCTTCCAAATAAAATAAACTGATTTCATATAAAGAAAGTCCCAGATCACATCTGGGGAGAGTTCTACTTATTTATCAAAGCAATAGACAAATATTTGGTCCAAGAGAATTTAATCTGTAACATCAATTTAGTAACTCGTTTCTTAAAAATCTGATTCATTCTTTCCAGTTTCCCTGATGAGAGCAGATGCCCAAGTGTAAGGAATTGCCAATCAATTTACAATATCTCCCCATTATTTCTTATGAAATCTTGGATGTTCCTTTATCAGAATCAATAATCTCTACCAATCTATACTTAAGTATAATTTGTTCCAATGTTATTCCACTAACTCCTCTTAAAGCAGCAGAGCCCAGGAGAAAGCTTCTACTTCTCCATATCATTTCATTAAAACCTAACAAATATTTTGGAGCCAGGCTCCTTCCCTTTGGAATAACACCTCTTCAACACATTCTTTATCTTTAGACATATTATGCACTTTTCAAATACAATTTGTTTGGCAATTACACATATCCCTATATGTCAAATTTTCTTGCTTTTACTTCTTTGTTAAAGGGAGAAAGTAAGACAAACCTTAAGATTCAGAATATAGGTAATACATAAGTAATTTTGGACCAAATTTCACAAAATTTATACCATGTATACAACTGGGCTGACAAAATGTTAAAACATAGCACATATTATTTTTACAAATTACTCAATATACAATTTAGAAAGCAACATTGTCCAATTAGGAGATACCAATATGTAACTTCTTTAGGTAAGTTACCAGAGAACCAAAATTTTTTAAATTTAAAATCAAATCAAATACGGATTTAATTTTTTAGTAACAATACTTCAATATCAATGCACACATATTTATAAAATCTTACCAGAATAAACTAATTCGCAATTTTAGCATGCACTAGTTAATAGTATTTCATACAATTACAGAATAAGAATTCCAATTTAAACACACACAGCCCCAAAATTTAAGATGGCAGAACACATCACTCTATTGATCTTACAGAGCTTTAGGAAATTGGAAGACTTCAGGACTCTGGGTGAGAGAATAGGAGAAATTTGGACCCAGGTATCCTACTGCAGGTCTGTGGTCCAGTGACTAGTCTATCCTCCATACCAGAAATGCAGGGGTGAGGGAGTAGGAAGAAAGGATGAAGAGGGTGAGGGGGGCTTGTTGAAGATGTTGGGGTAGTAGTGCAAACCCCAGAAGAATTCAGGCCAACAAGGAATACCAGACTAGCCAGGACAGATTTCACAAGCCTGAGAAACTGAGAAAATCTCAGAGGGCAGTTCTTTTACTTTTGCAATCTTTCATGTAAATTAGGCCTACTTAAAAATACAATAGCCTAACTCAACTTAGCTGATAGAGAGAGACAGTACCAAGCAACTCAAAAATCTCAGAATCAAGCTAAAATGTTTTAGCAATTCTGTAATTTTAACCATTTCTTCAGACCCAAATTGGCCTGTTCTAGGTTCACAGAAATGTCAGCTTTTTTGTTTGTTTGTTTGATTTTTTGGTGTGGCAGTTAAAGTTTCCCAGTCTCAGAACTAGTCCTTCTTCTATCTAAAAGCTATTTGCATAAGTCCAATTAAAAAATAAGCAATTTTAAATCTCAAGCCAGATCTTTTACTTTGTAATTTGGCTTTCTAAGAGTAACTAACACACACACACACACACACACAGCTTTTCTAAATCAAGCTTCTGTTCTTGGCCTATCTTGGGGTGGGAATGAGGAAGAGAGTTCTGGAGTCAAAACCTTAGAAGCCAGCTGGTATTGAAAACTCCTTTAAATTTAAACGCAGTCCTCCAGGAATAGGACAATCCCTCCAAGTGAATGGAGCATCTGCCCAAACAAAACAACAATATTTAACCCCTACACATTTTGGTACTTCTTCCCAATTCTTTCTAAAGAAGGTCTTCTTCCTGGGACACTAGATAGGTTTTTAGAGCCAGCCAGATTATTTCTTTTCCAAGGTTTATAGTATTTTATCCTCTTTATGGAAGACTCACTTGATTTTACCACAGAAAAATGAGAGAGCCCTTACAAACTGGAACCATTTAGAATTTTCAAAGAGAAATGGAGCCTTAAATTCTACCAATTTCAATCCCACTCAGGAAACTCACCAATTCTAGGCAAAAGGGAAAGTCCCTTCAGGGACTAGAACCTTTCAGAGTTTATCCCTCCCCCGCCCCCAGTTTCTCTCCCACTTAGGTTGTACAAAAGTTACATGACCAATTCTAAACTTTTTCCACTGATATGTCTTCTGAGCAGAATTAATTGTCTATCTTTACTAGCCCACTTCTGTTTTTGCTTTCTCTGAGTATCTCTTTTTGGGAGTTCCTGAGCCAAGATGAAGGAGCACTGGAGAACTCTTTGTAGGGTGCCTACCCAAGTATGTGATACAAGAGAAGCTTTTAAACTGTGTGAGACAGTGACCCTTACCCAATTAAAATCAGAGACTCTGGAAGTAAAGAAAAAGCACAAAGGGATTTATGATCTCAAGAGAAAAGGCAACTTCCAATAGACAAGGTGTCAGTAGAGAAATATAAAGCACAAACTGCAAAACATAAGATTAAATAGACTAGAAGCCCCATTCCCCCTATTTCCTCCCATTTTTTGAGGGAGTCCAAGTTTTTATTCTAAACACAGAAGTCTATGCCAGAAACAAAAGAATATTAATAAATAACAAACTCTTAATTTAAATTTCCCTAGAGAACTGCTATATAACCAGATATTCTTGGATGAGAAAATTTTGTTACTTGAATTCCCAAAGCCATCTTGGCCTTTAAAAGAAGTACTTAAATGCTAATTAAGAGGTGTGTAGGGGCAGTAGTTAGTGTAATGGATAGAGCATCTGCCCTGAAGTCAGGA
This sequence comes from Sminthopsis crassicaudata, assembly GCF_048593235.1. Lineage (NCBI taxonomy): Eukaryota > Metazoa > Chordata > Mammalia > Dasyuromorphia > Dasyuridae > Sminthopsis > Sminthopsis crassicaudata. The sequence continues at coordinate 217,109,039 of NC_133617.1, read as the reverse complement.
GGACCTGAGTTCAAATTTGACTTCAGACACTTAACACTTCCTATGAGTCCCTGGGCAAGTCACTTAACCCCAATTGCCTCAGAAGAAAAAAAAAAGAAAAAGAAAAGAGATGTATGGGGAGGGAGACATGGTAGGAATGTTCATCCAAGAAAATTGAACACTTATGGCTTTTTAGCTATAGCTTATCTTTTTAGTTCAAGGCCATATTCCTATGAGAGGTCTTCATTCAGTTTATCCCATTCAAACCCAAATCCTAGTGGAGGGGCAAAATTTATTGTAATTTTAATGCCAGTTGAAGAAGAAGACTAACTGTTCTTGAATAAAAATAGTTTGAAATTTGCATGAACCTTGCTCACCACTATCTTATAAAACAGGTTATGATGGGTTTCTGGGATTAAGAATTATCTTTTGTTTTCATATGGCCAGGTGCTTATTTTTGACAGTTATAAATGACTCCTAAATTAATCTGACTGAGCAGAAGCACCCTAGATAAGGTGATAAAATAGGTTCAATAGGTTCTTATAGTCATTGTTTGTTAGAAAAGGTATAAATCAAAATATCTCCATAGGAATTACTTTTTTGGATGATGTCTTCTTGAGCTGGGCTAAAAGCAGGGTTGTAATAGGTTAGGAGTATAGTTTAGTCTTGTGACTCTGGGTCCAGTTATATCCAAGATTATATTCTCTAGGCTTTGAATGAAGGTTTTTGATTAATGTGGGGCAGTTGTTTGACATCCTGGCACAAGATACTTTCTGTCTCTTCCTTAGCTATATTCTGCTTCAACTAAGTTGACTTGCTTGTCCAGTGGATAAAATTCGTCAGCAGTTGGTGGACGGGACTTCTTTCTGAATGAGTTGCTCCTCTTAAAGAAGATTTTGAACCTTTCTTGTGGTTTTAAGAGGTACTGTGATTCCCAGAACCCTTGAGCCTTTTTTGCCTAGCAGCGATGGGTAGTTACAGACTGAAGTAAGTGATGACATAAATAAAGAAGTGAGACAGATAAAGTGAATAAAAAGTTTGATTTGAAGTCAGGAAAAGCTGGTTTTGCAGTCCTTTCTCAGATATTAGTGATGTGACTGTCAATAATTTATTTCTCTGGCCATAGTTTCTTTTTTTTTTTTTTTAACTACAGCTTTTTATTTACAAACATGCATGGGTAATTTTTCAACATTGACTCTTGCAAAACCTTCTGTTCCAACTTTTCCCCTCCTTTTCCCCACCCCCTCCACAGATGGCAGGTAGTCCAATACATGTTAAATATGTTAAAATACATGTTGAATCCAATATATGTGTGTATATATATATATATATATAAATATATATATATATTTATATATATATATATATATATTTATATATATATATATATATATATACAGTTATCTTGCTGCACAAGAAAAATTGGATCTAGAAAAAAAAAAAACCTGGGAAGGAAAACAAAAATGCAAGCCATACAATAACAGAAAGAATAGAAATGCTATGTTGTAGTCCACACTCATTTCCCATAGTTCTCTCTCTAGATGTAGCTGATTCTCTTCATTACTAAACAATTGGAACTGATGATTTGAGGGCCACATCCATCAGAATTGATCATTGTATAATTTTGTTGTTGCCATATATATTGATCTCCTGGTCCTGCTCATTTCACTCAGCATCAGTTCATGTAAGTCTCTCCAGGGCTTTCTGAAATCATCCTGCTGGTCGTTTCTTACAGAAAAATAATATTCCATAACATTCATACACCACAACTTATTCAGCCATTTTCCAGTTGATGGGCATCAATTCACTTTCCAGTTTCTAGCCACTACAAAAAGGGCTGTCACAAACATTTTTGCACATGTGGGTCCCTTTCTCTTCTTTAAGATCTCTTTGAAATATAAGCCCAGTAGTAAGCACTGCTGGATCAAAGGGTATGCACAGTATGATAACTTTTTGAGCATAGTTCCATATTGCTCTCCAAAATGGTTGGATTCGTTCACAATTCCACCAACAATGTCCCAGTTTTCCCACATCCCCTCCAGCATTCACATTATCTTTTCTTGTCATCTTAGCCAATCTGACTGGTGTGTAGTGGTATCTCAGAGTTGTCTTAATTTGCATTTCTCTGATCAGTAGTGATTTGGAACACTGTTTCATATGAGTGGATATAGTTTCAATTTCATCATCTGAAAATTGTCTGTTCATATCCTTTGACCATTTATCAACTGGAAAATGGCTTGATTTTTTTTTCTTTTTTTAATTATAGCTTTTTATTGACAAAACATATGCATGGGTAATGTTTACAACATTGTCCCTTGCACTCACTTCTGTTCCAACTTTTCCCTTCCCTCCCTTCGCTCCCTCCCTTAGATGGCAGGCAGTGTCATAGATGTTAAACATGTTAGAGTATATTTTAGATACAATATATGTGTGCAGATCCATACAGTTTTCTTGTTGCACAAGAAAAATTGGATTCAGAAGGTAAAAATAACCTGGGAAGAAAAACAAAAATGCAAGTAGTCCACATTCATTTCCCAGTGTTCCTTCTATAGGTGTAACTGATTCTGTCCATCATTGATCAATTGGAACTGAATTGTATCTTCTCTTTGTCAACGATATCCATTTCTATCAGAATACTTCCTCATACAGTATTGTTGTTGGAAGTGTATAATTATCTCCTGATTCTGCTCATTTCACTCAGCATTAGTTCATGTAAGTCTCTCCAAGCTTCTCTGTATTCCTCCTGCTGGCCATTTCTTACAGAATAATAATATTCCATAACATTCATATACCACATTTTACCCAACCATTCTCCAATTGATGAGCATCCATTCATTTTCCAGTTTCTAGCCACTACAAAAAGGGCTATGGCTTGATTCTTATAAATTTGAGTCAATTCTATATATAATTTGGAAGTGAATGGCCACAGTTTCTTGATAAAATAAGGTTAATAATAAGCCTGTTTCCTGGTAACTTCACAAGTCTGAAGATTTAATATACATGTTGGCTATTATATGAACCACTCGGAGAAGCCTGGAAAGCTCATAGGAAATTAGCAAATTAAAATAATTAGAATCTGGAAAATAATATAATCAGTGACTAAAAAATGTAAACTAAAAAAAAATCAATAACAAAATTACATTGAATGTTATCCATTTACAATGATCAAGCTCAGTTTTAGGGAAGAGATCAAAAAATTCTTCCCCTTCCCCCTTTGGTAAGGCAGAAAGATGGATATGGAACGTCATATATGACATCAAACTTACTTGATGTATTTGGTTTGATGAACATTTATTGTTTTTCTATTTCTTCTATTTTTTTAAAATGAACAATAGCTTTCTGGATAATGGAGGAAGGAGATAGGAAAAGATTTGGAAATGAAGGTAATATGAAGATAAAAGCAATCAATAAAAATTTAAAAGCTTTTAAAACAAAATCATTGCTTGATTTAAAAAAAAAAAATGTTCCCCTTTCAAGATGTGAGTAGAATGCTCCTTTGAAATTCAACTAACTCATGGTTTATAAGAACCACAAGGCATCTTGGTATAAAAAACTCTTGTGAACAGCTTTTCTCATCTGCCAACTGTTTCTTTTTGTCACATTCACAAGAGGCTTAATTATATTGTTCTTTCTTCTGTGTTCCTAGATTCTGCTCTTCTTCTTTCATAAACTGAAACAGGAATTCTAGAATATCATACAGGATTCTCCAGGCCTAAAGTCCATTATCATTGGTCTCCCTTTTAAGATTCTCAATTTTATTAATAGGTCACTCATTGTCCTCTCTCCCTTCTGATTGATATTTTAGGAGAGTCAAATATGATCTAACATTTGAATTCAATAATTCCCTTCCTTTAAAGAGTTCTTTTAGAGAGAGTTTTCTAATATAGATTGCCTCAGGGTTTTAACAAATTCAGCTTATACTTGAAACAATTGCCCAGTGGATAAAAATTGTCTGCAGTTGGTGACAACAGTTGGGTTGGTTTTTTGTTTTTGTTTTTGTTTGTTTTTGTTTTTGTTTTTGTTTTTGTTTTGAGTCAGTATTCCTTATAAACCTCTGTACACCAGTGTAGTAAGGTTTTCAAGAGAAATATAAAATTGTTTCAATAAGGGCTTTCCCTTTTTTCTTTCAGTGTTTTTTTTGTTTTTTGTTTTTTGCCACTCTTACAACTAGCTCTCTCTTCTCTTTTCTAATTAAATGTTCCATTAAAATTGGTGCTTGTCTCCATAGGCCTTTTTTGATTGGCTTCATCTCCCACCCAGCTGTTAGTCTTACTTTTCCAAATTGCCTTTTTGTATATGCTTGTGTCTCTGTATGTCTCTAAATGAATCTAGTTTTTGTTTACTAGCTACCCACAGCATGGCTCATATGGCATTTTGAGGGCTATTTCTTTTATTTTTAGGAAATCATTTGACATTGTGATACTTAAGCAGTAAAATAAAATGTGACTTTTTAGTTTGATATAAACTGTGAAAATCTTTGGCTGGCTATACAACTTTTCATATATTTTAATTGTCTCAAGCTTTTTGCCAGCCTCTCATTTTGTGATGATGCCCTGAAAGGGTCATTGTCTCTATACTGTTGTTTTGAGGTATACTTCCCAAACCATCCTTAAAACATCTTTTTTTTTTTTTTTTTTTCTGAGTTGTCTTTTCAGAATAAGTTTGGTACCTTTTATAAAAACCTTTAATTAGTATGTGGCTTTAGTATATGTAAAAACAGAGGAGCAAGGAAATGCAGACTTAAGAAGCAATAATATCTGGAAATTAAAAAAAATCCAATCTCTATATTAATCTTAAGAGAAAAAAATCCAGGAAATTGCTATGGTAGGTTAGTCATTGTATGGTTCCTAATTGTCTTTTAAATAAGACAAAAATACTTTTAAAGTGGTTGTTCTAATTTGAAGAAATCCCTTAAAACCAATTCTGAAGTTGTGCTTCTTTGAATTCTATGAATGATATTTCCAAACTCAGATGTTTTTAGGACTTTGCACAAAGGTTGAGAAATAGAGTGACAATATCTCATAACTGAGTGAAACAGGAAACTGAGGATTTTAACTTCAGGTAGTTCAAGACTCAGCACTAAGGCTCTAGGAAGAAGAGCAAAGACTTGCTCTTCTAGCAGAAAACATCTAAGAGATAACTCCCTTGGCCTTTACTTAACTGCTTAGACAAGAACTTGATTATTTAATGGTCTGGAGATATTTGAGAAGCTTCCAAACTGGCTAATCTGTATTTGTTGATTGAGAAAGTCTGAGGTAAACCAAGTCTCCTTAGTTGTTTTAGAAACTTTTAATCCCACTGACTTAATCACTTAGCTCTAAATAAATCTCTTTATTGTGAGGGATTATGTGGTTTCTCATAAAATCATTAACTAAGGTAGATTGAACCAATAACCTAAATTTTAGTTTATGAAGGTCTGATGAGTTTAGGAAAAGTGAAATTCTTTGTACAAACATTACAATAGAATGCCCATATCAGCTCAAGCAAGCATTTCCAAACATTATAACAAACTGACCACAGTAAACTTAGGCAAACACATCTGCAATAAGTCAACTATATTGGCTTGACTAGAATTTAGCAATCCTTTGCTACTTCCACTTGAGGCAGTGAAAATTAACCAGATAAGGGTTCCTGTGGTTTTTGACTATTTAAATCACCTCTTAGCCTTTGCAAAATTGGCTCTCCTCTCTCTGAGACTCAGTGAGTGGACTGCCTGCTTCTCCTGAGATTCTAATAAAGCTTGAGAAATCTCTGAGTAATCATTTTTAGTTAGGGAGTGTCAGGCAGCTGTCCCACATGCAATGCTATTTCAATTATTTGACTAGAAAAAAAAAAACTAATAAAAATTTAATGTGCACTAGTTTATATGTCTACCTCTTTTTGGTTGAAAAAATATTTAATAGACTATTGCTGCCTTAATAGGATAGTGCACATTAAATTTTTATTAATTTTAAAATAAAATATGGAGACCATGTTCAAGCATGTTCTTCTCCCATCTCCTGAAGTATAAGTGTGTGAATATTTCTGAATTTAGATTCTCATTCTGTTCTGATAGGTCCTTCAGTCAAAAAAGAGACTTGCTGAATCAACACTTTTTAAAAGGTAGAACAGACAAATCGAACTGTTCCTGGACTTTAGCTTGAAAGAATATGGGAAGATCAGAAGCTTTATTAGACTCTCAGAAGAAGCAGGCAGTCCACGCACTGATCTCAGAGAGAGGAGAGCCAATTTTACAAAGGCTAAGAGATGATTTAAACTCAGTTTTGTCACTTACTAGCTATGCAATGTTCATCATGCCATTTTACATTTCTGGAACTACTGGTAGCCTCTTGAAATTCAAAAATTTATCTTTTCTCTGGTAATCTGTATATCAATTGGGTCTTGAAACTAAAAGAGCATATAAAATTTATTTTATTTTAATTACTGCTAAAGATACAGCTCTAAGCTGAGTTGAGACTAGTATCTAAAAAGGATGGATGACATACAGATGAGGGTCTAAGGAAGTTTTTCTCATATGGGAACAAACTGCCTTCACAAATATTACAAAAATATCTCAAACTCATGATATTTTAGTTTTAGTAATGGATGTCTTGCAAGACTGTAGCCAAGAACTCATACTCTCATAGATCTTTTTTTGAAATCCCTTGTATAGAGACATAATATTAAGAGCAAATTGAAATTTCAATTATCCAGGCTTCTGCTGGAGTTGTTTCTTTTTCAAAATCAGGGCCAAACAAAACTTTGAATTTGCTTTGGTGATTATTTTGTGCTTCAAAAAAGGAAGTAGTAGAATCTGTTTTCCAGTCAATCCTTTGATTTGGGGCTGTTTTCTGTATTCTTCTTCAGTAGACATTGGGAGTTTGGGCTTAATTTTCTAATTTGAAGTTTATGCAATGAAACTAGATTTTTAAAAAATGATACCATCAAACTTGGGCTATATGCATTAATTATTGAATAATTTAGAGAGAAATAAAGGGAATTTGGATTATTTTAAAATTCAGGAGAAGGAAGACCAGTCAACATTGTGAAGTACAAGGAAAATTAAAACATAGCCATCTCTTCCCACAACTACTTAAACAAAGATTAAAAAACCTAAGAGTGAGCATGAAATCTAATGAGAAATAACAATATCTTTATTCCAACTGGGGCAAGAGAAATCAGCCAGAAGATGTTTCTCTGACCTCTGAGACAAGTTGCAGATCAAGTGGAAACAAAGAAGATCTAGGGATAATCCCAAAATGATTTGCTGTTGAGTTCCAGGGCAAGCAATAGTTACAAATCCAGTAGGGGCTGGGTCTAATTTTGTAGGTATTAGAAATGGTAGTTAGCCTATAGCTGTATTGTTTTGACTCCACAGCAAGGTAAAAAGCCAAATATCAACTTAGGGAGTGATCTGTAGTTATGTTCCAAGAAAATAAGTTACTGCCCCTTCAGAGATCCCTTCTGAGACCTAGTCTAAAGTTGTATACTTGACAAAGAGTAGGAACAGAAATAAAAATAAGTAGCATATGTGTGAGATAAACTCCAGAATGAAGTTTAAATTTAGCTCCCAACCTGGAGTGACACTTCCAGCTGACTGATCAGAGTAGAGTGCTTAGATCAAGAGGAAGCTTACAATTTATTCATTCTGAAAATACAGTTTTCAGGTGACTAATGGATCCTGTGGACAGCAGTATCCTGATGGACTCTAAAGATAAATTACGATTCTGTCACCCAAACTGGGGTCAGAAGCTTGAAAAGCTCAAACCTGGAGAGTAATGATCAGATTTTGCCCTACATCAGACCATTATACTGAAAATTTTAGAGGTCCCCAACTTTATCTCCTTCTAAGATACTTAAAAAACAGAGTACTTGATATCCAGGAAAGTATCAGTGGGATCCCAGAGAAGCATATAAAGCCATGCCATTCTCTGTAATAGGATACAAAGTCTGACCCTAGTAAAAAGCTCCAATTCAAAAAAGCAAAGTTGTAAGAAAAAAATTAATAATCAAACAAAAACCCCCTCATCATAAATAGCTGCAATGGGACCAAGGATGTTCAAAGTACAACCCTAAAAAAAAGAAAAATAATTCCAAAACATTTATAAAAAATTCAGATTAAAAAAAAACTTTACCACAAGGTCAAATAGAATTTCTGGGGAAAAGGTAAATATTTTAAAATTAAATTAAATAAAAGCATTAGGAACTTTTGTTTTCAGAAAATAAATGACTTCATTCTCCTAGATATTTAGGTGTAAATCAGAAAACTTTGTAGAAAAACTTGAAAGTGAAATTAGCAGGTTAGCATGAGAAAAATCTTTACTTGAGTACCAAACTCCTTGAAAAGTATAATTGACCAAAAATAAATTAATAACTGTGAAAAACAATTAATATTAAAAAAATTCAAAAGACCCAAAGAGAAAAAATAAAATATATTTCAAATCAGAAATAATTGGCTTGGAAAACAAAGAAATTATAATGTTAGAATCATTGGGATACCCAAAAATCATCACTGGTGATGATCACATTTCAATTTTAATCATAAAAGAAAAACTGCTCAGACACATTAGAACAAATGGGCAAAATAAAAAATAGAAAAAAAAAATACACCTTCTTCCTAGAAGAAATTATAGAATGAAGGCTATCAAGAGTATCGGAGTCTAATCCAAAATTCCAAAGTACCACAAGAAGTCAGAAAGAAAAAAAAAAAATCAAGTGTCCAGGAGCCACAATTATACCAGCTTTACCAGTTGTCATTTTTAAAAGATCAATGAGTATGAAATACAATATTCCAAAAGGCAAAAGATAGGCTTACAACCTAGAACAACTCACTCACAAAGACTGAATATAAATCTGTAGGACAAAAATGAGAATTTTCAATTAAATAGAAGACTTCTAAGCATTCTTGATGAAATGGCTAGAACTGAGAAGAAACTTTTAAAATTGAATCAAATTTTTAAAAAATTTAAAATGCAAATAAATGAATAAGCAAAAGAAACTATAAAAGTACGAAACAGTTTTGTCCTAATGGGGAAGTTGATTCAAATGTTGCCTCAGAATCTGTATCTCAAAAAAAGGTCATTTTTGTTGCTGTTCTTCAGTCTTTGTCATGCTCAACTCTTTGTGACGCCATGGATCATAGCATACTAGTCTCTTAAATTTTTCACTGTCTCTCAAAATCTGTCCAACTTTATGTTTATTTCTTTCATGATATTATTTATCCATCTCATTCTTTGCTGTTTCTTTCTCTTTTTGCCAATCTTTTCTAACAAAATTATTTCCTATGAATCTTATCTTCTCATTATGTGGCCAAAGTAGTTAAGCTTCAGCTTCAGTATTTGACTTTTCAGTGAATAGATTAAATGAATTTCTTTAAGAATGGACTAGTTAAGTAGATCTTCTATTTGTCTAATGGACTTCAAAATTCATTACTAGCCCCACAATTTTAGAGTTGATTCTGAGGTGCTCAACTTACCTGATAGTTTAGCTTTCATAGCCATATATAAGTACTGGGAAAACTCCTCAACGTATTTTGACTATATAGAACTTTGTTGGCAAGGCAATAACTGTGTCTTTAGTCTGATGTCTAGATTTGTCATAGTTTTCCTTAAGAGGAGCAACTGTTTAATTTCATGGTTGCAGCTGCCATACACAATGATGTTTGAGCCCAAGGATATAAAATCTAATCTTGTTTCCATTTCTTCTCCCTGCCAGGAAGTGATGGAACTAGTAGTCGTAATCTAATTTTAATATTAAGTTACAAGCCAACTTTTACATGTTCCTCATGCTCCTCTTTTACCCTCATTAAAAGGCTTTTTAATTCTTCCTCACTTTCTGCCATCAAAAATGGTATTGTCTATATATCTGAGATTGTTGATATTTCCCCTGGAAAACTTAATTCTGACTTTTTATTTATCTACTTATGCATTTTTTATGTTGTACTCTGTATATAAATTAATAATAATAAGTTAATAAGTAAATAAGGTGACAAGATTCAGCTTTGTCATACTCCTCTCCCAATCTTAAACTGACCAGTTGTTCCACGTTCATTTATAATTGTTTCTTGGCCCTTGTACAAGTTCCTCAGGAGAGAAGATTATCTGGTATTCTCATGTTATTTGAAGATTTGCCACATTTTGTTGTGATCCACAAAGTCAAAGGCTTTAGAGTAGATAATGAAGCAGAAGTAGGTATTTTTTGGAACTTCCTTGCTTTCTCCACAATTGAGTCAATGTCAGCAATTTTTATTTATTATTCTAGACAAGATTAGGGACTCACACTCCAAGGCTCTTGCTTCTCAAACTTTGTCAGTAGCTCATGCTCATATACATTATTACCTGATCATACATTTATCTCATCCCTATTTGGGAAGAAAGAAAAGAACTAATGGCAAATATATGTAATAAGTCCTTTAAGGTCCCCATCCCTATTACAGATTTTTGTACTAAATGTAGTCTTTGTACACTGTATTTGAAATACTACACTAGGTAGAGGTTTCTTATTGCTGTTCCAAGATGGTTTTTTCTCAGTAATCTCTTTTCCTTTGCAGGTTATTCCATTCATCCAACCTAGATTCTGGTTTCTTCTTAATTGCCTTTTCTGGATCAATTTCCACATCAATCCCTTCCTCAAGATATTTGAGACATTCCTCAGAGTTCTGTTCTGTGCTCTCTAATCTTCTCCCTTTATATTAGTGGTTATCAAAGTGTGGTTCAGAGAAACCTGGGAGGAAGGAAGAGTTTTTGAAACTCTTTCAAAGAGTCTACAAATTCAAAATTAGTTTTTATGTCTAATATAGCAAATACAAACAAAAACTCTTTGATACCCAATACTTTTTAATAGTATGAAGAAGACTGAGAATAAAAGTTTGAGAATCACAGCTCTACATGACACTTGGTGATCTCATCAGATCCCATGTATTTAATTGCTACCTTTCTACTGATAATTCTTAAATTTATTCTGTACTAACCTTTCTGCTGACTTACAACCTGTCATCTCCAACTGCTTTGGAGACATTTTAAACTAGATATCAGAAATTTCAAAATGTCTTTCTACCTCTTACTCCATTATATATTCTTCAATTTGGTGTCACTGGTTTTGTTGTTGTTCCAGTAAAAAAAAAATATAAATATAGTGTTTGTCACATATCAAGTACATAATAAATATTTATTGGCTATTGGTTGACTATCTAAAGGTTTCTAGCTCATTTTTTTTTCTTAAGGAGTTTTTAAGGAACTCACAATAGCTTTCTCTTCTCAAGAACTCCCACCTATTAATTTCTCTTAGACATACTTTTTCTTTTAGATTTCTCTACTTCTTTTGAGGATGCTGCCCTAATTTCAAAATCCAGGTGTACAATCTTAATGTCATCCTAACTCTCTGTCTCTCTCCCAACTTTCCAAATAATAGCTGAGTCTTGTCAATGCTATTTCTATTACAAATTTCATTTCGTTCACCCATCTCTACTCACATGACCATTAGCCCATGCCAGGCTCTCATACCTTTTCACCTGGATTATTGTAATGCAGCCCTAATAGGAATCTCAGGTTCCAGTTTTATCCATCTAAAACACAAACTGCATAACTCCCAAAATTATCATTCTAAAGCACAAATTTGAGTGTGACTTCTCTTCTCAAGAATCTTCCATGACTCCTTTTTTTATCCCTAGAATAAAATACAAACACCTTAACTTTGGATTCAGTTTTCCACAAATTGTTTTATTTTACATTATTATCTTTTCTGAATTCTGGGTTTTAGTCCAACTCATATATCTTCTATTCTTCAAATTCATCTTGACTCAACTATGTTTGTAATGCCTCCTAACTTCTGCCTCCTAGTATGCTAGACTTCCTTAAAGTCTCAATTGAGGTTCTTGGTACTATATATCTTTTATCTGTACCCAATCCCACCAGTTATGTTTATATGCCTGCTCAAGTAATCTAGTAAGATAGTTATCTCTGTGGACACTCTATTTCTACTGTACAATATAATCTTCTTGAGTATAGAGACTATTTCTTAAGTTTTTATCTCCACGTCATACAAAATTTACTTGAACTTAAGAGATACTCTAAATGTTTGTTAAATTGGTCTCTACTTTGAGTATTCACCCTACAATACCATTCAGTTTTATTCTTAATCATTCAACAATGTGTCAATTTTGGTACATTTGAGATATTTTTGAAAAGCAATAAGTTCTTCACGTAATAATTGTCTTACCTATAATGACAATGCTCTGTGTCATAGCATACTTCCCACAAGAAAATTTTTGACCAAAAATGCTCCTACTTAGCTTCATCTTTAGTCAGTAGACAGCTCTGAATTCCATTTGGCAGTTTTCAAAGGTCAATTCCATCCTCAATGAATGTAAATTACCTCCATTAAAATATTCAGATGAATATGTCACTAGCTCTGAAGGCAATTGCAAAAGAGGCATTCTAAAGACACTGTCCCAAAATCAGAAATTATAGAATGTTTTCTTCTGTGTCCTTTCCCTCTTTAAAAAAAATAATGAGTCTCCTTATTCACCCAGGCTGAAAAATCAGGGGCTATTTATAGGCTTAATCCCATTCTAATCAGGATAAGAGCCTCAATCTGTTCCATCTTCTAGTTTGGCTCAGTTTTCCCTTCCTCAATCTAACTTATGACCACCTGTTCACAGGAACTCACAATAGCAATACTAAGTTTCTGACACTCAATTATTTTAGCAGATTGTAGTTTCCAAAAATGTAAAGCTAACTCTAATTCTCTAATCCTAATCCAAATTGGCCAGCCCTGACCTCCTCAGCAGTAGGGATCATTGGGGTCCACCATCATACTTAATGGAATCATAGAATTTTTTCGGTAATTAATAATTTTATTAGTTATGTTAGCATATAGTTTCTCATGAAATCCATTCAATACTTATATGCCCTTGGAAAAGATGGTATTTCTTTTATAAAAATTAATTAATTTTTAATGCCTATTGCTTTATGACTCTTTTTTTGGGCGAGAAAAATCAGAACAAAGAAAAAAAGAAAAAAGAAGTGAAAATAGCATGTGTTGATTTACATCAATCTTCATAATTCATTTTCTCGATGCAGATGGCATTTTCTGTCCAAAGTCTATTGGCATAGCTTTGGATCACTGAACCACTGAGAAGAACCAAGTCTTTCATAGTTGAGCATAGAGCATTCTTGCTATTATTGTGTACAATGTATTCCTGCTTCTGCTTATTTTGCTCAGTATTAGTTCATGTAAATCTTTCCAAGCCTTTCTAAAATCAGCTTGTTCATCATTTTTTATAGAACAATAATATTCCATTATCTTCATATACCACAGCTTATTCAGCCATTCCTCAATTGATGGGAATCTACTCAATTCCACAAAAGAACTGCTATAAATATTTTAACACACATGAGTCCTTTTTCCTCCTTTATGATTTCCTTGGGATACCGATCCAGTAGTAGCATTTCTAGGTTGAAGAGTATGCACAGTTTTATAGTCCATTAGATGTAGTTCCAGATTAATCTGCAGAATGGTGGGATCATAACGCAATGTATTAGTGTCCCAGTTTTCCCACATCCCCTCCAACATTTGTCATTATCATTTCCTGTCATTTTAGCCAGTATGAGAGGTGTGAGGTGGTACCTCAGAATTATTTTAATGTGCATTTCTCTAACCAATAGTTATTTAGAGCATTTTTTCCCATAGGACTATCGGTGGGTTTAATTTCATCATATGAAAATTGATCATATCCTTTGACCATTAATCAATTGAGAAATAATTTTTATTCTTATAAATTTGACACAGTTCTTTACATATTTTAGAAATGAAACCCTTATCAGAAGCACTGCCTGTAAAGCTTATTTTCCCCAGCTTTGTATTTCCATTTATCTTGTTTCTATTGGCTTTGTTTGTGGAAACTCTATTTAATTTAATGTAACAAAAGTTGATCATTTTGCCTTTTACAATGTTCTCTAGTTCTTCTTTGTTCATAAATTCTTCTTCTTTTCTCCAAAGGTCTCTAAAGAGCAAAATTATCCCTTGCTCTCCTAATTTGCATATGGTATCATCCTTTATATCCAAATCATGTACCCATTTTCTTATTTTGATATATGGTATGAGAAGGCAGTCTATGATGAGTTTCTAACATATTATTTTTCAGTTTTCCCAATACTTTTTGTGAAATAGTGAGTTCTTATCCCAGAAGCTGGAGTTTGGGGGTTTGTCAAATACTAGATTGCTATAGGCCTTGATTATTGTATCATATGTATCTAATCTATTCCACTGATCTACTTTATTTTTTAGCCAGTACCAAATTGGTTTTGATAAGTGCTGCTTTATAATATAGTTTTAGGTTTGGTACTCCCAAGACACCATCCTTTGTATTTTATTTTATTAATTATCTTGATATTCTTGATCTTTTTTTCTTCCAAATGAATTTGTTATTTTTTTTAAATTAAAAAATGAATTTGTTATTTTTTTCTAGCTTTATAAAATAATTTTTGGCAGTTTGATTTATATGGCACTAAACAAGTAGACCAATTTAGGAAGAATTGCCATTTTTATTATATTGGCTCAACCTACCCATGAGCAAATGATATTTTTCCAGTTGTTTAGATCTGATTTTATTTGTGTGAGATGTGTTTTGATAATGTGTTCATATAATTTGTGGGTTCATTTTAGCAGGTAGACATCCAGATATTTTATTTTGACTATATTTATTTTAAATGGAATTTCTATCTCTTGCTGATGGGCTTTTTGAGTAATATACGGAAATGCTGGTGATTTCCTGCTACTTTGCTGAAGTTGTTAATTGTTTCAAATAGGTTTTTGGATAACTTTCTAGAGTTCTCTAAGTATATCATCAATTATCTGCAAAGATGTAAGTTTTATTTGTTCATTGACTATTCTAATTCCTTTAATCTCTTTTTTTTTTTTTTTAAATTTCCAAAGCTACCATTTCTAGTACAATGTTGAATAATAGTGGTGATAATGGGAATCTTTGTTTCGCCCCTAATCTTATTGGGAATGTGTCCAGCTTCTCTCCATTACAAATGATGTTTGCTGTTGGTTTTATAGCTTTTTATTTACAAGATATATGCATGGATAATTTTTCAGCATTGGCATTTGCAAAACCTTTTGTTCCAATTTTCCCCTCCTTCCCCCAATCCCCTCTCTCAGATGGCAGGCAGACGAATACATGTTAAATATGTTAAAGTATATGTTAAATACAATATATGTATACATATCTATATAGTTATTTTGCTGTACGTACAAAAAAAAAATCAGACTTTGAAATAGTGTACAATTTGTGAAGGAAATAAAAAATGGAAGCAGACAAAAATAGAGGGATTGGGAATTCTATGTAGTGGTTCACACTCATTTCCCTGAGTTCTTTTGATGGGTTCTATTCATTATTGAACAAATGGAACTGATTTGGTTCATCTCATTGTTGAAGAGGGCCATGTCCATCAGAATAGATCATCATATAGTATTGTTGTTAAAATATATAATGATTTCCTGGTCCTGCTCATTTCACTCAGCATCAGTTCATGCAAGTCTCTCCAGGCCTTTCTGAAATCATTCTGCTGGTCATTTCTTACAGAACAATAATATTCCATAATATTCATATACCACAATTTATTCAGTCATTCTTCAATTGATGGGCATCCATTCAGTTTCCAGTTTCTGGCCACTACAAAGAGGGCTACCACAAACATTCTTATACACATACAAGTCCCTTTTTCTTCTTTAAGATTTCTTTGGGATATAAGCCCAATAGTAATACTGCTGGATCACTTGTTCATAGTGTGTTATCTTGCTGATAAGTTGCTCTAATCACTTTGCTGATATTTTATTTAAAATTTTTGCATCAATATTCATAAGAGAGATTGTTCTGTAATTTTCTTTCTCTGTTTTGTTGTTACTGGTTTAGGCATCAGCATCATATTTGTGTCAAAGAAGAAATTTGGCAGGACTCCTTCTTTACCTATTTTTCTAAATAGTTTACATAATATTTGAATTAATTTTCTTTAAATATTTAGTAGAATTTACTTGTGAATCCATGTGGCCCTGGTGATTTTTTACTTAGGGAGTTCGTTAATGGCTTGTTCAATTTCTTTTTTTCTACAATGGGACTGTTTAAATAATTTATTTCCTTTTCTGTTAATCTGTGCAGTTTATATTTTTGTACATATTCATCCAGTTCACTTAGATTTTCAGATTTGCTGCCATAAAGTTGACCAAAATAGCTCCTAATTATAGCTTTGCTATCTTTCTCATTAGAGGTGAGTTCATCCTTTTCATTTTTGATGCTGATCATTTGATTTTTTTCTTTGCTTTTTCAAATCAAATTAACTAATGATTTATATGTTTTGTTGGTTTTTTTCATAAAACCAATTCTTAGTTTTATTAATTAGTTACATAGTTTTCTTAGTTTCAATTTTATTAATCTCTCTTTTGAGTTTCAGAATTTCTAATTTGATATTTAATTGGGGTTTTTAATTTGTTCTTTTTTCTAGCTTTTTTAGTTACATGTCTAATTCATTGATCTTCTCTTTCTCTATGCTATTCACGAAACTATTTAGAGATATAAAATTTCCCCTAAGAACTACTTTGGTTTTGGTATGTTGTCTCATTATTGTTATTCTTTTAGATGAAATTAAGGATTGTTTCTGTAATTTGTGTTTGACACAATCATTTTTTTTTTAATATTAGATTGTTTAACTTCCAGATGGATTTAATCTATCTTTCCCTGACCCTTTATTGAATATAATTTTTATTGCATTGTGGTCTGAAAAGTAAGCATTGACTATTTCTGCCTTTCTGTATTTAGTTGTAAGGTTTTCATGCCCTAATACATGATCAATTTTTGTGTAGGTGCCATGTACTGCAAAGAAAAAGGTGTCTTCCTTTCTGTCTCTATCCAGTTTTCCCTGGATATCTATCACATTTAGGTTTTCTAGCATCCTGTTAACCTCCTAGTTTCTTTCTTATTTACTTTGTGGTTACTTTTGTCTGATTCTGAGAGGGGAAGGTTGAGGTTCCCCACTGATAAAGTTTGCTGTCTATTTCTTTTTATAATCGGTTTGTATGGAATAGAGAGATAAAGGTGAAGAACTTACAAGACTCTACGAATTCTTTTTCTGTATTTTATTTTCATCATTTCTGTGTTTCCCCTATGATTGTATACTATGTGCATACCCATATTTACTTGAGCCTTGGCCAGCTATAAACATATTTATTTAACCTGAACTGATATTTATCAGTATTTGGCATTTATCAATATTTATTCTATTGGCTTGACCACTATCTGCTTGATTAAGACTGCAGGCCTGATTTTCTGTTTCCTAGAAATCAAATGATTTTAGGGAAACAAAAATCTTCCATTCCAATCTCTCCAAATAGCAACAACCAATTTGAAGCCTCCCCCTCCCCTTCCCAATACTCTCTTACTTGTGATGTAATCTCTTGGATAAAAGATATGTATCTTTATTACTTCTTTAGCCCTGCTACCATGAGCTTTCTCTCTTATCCTCTTGGTGGGATGGGTCATTAGCCAGAGGTTTTAATAAACAACTTTTCTGCTTTCTACTGAATGATCTTTGAGTAGTCATTTTGGGTAAAGGTCTTCTACATCCCTCACAGGTTTAATAACTTCTCTAAGAATTTGGATACCTAGAGTATCACTTGGTACATATATATTTTATATCCTTATGAACAAAATGAGGCTGAGGATGTTTCAGAATAATCGCTTGATAATTCCAGATTTAGCACTAAGGATCTATAATCATTAGGCTCTGGGAAGAGGAACAAGACTTTTCAAGAGAAAACATTTAAGAGATAACTTGTAGAGAAGAATCTAACTATTAAATGGCCTGGAGGTATTCTAAAAGTCTATAAACTGGCTAATCTCTATTTGTTGATTGAGAAAAGCTTGAGGTAAAACCAAGTCTCCTTAAACTATTTTAACTGATTATTAACCTTAGAAGCAGAACAGACTCTTTTGGAATAAGTCTTGCATGACTAAGACCCTAGTGCCACAAAAGCCCATCTATATTCCAGAGACAATAAAAGAATAAAGGTCTAATGTACCAATGATTTTAAGAGGATTAACAAGAATGAGTGGGTGAATAGTTTCTGTAATTTTTTTTTCTCTGATTATTTAAATTATCTCACAACATTTGAGAAACTGAACTTCCTCCCTCTGGAACTGTCCATTTCTCCTGAAATCCTAATAAAGCTCTGTTCTTTATTTACTTTGAGATATCTCTGAGTATTTTGAATTGGGTTTTGCCATCCCACACACTTACTATATCAAGGTTTACAGTACCCTTTATCAAAATGTACTTTTCTTTCTTATCTCTTTTAATTAAATCTATTTTTGTTTTTACTTTATCTGAGATCAGACTGGAAATCCTGAGGATCTTCCCCTCCCAAATTCATTCATTCATTTATTTATTCATTCATTCATTCATTCATTCATTCGTTTGTTTGTTTGTTTGTTTATATATTTATTTATTTATCTATTCATTTATTTATTTATTTATTTATTTATTTGTTTGTTTGTTTGTTTGTTTGTTTGTTTATTTATTTATTTATTGGACTAGGTGAAAGAGGAGATTCTTTGCCTCAGTGGGTACTTAGCCATAATCACTGAATGAATGTATATAATGACCACATTAGCACCCTGGACACCTTAGAATCAGCCAGAATCAGGATAAGTAAAAGTCCTTGGTCTTTATTCTTGGTCTTTGGTGGTAGAAGTCAAGGAGATGGATGCAGGATCTCCAGGACCTCACCTCTTCATCTCCCACCCAGAAGTGACTCTGACTAGTCTTACTCCACCCCCTAGTCCCTCCTACAGTTTTCTGTATACAGCAAATGATTGGGCCAGCACAGGATAGTGGGAAGGGCCATTTTCCAAGCATATTCTTATAGAGTATTGCCCAATCAGTAATTAGCCTTTAGTGCTCAATTGTTCTGACCTCAGTTCATTAACTCAAGAGTTTCAGCCATTTATAGGTGTAGCCTGTTGAAAACCTGACCTTTAAAAGGCCAAGGTCTCCCACTGCATCCAGAGCCATCTCCAGATATCCTGATCAATATCTGGCCATTGAACTCAGATGGCTCCAGTGGAGAAAGTGAGGCAGGTGACCTTGCACAGCCTCCCCTCACTTAAATCTAATTCACTTGCATGTCATGGTATCATCTCCTGATGTCATGGTCCTTTTCAAGAATAAGGGACAAACAACAACAATAACAACAACAAGCTCTGTGAACTCAGCTGAACAGTTTCTAGAATCAAGATCCTCAATCTAGCAGAGAAATTCCTGGAATAATTAGATAGATTCTAGAGCAAGGCAAATAATGGGCAGGGTTATGATGATGAGGTCCTAAATGGTGTGTTGGACAATATATTAGAAACTAAAGAATTGATTCTTAAAGCAAGTAGGTAGCATTAACAGAGATCAGTTTAGCTCTATGGTCCCATCTTTTGGAGAGATCTTCCAGTCTGAAATCCAACTTATATCAAACTCCTGAGATCCACTCTTTGTAGAGATCTTGAGCAGTCTCATTTTGCCATAAATTATCAGAAATCAGTCATGTTCCTGAGGAAAATTTTTTTTCTATAAAATCTACTTATGGGCCATCCCATGGCTACAGTTCTCCTTTGCTTTTTGGTGTCTTTCTCTTTACCAGCCCCCCCCCCCCCATGCCATGTGATATCCCCTGTCCCTTAACCCCACTTCTCCTCCTTAAAGCTAACTAATTCTTTCAGGATACTAAGTCCCTTTCGGGAGTTAGTCTGCCAACTAAGGGCATACCCTGATCTCATGAGGTACATTCTTTATATTGGATAATTGTGAGTTCCACTAAAGAACTTGTCTTTTATATACTCTCTCACTCTCTTTCATATTTACCATTCCTAGTATCTATTGAATCCCTTTATTTTGTCTGAAACCTCTTCCCTAATTAAATCTAACTTATGCAAAAGAGAATGGCCATTGTAATTTCTTCACATAATCGAACCCAACTTTTAGTCCCTACCAATATCTGGTGTCTACAACAACTACATTAGTGATGTGGGAAAACAAACCTACATTTTCACTGGCTTTGTGAGTTACCTCAATCATTAATGCTGGGAAAGAGAGTTCACATTTTATGTTTTATATCATCTCATTTGTTCCTCATCATAATTCTTAGAAGTAGGTGCTATAATTATCTCTAACAGTTGAGAAACAAAATACTGGCTTGGAGTTGGGAGAATCCGTTTCAATCCAGCCTTGGGTAATTATGGGCTATGCTCTATTTACAGAGATTTAGCTGCCTCTGAAGGCCTTCATCACAAACTCATAAATGACTATAGTAACTCTCCTTTTGTTACTACTTATAAAGTTTTCCAGATTTAGAATACTTATAGTGTTACCACAATATAATGAGATTCTCTACTCCCACCTCCAGGCAAGTGAAAACACTCAGTATTGCTCTAGAGCCAAGACATCTACTGTTGAGGTGAACTCTATTTCCTAAATAGGCTCTATTTTGCACTAAGAGAAATGTGGTTTAGCTTAATATTAAAGCTATTAAAGAGCCAACTCCTTTTTTCAGACAAGTACAGCCCATGAAACTCACCCTTTTAGTGAAGATAGAGTCTTGATTCATTTCTCCTTGGCAAGACTCTTTCCTCACTGACCTGAATATCTGTTCCAGTTTTGCACTCA
Organism: Sminthopsis crassicaudata; assembly: GCF_048593235.1. Lineage (NCBI taxonomy): Eukaryota > Metazoa > Chordata > Mammalia > Dasyuromorphia > Dasyuridae > Sminthopsis > Sminthopsis crassicaudata. The sequence goes on along the minus strand of NC_133617.1, from coordinate 217,088,376 downwards.
TACAAATGTATGAGAAACACTATTTAGTTTTTAATTCATTTATTTAAATGACTCTATTAAGTTTATGCTTTGGTCTTATTGATCCTGCTCAGCTTGGGCAATGGACATTTGTATGGTCATTTTCAGTAATCAAAAATTTGAATTAATGAACTACTTCTTCTTTCCTTCCAGTCTTGAATTTTACTAATTAACTGTTCTGAGATTATTTCAACTTATTCCAGTCTTTACACACATTTAATCTGCATAATGAAAATGAACCTGCATACTTAGAAAATATAGCATGTATCAGTTTTGATGGAGTTGCGAATTTCCAAAGAATTTTAGCTTCATATGTAGTTTCAGAAATACAAATTTTCATGTCATTAAAGAAAAAAAAATTCTTCACTCAACATTAACAGTTTTACAAGACTTGCACAAAGTCAATTCTTGTAGCTTGGAAATAATTTTCTTATTTTTATCTTGGATTTGGCTGACAAATAAAACCATTATGTGTAACGAGCTGTCGTCTCCAGAAGCTGCTGGATCGCTCTCTGGGAAGAGATCTGCTGTGTCTTCTACTCAAATCTCTCCGACAGATTCTTCTTCCTGTAACGAACCGTTGTCTCCAGGCAGTTGCTGTTAACTCTTGTCCAGAGAAGTGACTTCCCTTCCTGCAGAGAGCCCCGTCAAGCCTGATGCAATTCAGAGAGTCTTCTCCTTGAATCCTGGCTCTGAATCTCCTCCAGCTCTTATCCTTCTCCAGGCCGATCTGCCCTCTGCGCCCATTGCTGTCTCTTTTTATCCTCCCAGAGAATGGGCGTGGGATAATGCAAGGGCTTCTGGGAAGAACCACCCCAGCCAATGAGCTTGCCCCCTCTATCAAGTCAACCTGAGTTCTCATCTTGTAATTGTCCAGAAAACCTGAATTCTCACCTTGTCACCATCCAGACAACCTCAGTTCTCACCTAGTAATCCCAACATCTCCCCCTTTCTTTTGATTTAGAACATAGGACAGTCATGACCTTGAAACATAAATCCATCAATATGGGAATGAGAGAAAGGAACCCATGATTAAAATAGAGAACTGGAACTTCAAAATTCTCTTTGATTGGGACTCATCCAGCCAAAATCTTTTTAGTGAACAAATTAATTTAAATGTTAAATGAGATGTATTTTGATCATTATATTTGATATCCATGTTGAGGAAAATGGCTATATTTAATGGAATTACCTTATGGCAAAATATGGTTTAAATATGTATAATTATAGAATAAAATTTGATTATAATTGAAAGAGTTGCCTTTGGCAATCACATTTTTGTTGTCCTCTCACTTGTCATTTTTTCACAAATAAATCCATATACAAGAACACAAGAACCTGTTTTAAAATTATATCACAAAGTCATGTCATAAAAGAGGTACATATTGAATTTTCTCAATTACCCTGGATCTTTTGTCAATAATTATAAAATGATAAGTCTATTTTGGTTTTTCTTTTGTGCCCAGTATTAGATTTCACACATCACTGGTATACCCTTCAATCCTCAAGGACAGATTCATTTGGGACAAAGGGACAAAGATCTCTTCTTCTGGAGCTACTTCAGACTGACAAGGAACATAGAGCTGGCCCTACCTAGTGGGATCCAGACTGAAGAGGAGAGACAAGTGACGTGGAGGTGGTGTCCCTCTGGTGCTGAGTGTCAGAATCAGGTTCAGGTTGACCAAATATTTGGAATTTCATGACATAGAGTCTGGAAGAAACAACTCTCACAAATAGATTAAAAAAGCAAGAACTAATAAATATGATCAAAAGAAAAAGAATAACCCAAATGGAATTAATATGGGAGTTACTGGGGATAGTAACCAGGAACTGCACATAGAGGAAGACTAGGGCAGGGAAGATGAGGCTATTATGAATGTCTCTTATCTAGACGGGTTTTATTAGAATACCCAGGAATGTTTTCCCCAATGCTTTTGTTTCCTCAAAATGGTGGAACATTGTGGCTTTATGTGATTATGATCTCCTTTAGCAAAAACTCTAGAGTCTTTTCAGTATTACAAGGGAAAGCTTTTACCCAATTAGTAAAGAAAACCAAAAATAGTTTGAAGCCCCTGTAAGTGAGCATATGTGTAAAATCCATCTGCCAATCCTATCCTAAGTATATACCTTTCCTCCAGATAGGCCTTTTTTAACAGTCCTTTCAGAATTTACTTGCCTGGGAGCTATATGAGGGAATGTAGGAATCCGAAGTTGGGGAATTAAAGGTGCCACAATTGGAGTAAATAGGCAGCAGCATAGACAGCTGAATGTGCAAGCCTGTTTCCCTTGGTCTGAAGTGAATCCCCCTTAGTTAAGAAATATAATAGAAACTTCTCAAGACCTATAGACAGCTTTCAGTAATTGTTCCCCTGTATACTTAATGGGGGGATGTTTGGCTGTCAAAAATCCCCTTTCTTTCCAAATAGCCTCCATGATTCTAAAAAAAAAAAATAAAATTGAATTCAATATAGATATTTACTCTTCTTCCTTTCCCCAATTCTAAAGTTCTGCAATAGGTAAAAGTTCTCTGAACCTGGTGGGGAGCCAGAATCTCCAAAAATTGGCCCAGGATGAGCTTAGGGGCTTCCTCAATTAGGAGGGCTGTGGCAGTTTGCTCTAAGCCAGGAGGGTTCACTCCTAAAACACAAAGTTTCTTGGAGAAGTAGGCAAGGGATCTAGAATATGGTTCTAGAGACTAAGTTCGAGACCCCTTGGTAAAAGGTAGAGCTAAGATTGGAGATAGAGCAGTTTAGCTTTCAAGGTATTAAAAACCTTGATCTGATCAAGGTGTGATAAGATTGTCTGCTTCCTCTCCCTTTCAGCAAAAGGGAGGTGGGAGATGGCCCAAGTACTTCAGCAAAGTGAGCCTTCAAAGAAACTCTTGCCCCAGGAAGCAAGAAAATTAAGGGATTTATGGAAAGTCAGAGAAGCCTCCAGGCCTGGGTTGCAGATAAAGATAATATCTACATACTTATATTGTGCCTCATGTCTTCTATTGGCAACTTGCTCTGATTACAAACATTTGCTATAAGAGTGAAAAGCAAAAACATGATTATAATATAATATAATCAAGCAAAACTGACTCTTCAGGGCCTCAATATGAGAGTACATACATGATAGGATAAAGCATCCTTAGCCTTGACAACCAATCATGAACCTTATAGACAGACTCAAGAATAATTAGGGAAGCAAAGAAACAGAACTGGGAAATTGAGTCAGAAGGATCTCACCTGAGGCAGCTCTTGCCCAGATAAGACATCCACTTATGACAATTCAGGAAGGCATCCCTTTGAGTAACTTATAGCATTTCTCTGGAATGGGGGGTTACTGACTTAATGACTGATCAAGCAATCATATCCAAATTTGAAACTCAAAATATTATTAGTTACAATCCCAAGAGATTGCATGTTAATAACAAGCTTCGCCAATCAGAGGCTTCAGGTCTATACAAAAACAAACAAACAAAAATCTTATAAACCATTGTGCATAACCTATCATATGTGCCTGTAAGGCTATCAAAACTAGTGCAGGGATATTAGGTTAAAATTCTGCTCTGAGTACTTCAGGAAAGCTGTAGATCATATTTGTTATCATATTCATTAAATAAAGAGACTACTATGCACTTAAATAAATATTAGATAATTTGTTGAATGGGTTTTGAAATAACAATTTTCAAAGAATTTGCAGTTAACCGAAATGTAACAAACTTCTTAGAAATTCATTGTATGACTAAGTGGTAATACCTTTGACATAGCATCACAAAAGGTTGCCTTAAAACAATCACAAACTTGAAAAATAAAAACAAACATTCAGTTATTAACACCATGTCAATGTAAGCTATTCCTTTAAACAATAAAAGCAATTAATGTTAGTGTTTTCATTTAATTGGTAGGGGTAGGGGGATGAGCTCCAGTGAGTGGGTTTGTTCTCTCACTTCTAAGAAGCATCCACATCTAGTGGGGGAAGGGTGACTTAAATCTTCACCTTTCCAAGCTGATAGAGCTTTCCCTTTTCCCTTCACCCACTCCACTTGGTGTCGCTCCCAACTTCACCATGCTTCCTGACCCCCACTTCTCCTTATAACTAACTCTTTCAAGGTGTCAAGTCCCCTCCCCAGGACCTAGCTCATCAGTCAAGGGCATGTCCCAACCTCCTGGGATGTCTCCTTTTTCCTTGCAAATGGCAAATTCTATTAGGGGCTGCCCTTTTCCATAATAAATCTATCTTTTGCCAAAGACAATGGCCAATGTGAATTTCTTATATTACTGATGCCCAACTTTGGTGTCTATCATTATCTGGTGTCTACATAGACCACATAATACCTAACAATTTTAGGTTTCAGTATTATGACAATAACCCCAAATAATTTAATTAGCAATTTCACAATTTGTATTACTGATAGCCAAATAAGAGTCTATCACAAAAATGGATAAGAATCTCATGTAATTGAATTATTTCCAATTTTAACACACACCAATTAAAATATTATTTTTAAAAATAGATACTTTATCTTGTGATATTCTAACTAGATGTTACATTCAAACTATCAATTACTTTTGCAAAATTACTCATTTTAAAAATTCAACTCTTTTTTTAAACTTTAAGATTGATCATATAGCTAATATCTAAATAACTTTGGACCAAATTTAATAAAACTTATACATACATACAGCAGAGCAGATAAAATTATAAAGCATAGTTCATAATTTTTACAAATTACAAAATATACATTTTAGAAAGCAATATACTTCATCTAGTTAGGGGATACAAACATGTGACTGCCTTAGGTAAGCTACCAAAACTTTGATTTTTTAAATTGATATTGATTTAAATTTCCAGTAGTAATTGTTATGCCACAGTTCTCTTTTATTGTCCTGACTCCATTTCCCTAATTATCATGACCCAATCCTGACTCAATTTTTCTGCTTCAGTTTATAATTATCAGCTCAAAGCTCATTCCTGTAAAACCTCCCCTCCCTCTTTATCAGAATATGTGATGAGGATAAAAGATCTTATGTTTTAGAATGCCTGTCCCCATCCCAAGCTAATGGAATGTCAGATACTGTCTTGTCAAGATGCCTCCCCCCATCTCTGGTGGCCCACCCCACCCTGTCAGAGTCCCATTCCTGCTCTCAGCACCGGGACTCCACTCCTCCCTCAATCTACCCCCTGATTCTGAGCCATGTGTATATAGGTCATTGAGAACTCACATTGTTTGCTGAATTCTTGGAGACGATGATAGTCTCATTCAGCCCTGGGACCAAACCATAGATCCATTTGGTCCCAGTAAATTTCTGCTTTTAAATAAATTATTAAATACTTTCTAGTTTCTATCTTGCCTCTGTTTCTCTGGCATTACAGTAATATTTCAATATTTGCAGATAAATTTCTAAAATCTTGTGCTTAAACAAACTCACAATTCTAGCACATACCATTTAATAGTGATTGTGTCATATAATTATAAGAGATTCATCATTTAAAATTTACAACTCATCTTGATATCTGAGAAGGTGGCCTTAAGCTCAACATTCCTGATGTAAAAGCCAATCATTTTATGTTGTTCCTACTTCACAAAGTTATAGATCATAAGTAAACTCATTCCTTCATTGGGATCTAAGTTACTCAAACAAATTATTTCTCAGGGATAATATAACCTTATTTACAAGATAGTTTTAAGAAGCTTATCAAATTTACAATTTAAAAGGAATTCCAGAAAGACTTCACTTCCTATCTGTTTGCTTTTTTTGGTTGACATCAGCTTTCTTTGTTCTCTTTTACTTACCCCCATTTAGAGCTGCATACTCTCAGGTCTCCAGGCTTTTAAAATGCATACCTGAGCCAGTTAAGGTTTTTTGTTCTTTTTTTTTTTTTTTTTTTTCCCCCTCTGTGAATCAGAAAAGGCTTAAGGACTATTTTTGCTGCCAGATTTTTAAAAGCAACCTAGCACTTTTCTAATATTATCAAAGTTCTCAAAGTCTTATATCTTCTGTTAATATAATCAGTGCAAAGAGATTACAATTTATATAAAACTCCTTTACCATCATATCTCAAATAACAAATTGAATTGAACTGATTGAGCATATTTTTCTTTCTCTTTCATTCACCCTACCACCCACAGGTCCCTTTATTCCATGCACTATCCCCCTAGTGGAGGCCTTAATTTAGTTGAATTTGCTTCCAAATTACTTTTCACACATGAAAAATTCATTTATCTCAACATTGATATTATATATTGGTCATATCTAAAAATACATAAAGTTATCAAATTAAATCCAACAAATTAATTAACATATATAGCATTTGTTTTATGCTAATCACTTTTGCGATTTTGAAATGACCAATTGCCAAACTCTCCATCATTGCTCTCAAAACTTGGAAAATCTGCTAAGATGTTATTTTAATTTTAATTAAATTTATTTTTATTATTATTAACTTATTATTTATATATATTTTATATAACATATGATGAGATTATTATTATTACTAATTTAATAAGTAACTTTTATTTCTGTTGCTCCCACCTTGGTCAGAGCTGAAGACCACAGAAAGAAGTCAAGACTTTTTTTAAAACAAAATCTAGCTCATAGAGCAGAAATGTCATAGGTATTCTGTACCAAGATGCTAACACAGACACAGACAAAAATTACTGTCCCTGCTCCACACAAAACAGCAATATCTCATCAAGTGCACTCTCTGGTGACATTTTAGATTTCTTTTTTTACTTTTTTGAGCTGCTCTTTCCCCTCTCATTCTGGGGAGAGCAGCTCCAATCTCATGTTGAGATACTGTAATATACTAAGCCTCTGTACTCAAATCCCCAAGCCTAGAGAGATACCCCTATCCAGAAGTCATCCAGAGTGTCCCTGCTCTGTGCCATTTATCAGGACTTCCTTCTGGTGTACCAGGTGGCATTCCTTAACCTTGTATCAACAAGCCTTGATAATCCCAAAGTCCCCTTCAGCCAAGGACACAGACAGTGCCCAGGGGAGAACAGCACCAAATCTCTGGACAGCTCCTTCTCCTTCTCTCTGGATGATGCACACATAAATTACCTAACTCTTCACTTAATCTTGGGCTTCTTCTTCAGAGATTTGTGCTCCTGTTTGTATTTGGATGCCTTTCTTCAGGCCCATACTTCACAGAGAGGGAGTCTGAGGGTCTGATCTTAAGGATGACCAGAAAAAACTCAACCTGGTGCCTGCCTTGAATCAGAACTCCAGCCACACTCTGGGAAGTCACAGATCCTGGACAGGCCCCCATAGGGAATGGGGGCCAGACACCATTACCCAAACTGACCATTCAGAGGCATCTTCCGTTACAGACAGGAAGCATTTATTCTATCCTTGCAAGAGAGGTCCAAACACACCTCCTGAGCAGACCCAGATCCTCTCAGCTCCGATCTCCCATCATGCCTGGTGGCAAGCCGGAAATGGTGAATTGGTTAAATAGAAAAAGACTGAAAAGGAAGTAAGCATTGACCATGGTCAGCAATGCTGTCCATTTACTGTGGGACATGTGACTTCCTGAAGCTTTGACCTTGGGTCTGACTTTTTCTGCCCTATAGACCCCTGAGAATAGGGATCATGTGACTTCCTGAAACTTAGGCCTAGAGTTTAACCCACTCCATCTCATAGACTTTTTGAGAAATATTCACTTGGTACCATTCATGATGAAGACCTTTTTTAAGTCTTTGCAGGGCAAAGTCTACTATGAAGTACTCTTTTCCTCAAACTACCTTCCCTTTAGTGGTGTCTTTCTCCTTCCTATATGGCAAACTCTGGTTAGTCTGCTAAACACCTCTTATGGATCTAACTGCCAGTCAATAGCATACCCAGTCTCATGGCATATTCCTTTAATGGATTCTTCCAAACTTCTTTCCTTGACAATCCTATTGCTCTCCCAACTCTATTTCATATTTGCCACTTCTAGTACCGATTTTTCCTCTTCATTTGGTCTGTTATCTTTTCTTCTAAATAAATCTACCTTTTGGCAAAGAAAATGGATATTGTGAACTTGTCACACGTTTATTTCAAACTAGGAGTTGTTACCCTGACCTCATCATCACCTTCCCTAGAATTTACCAACACAAAAATTCAGTGAGAACTCCTGTGACTAACACTCTAAGTATAAATCAATTCATATGATCATTAAGAGGAAACAATTTAAAAACAAATCTTAAAGGAGATAATATCCTTGAAGTTTATTTGTGATTTTGTTGTATTTTCTTTCATTAAATTGTGGCACTTTTCCTTGAAGCTTCACAATATTCAGGGTGTAACATTTGATTTATTGAGGGACCTGTTCTGTAGCTTCAAAAAACAAGTGAACCCTTTGGAATTACTATGTAATGTAGATATTTGCTTTTTTGAATATAAAGTAATCATAATGACTTTTCTCAATGCTTTATCATTAGAGTTATTAAGAAAAAGACCATTTGATAAGATAAAAGTAAAAATATCTATCATTATTAAAGACCATGCTATATCTCTTTAATATGATAAAATGTATTTCATGAAATCTCCTGACATAATCACAGAGTCTGGCTGAATTTATTGCTTCTCTAGTGAAACATGCTCTTTCTCTGCATAGGTTTGATTTACTATTGTAAGAAACAAAATATCTTACCAAGAACTCCACTGACTCATTGATGAATGCAGTAAAGATTTATTTTACATTCTTGCAAGAATGGGTGCCTAGGTTGTTTGACACATCTTTGTAACTAAGTTACATGACATGAATCTCTACCCCTCATTAAATAATCAGTCCCTACCCCTAAAGGAGCTTCCATTCTAGAAGGCAGAAGAGTAATAGAGGAGGGCTAAGAGTTGAGAACATAAAGATTTTTTTTCAAATCTCAAGCCACCACCCCTTATTTCAAAAGTTAGTCCCTACTCCCAAGAGTTTACATTATTTTGGGAGGAGATTCACCCTTGATTATTCCTTGATGTGGCCTTGTGGATTTAATTTTTTAATTAAAGTTTTCTAATTTAAGTTTCATTTCTACAATTTAATTTTCATAACCGTGGGAAACAAATGTCCATACATTTCTCACACTATGTAGAATGATTCCCTATTTCCTTGTCTGCTCATTATAGACACTATTCACATATAAGAATCTACAGCTTGGAGTTTAAAGGCTAATCTTCTGGAAAAAGCTTTTTCCTCTTTTCTGTGTCTAGTCATTGGCTTCCTGGATCACTGAGCTCCTCCTAAGCTTGCAGCTTTCTTTCTTAAAGGGTGAAATTCAAAAAGATTTCTTATCCAGCAGTTCTGATTCTATTTGTTTACAAATAGAGCCCTTGAAAAGCCTAGAAAATCCTTCAACCCATGACTTTAAGGTTACTGAGTTATATAGCTCTTTTTTCCAATGAATTTAACGAACTTTATGCGTGATGTCTCAGTTAACTATTGAATTTCTTAGGTGGTAAGTAATCTGGGTATATAGAGTTCTAAAATACCATGAGCTTCTTGACCATTTGTCTAAGCAGCTATTAGGACCTCAACCAAGAAAGGCTAATGCTTTGTGCCTCCTTCTCAAGAGGACGTATTACCATATTATTCACAATCTGGCAGAATCCCAAGTCCTATCTCGTTTATATTCAAGCTATTTCCTTCTTCCACTGTTCCTGGTATTTCAAAGAGATTCTTAGGTCACTCTGACATCTGTACCCTTTTCCTCCCTTCTCTCTTGTACTTAGGGGACTTTGGGGAAATTACAAATACTTCATGTTAAACAAGAAATATTTCAAAACTCTACCTAAACTACTCAAACTACTAGAGATTAATTTTGCAAGATTTCTGTCCATTCTTGGCTGCCGATAATGACTCAGTCCTTTCTATCATAGGGCAGAAGATCAGGAATTTAACTGGAGGTGATGTGGTTTATGATGTGGGGTTCAATTCCAAACGATGGTAGGCACCAAAAGTTGGGATTCACTCATGCGAAGAATTCACAATGGCCATCCTCTTTGGCAAAAGATAGATTTATTTGGGGAAGATGTTACAGACAAAATGAAGGAAAGACAAGTATGAAATAGAGTGAGAAAGCATATGAAAAACAAGTTCCTCAGTGGAACTCACAATTACCCAGGAGAAAGGGTATGATCATGAGACTGGGGCTTAACTAGTACCCTTAGCTAGTAGGCTGATAGTGTACATCCACTAGGGCAGGGGTTCTCAAAATACGGCCAGCGGGCCAGATGGCAGCCGGCTGAGGACGTTTATGTGGCCTGCCGGGTTAGGGCAAATGGGCTGAGGGGTGGAGACAGAATGTGAGTTTTTGTTTTTACTATAGTCTGATCCTCCAACAGTCTGAGGGACAGTGAACTGGCTCCCTATTTAAAAAGTTCGAGGACCACTGCTCTAGGGGAAATATGGCAATAATTCTAAGATCCCCTGATTTTAGTGTACTATTGTTCTAACAATCTGTCTGTCAATGATCCTAAAGTCTCGTGGCCTCAAGAATATAATAATTCATCTATATAGTTCTTCCCCTAGACTTTAGAGAAGATATAGCAGTAATTCTGAGGTCCCCTGACCTTAGAGTACTATTTTCCTAACAATCTGTCTGTCAATGATCCTAAAGTCTCCTGGCCTGAGGAATACTGCATTATAATCCTACAAACACTGCTGACTGTCACACAGACATTTTGTTAGTTTGTGACAACCAAGTTCTTGAGACAATAGTAAATAGACCACCCTTCAAAGACCTACCTATAAATCATAAAATTAGCAAATAAGTAACATGAAGCAAAACCACTAATTTTGTCTTATAAATTTATCTTCTTGCTCCTGATTCTCTGATAAAACCCTTTTGGAATTTAGCCAGCTTCAATTAGTCTTAACAATTATAATAAACTTTACCCCTGAACTTGGAGATAGGTTCAAGATTGTAAATTCTTTTGAGACATCCTGTGACACAGGTCTGCAACCTCAATCTTTTGAGATCTCCTTTGAATCTCAATAAGACTAAATCCTAAAAGGGACTTAGCATTCTAAAAGGGTTAGCTACAATAATAAATGGGGTTGGGAAATGTAGAGGAGTTAGGGGAGATGCCACAGTACATGGGATAAGGGGAAGGAGAAAGATACCTCGAGGCAGTGTTCTTACCATGGTTGACTGATCCAAAGGAAGGCAGCAGCTATGGAATGGCCTATGAATTAGGGAAAATTTAACCTCAGGGACATGACTGGGTTTTCTGACAGGGCATGGCAAGATGAAATGGCTCAAGATCTTTCCAGAAGATGGGGCTTAGGGGTTTGACATAACTTGGATTTCAGATTGGAGGACATCCCCAGAGGGTGGTATCATGGAGTTAAACTGATCTCAGTGCCTTTTGCCTGCTTGCCTCAATGATCAATTTTTTAGTTTCTTTTTGTCCAAAACCATTCAGGACCTGATTAGCCCGATCAAAGAAAATGTGTAGCCTAATAGCTTTGTCTTATATATGAGAAAACTAAGGTCCAAAGTCATATGGGTCTAAGGATTCAGGCCAGATTTGTCTCTGAGCACTTTGATTGTAAATCCTTGGCTCTTTTGACTATATTATTATCCTTCATATCTGTTTTATTTAAAATTTTTAAATGTCTTTTTCCTATGGTAATAGTGTTAGCATCTTTATAATAATTTATGGTTTACAAAGCCCTTTGCATATGTTATCCTTTCTCACAACTATCTTTTGAAAGAGAGGCAATTATCATACTTAAAAAAAACAACAACCCAGATAATTAAACTGAGGCTGAGAGCAATAAATGACTTGCCCAAGTTCATGCAACTTGTAAGGGTTTGAAAAGTATTCAAAATCATATTTTTCAACTCCAAATTCAAAACTTTATCTACTGTGTTATTTAGCTGTGATTGATGTTAAGTTTTCATTGTGGTTCTCTTAGGTGAGTTGAGTTGATTTTTAATTGTATTTAAGAATACACTGCTCTCTTTGCAAGTATAATGGCAAGCAATAGCAAGAATCAAATCATTTGCTTAATTTTATTGAAGACCAATATTTAAAATTTTTCATCTTGGTCAAATATGGCATAAAGAATAGAAAGACTGATATTACAGCATATGGGTCTTTATGATGATTTAAATACATTATTCAAAGCAACTCCCCTTTCGAACACTTCAGAATCTGAAGAGACAGTTTCCATAGTGACAGGAGTAGTAGTTGTTGATTGCCATATGGGAGACAATTTCATACATTTTTAAAAATTGAAAAAGAATGTACAATGTGCAAAAAGTGCCTGCATTAAAAGCAGCACTTTTTTAGAGTGATTCCCATCTGTTACCCAAAATATCTCAGTTGCTATACAAGAGTAATTTACTGTTTTGCAATTTCCCATTTTGTTCAAATGTCACTTTTCATTGATGTCTGTGGTGAAGTGTGGCTTGCTCTGCACACTTTTACTATCCTGCCAGCTTGTGTTTGATTATTTCTGTCAGCTACATGATTTCTAGATTTTCCCTAATGACATCCAGCAGAAAGAGACATTTGACAATATTTCAGTAAGAAGAGGTTCTTTACATCTGTCTTTCCTTCTCTTTTTGCCCATCTTCAGTGAAATCACTAGGAATCTATTCTATAAAACGACCTTCCATCATCACCCTCAATGGTTGACTAGAGGATTCCCAGCCATTCTATGAAATTTTTATAGCAGTTAACTGAAATTGAAAATCAATATCAGAATATGACTTGGGAGGTTTCCATTTATTTCTCTTGCAAACATGAGCAGAATCACATTCAAAACAAAGTATAGACATACCAATGAAACAAAATAAAGTCACCTAAAGGAGCAAGAATTAATTCATTTCAGTAATTTGAATCTTCAGTTTAACTATAATCTCCACAATTTACTAAATTTGACAAGGACAAAGAATACTGAAGGGGGAAAAACCCTGTTTGGAGGCATTCTATTTATTCTCTCTTTCATTTGTTAATAGCATTTAGTATTTGTTTTTTTAGCTGCTGTCTTTTTTTTTTTCCCTGAAAATAAATATGAATGGCAACTCCTAACTGGATGTATTCTAGACTAAAAACTTGAAATCATATGTTCAGCAGACTGAATAAAAATATCAAAACCAAAATCAAATGAGAATTCATCATTCACCCAAATGCTTTTTCAGAGGGATGATAGATTCAGTGAGATGTATATCTTTGGCTCTGTTCCTTGTAAGAATTTGTTTTGTATTTACTAGACATATTTGTACAAGGGTTTTCCCCCTTTTTTCTTTTTCCTTTTTAATTGAGGAGAGATGGGAAGGACAAAAATTAAGTGTTTGTAAAATGAACAAAAAGTTTAAAAAATAACAGAATTAGCTACAAGTTAGATTTGTTTAGCACACCAGAATCAGAGTCTGTGGTTATATAGAAATTCTATAGAACATAAGTGGCACTCTGGAAGAACAGAATTTAGATTTGAATTCCAGCCCAATTGTTTACTTTTTATGTGATCTTGTCCATTTCATTCTTGGTTCTCATCAGTAATGTTAGTGAATTGAACTTATTCGTTTATATGAATGATCCTTTTTAGCTCTAAAAGCCTTTCTTTCTTTTTCTTCTTTTTTTTCTTTCTTTCTTCCTTCCTCCCTCCCTCCCTCCCTCCTTCCCTTCCTTCCTTCCTTCCTTCCTTCCTTCCTTCCTTCCTTCCTTCCTTCCTTCCTTCCTTCCTTCCTTCCTTCCTTCCTTCCTTCCTTCCTTCCTTCCTTCCTTCCTTCCTTCCTTCCTTCCTTCTTTCCTTCCTTCTTTCCTTCCTTCCTTCTTTCCTTCCTTCCTTCTTTTTCCTTTCTTTATTTTTCTTTTTCTTTCCCCCTTTCACCTGTGATTTAATTGTTATAAAGAATTACTCCGGTGAAAGAAAATGTGTTTACTGATACAGATCAGCAAAGTGACTGTAACCTCTAGAGTAAAATTATTGCCTGAGTATTGGGTCAAGTGATTTTCTCAGAATCAGAGTCTTATCTTGAACTGAGGTCTTTCTGTATGCAAGTCTGTCCCTGTATTTACTAGGACAGGCAATTTTTCATCCTCTATGTTATATATCATTATTATCCACTATAAAATATGTTGGCAACCTTGATTTCACAGCAGAATGTTAAAAGTAGGGGGAAAAAAAGAAAAGATTAATAATTGGGCTCAGTGGTGCTTTCAACTTGGCAGAGAGGAACAATTTCAGAAATTTCTGGTGATCAACAAAATAGTTCATTCATTTCAAGATAATAAGTAACTGATTTTGAATTTATTTGTTTATCTGACTATAAAAGTGGTCATGGCGGACCATGACAACATCAAAGGCTCTGATAGCCACACATTCTATGTAGCTTTTAATATATTCTCCATGATTTTAAATGCTCAGAACATTGGCTTTGCACAGTATTAACAGGAATTGGGCACAAATGGAGGAATAATCATTCATTTTATACAAAGAACACTGTATTTTAGTGGAAATAATTGGGTTTAGGATTAGAATTCTCTTTTATCGTCCTTTTGCCACTTAGCAATCCAACCTATTGTGAGGCTCAAATGAAATAATCTATATGAAAACTTGACAGATAGAAAAAGATGAAAATGTTGGTGATGATAATTTTGAAGTACTTCATTTGCTGGTATTAGGTCCTTTAAGCTTATTTATAAATTTAAATCTTTCTGAGAGATTTTTGGTCCTGTTATTCAAAATAATGGGAACATTAATAACCCTCTCTGCTTTAAATTAAACACAATTAAAACAGTGCTCCAACTGTGATCTAAACAAAGAAGACACATGGGGACATGCCTTCTTTTGTTTTAAATATGATATTTCTATTAATGTAATTTAAAACCACAATTGATGTTTTGGTTATCATGTCATTCTGTTTTCATTAATATTGAGTTTGCAGTCAACTAAAACTCCTGTCTTTCACATGACATGTTTTCTAGACTAACTTGTGCTTGTTAAGTTGATTTTTCTGAATCTAAGTGTAGGAATTTAAATTTATACTTTGATGGATCTATGATTTCATTGATGGGAGTATTTTCTAATCTACTGCAGATTGCAAAACATCTACAGTTTGATGCTCTGTAATAATTGTCCACAGAGGATCAATCTATCATGTCAGAAAACTTCCTCTGAGGCTTTTAATATTTTATAACCACCAGCTCAACACTCAGTCTGATCATATATTATTTCTTGTTCTTACTCTATGATTGACCCATTTTTCTTTTCTGGTCCATTTCATGAGCACAAATTGTAATAGCCAATTTGATGCATCTAATTTACTCCTACCCTTACATCTTTCAATTTCCTATTAGGTTACCTGCAAATTTTATTCCTCCATGGTATTCCATGGTTGGCAGATCTGTAGTAGCACTAAGAATACTGATAAAATAATGGGTTTGTAGGATAGTAGGAATCAGTGAATGGATTCTAATGGCTTCCATTGTGATCCAGCCTATTCTCTCTTTTCTATTCAAAACTAGACCTAAGGTACTTTTTATCTGCAATGTCTTTCATATTTCCTAATATATAAGCTATCTTTTGTACTCCATCAAAAGGTGTGCTATCGAACAAGGGGGATTTGGGATTATTTTGCCGGAAAACAGTTTCTTCCCAACATTCTTTGAGCTCTGAGGAGAAGAGAGAAAATCAAGGAAATGCCTACTATAAAGAGCAGAAGACACAAAGTTTGAAGTTATAGAAAGTGGGATACAAAATCAGCAGTGGCTATAATGAGCCCTAAAATAATATGGTATACTGTTTTCAATATAAACTATTCCCCAAGAAAAACCTATTACCTTTCTCCAGTTCAGGGTAGGAAAATATTGGTGATGCTTATAAATATAAATGGGAGAGAATGATGTGGAGGATGGATTTCAGAAAAGAGACCTTATTCCTGAGTTAGATGGAGGAATTATGAAATTGGAGGAATTTGGAAACAACAGGACAAAGTATGAGGACTAATATTAGACTTTTACAATCTTACAACACTTCAAAAACCTAGGTATTCAGAGACAAACTTGGGATCTCCTAAGAGCCCTAGGCTGCAAAGGATTCCAAGCAAAGGCTTTCATCTGGGCAATTACCATTTTGCACAATAGAGTTAGGAAAAAAAAAAAAGATTCCCTCAAGCAGAAGTTGAATTAATAGAAAGGGAAAGTCACATCTCCAATGGTGAATGATCTGTTAGGGAAGCTCCATAGGAGGAGGAAGAGAGAAGGAGAAAATTTTAAGTATGCTCAAACAAGTCCTCTGGTTCAGAGTATAGTTAATAGTATATTCTTGGAGGGGGGGGACCACAAAGCACCACCTGCTATGTACACACACACACATTATATATATAAATATACATATGTATATATACATACTCAGGCACACATACAGTTTGTATTAAACTATCATTTCAATACAAAATAGATATTCTGGTGAGAAAATGCCTCTACCCATACAAGTTGATACCTGTCTTGCAATTTTCAGACTGAGAATTGCTTGGAGTCTTGAGAAGTTAAGTGACTTGCCCAATTACAATAATCTTTGAAGGAGAAATCTGAGAGAATTCCTCCCTTTATCGAAATAAGGAACACCACATTTAACATCCAGAACTATATAGTATGTATCAGAAATAGGACTGACTTCAAATATTACAGATTTTTATCCATTATGCCATGTTTTTCATCTATCCCCTCTCTCTCTCTCTCTCTCTCTCTCTCTCTCTCTCTCTCTCTCTCTCTCTCTCTCTCTCTCTCTCTCTCTCTCTCTCCCCCTCTCTCTCTCTTTCTCTCTCTCTCTCCCTCTCTCTCTCTCTCTCTCTCTCTCTCTCTCTCTCTCTCTCTCTCTCTCTCTCTCTCTCTCTCTCTCTCTCTCTCTCTCTTTCTGTCTCTGTCTTTCTGTCTCTGTCTCTCTGTCTCTCTTTGTCTCTCTATCTCTTTCTCTCTCTTCCCATATGTCTCTGTCTGTACATATATCACAGATTCTTTGTAAGACCTTGCCTTCACTTAAAGATTATCTTTTTCTTTAATGTCTTTCATTTCTTGTCCAGATTTTCATGATTCCTATAATTCTAAGAATTTCTTCCAAGTTTCATTCAGGATTGTTCTGAAAGACTCCACTCTGATTCTCAATGGAGTGAATTATATCTATTATATTACTATAATGTTTATTATATTACTTAATGTTTCCCCAGTTCATATTTCATGCTTCTCTTTAATTGTTATATTTCTTGTTTCTTATAGCCTAATTATTATTCCATTACATTCATGAACTTGTTTAGCAAGTCCTCAAGAAATTAGAAGTGACTTTAACCCAATTCTTTGGCACTATAAGAAATACAACTATGAATATTTCAGCTTATATGAAGTCTTTAATTTTATTACTGACTACTGACTTCCTTGGAAGTATTTACCTAGCATTAGAATCTCTCACCTGCAGGCTATGGACATTTTAATCACTCTGTTTTTTTGTTGTTGTTGTCATTCAGGCTTTTAGTCATTTCTGTCTCTCCGTTGACCCCATGAACCATAGTATACTAGGTACTTTTGTCTTCCATTATTTTTGAAGTCTGTCCAAGTTCATATTTGCTATCTCTATGACACTATCTACCCATCACATCATTTGTCATCATTTTTTTCATTTTTTCAAATATCATAATCTTTATCAACGAGTCTTTTATTCTCATTATGTGGCTTAAGTATTAAACTTCAGCTTTAGTTCTTTCAGTGAATAAGATGAATTAATTTATTTTAGAATTAACTGGTTTGGTCTCCTTGCTGTCCAAGAGATTCTTAAAAGTCTTTATCAGCTTTATAATTAAAAAATATTGATTTGGCAGCAGTCAGGTTTTCTTTTAGCCCAATTCTCACAGCCATACATTGCTACTGAAAAAAAAACCCATAGATTTAACTACAAGGACTTTTGTTGGCAAGATCTTTGCTTTTCAGTATGCTATCCAAATTTGCCATAGTTTTCCTTTCAAGAAACAAATATCTTTTAAATTTATAGCTTCAGTTGCCATTTGCAGTTATCTTTGAGCCCAAGAACATAAAATCTTACACCATTTTCATTTCTCCTTCCTCTGTTTTCCAGTAAGTAACGGTATTAGTTGCCAAGTTCTTAATTTTTTTTACGATCCAAGGCAGCTTTTACATTATCTTCTTTTACTCTTATCAAAAGGCTTCCTAATTCTTCTTCATTTTCTGCCATCAGAGTAGTATTTTCTGTATATCTGAGATTATTAGAATTCACCTAGCCATTTTATTTCCTGCTTTTGATTCATCCATCCTTTTGCATGGCATGCTCTGCTTATAAATCAAATAAATAAGGTGATAAGATAACAGCCTTGTTCTATTCCTTTCCAAATCTTAAACCAATCAATTATTTTATGTTCACTTCTAACTGTTGCTTCTTGACCCACATAAGGTTTATCAGAAGACAATGATCTAATATTCCCATCTCTTTGGAGATGACACATTTTGTGATATACACAGTTAAAGATTTTAGTGTAATCAATGAAGCAGAAGTAGATATTTTTCTTTCCTTGCTTTCTTCATAATACAGCAAACATGGACATTTTGGTCTCTAGTTCCTCTACCTCTTTGAAAACCAGCATGATCTTCTGATAATTATTGGTTCACATGGTGATGAAGCAAAGCAAAAAAGCAATGAATTAAAAAAAAGCTTTTAAATGAAATTGCATTTCATTAATTGCATTTTAACACAACATTGTCTGCCTTTTTACATTATTATTTTCTCCCACCAGTTTCTTGATGCAAGTTTAGATTGCCCTATACCTCTTCAGATTATTTTTCTTCTTTATTTTGTTCTTGAAGCAGAAAAAAATATATATTTTTATTCTTTCAAGGAACATGTCATTCTCCCCAAGAATCTTGAGAATAGAATAGGGATTCTTTGTCACTTTCACCTCTTCCTCTAGCCAGAATACAGACATAATTGGGAGTAAATATATTTGTTACTTGACTCTGGGAGAAACATGAATTGTCCAAGTTTTTGTAACTCTTTTTTTAATTTGAAGAAGGATCTTACAAATACTAAACAGACATTAGAAATGTTTTGTTTTATCTAGAGTACTTTGAAAAAAACAGTGACTCAAGTGAATTTGTTATAGAATAGATCATTTCCAATTTGGGGGAAATCTAATAGCCTACATCAGCTTTACTAGCTGGTAGCTTAGATGGTATTAGTGTTGTATTTTCAGCTCAAATAATGGAGAATTGAAAGAAACCGTTTCTGGTTAGGCTGATGAATGTGTTTGGTCAGAGATAGAGGACTAACTATGTTTTCAGTACCTCTATGAGATTTTATTAATTATTTCCTGCAGTTCCAGGTTATATAAATACATCTGTGGGGAAGGATTGTGTTGACATTTCATATACACTAAAATAACAATATGCTTAGATTCAAAAATTACTTACTGAGTCTATACAAAGAATATGTCCCAGAGATATCTCAAAATCAGCAATCTAAAATAATTCATTTTTTTTCCTCTCAAATTTTCCCATCTTCCAAATTTCCCTATTTCTAATGATGGAACCACCATATTTTCAGTCTCCTAGATTCATAACCTCATTGTTATCCTTGACTCTTTATTCTCTCTCACCCTGCAAATCGAATAAGTCTCCAAATCTTGCCATATCTATCTTTACAATATCTGCTGCAATTGAATCTGTCTCTACTCACATAGCTACTACTTTAATTTAAGCCCTCATCATGTCTCTGCTAGGGTTTTGCAGAAGTTTCCTAATTACTCTCCTTGCTTTAAGTTTCCTATTGCCCCAGTGTGTATTTTATGAACTGCCAAAGTAATTTTCCCAAAGCCAGAGTTCTGATCATATGATTCCTCTACTCAATTTATTCCATTGGCTTCCTGTTGCTTCTAGGATCAAATAAAAACTCTTCTGGTTAGCTATGATAATCTTTTACAATCTGGCCTCATTCTACCCTTCTAGTCTTCTTAGACACTACTTTTCCTTCTGTGCTCTGTGTTCCAGCCAAATTGTAGTTCATGCTGTTATTGACATATGATATTTAATTCCTCTTTTCTAGATGTTTGCACCAGCCATTCCACATTACCTGTAATGCATTTCCTCCTTATCTTATCTCTGTCATATAGAGTCCCTCATGCTGTTTTTAAAGGAAGCTTTTCTTGCTCTAAACTATCTTGTATGTAACTGCTGCACTTATTCACTTTACATAATGCTGTGGTGTATTCACTCACATATATACATACACACACACACACACATATATATATATATATGTATGTATAAAAATATATGTACTTATTTCCCCCACTAAAATATAAACTCCACATGAATAAGAGTTGTCTTATTCATTATACATAGAGTTTTAAGGCCTCTTACATAATAGGCATTGAATAAATACTTGACCTATTGTTTTGCATTTAAATAGGAATTCCTGGAGGCCCTATAATAATTATGCAGTCTTTTAGATATCTATGGTCGTTGGGTTAAAAAATACTGACCTAATATAACCACTTAATTTTATAACTGAAGGGGAAAAAAGACCAGAGTGGTTAGATTACTTGCCCAGGGTCACATAGTAAAGAGAACTATGAGTCACATTTCCTGACTACTGGGTCAATGCTATTTCCATTATAGCTAGTTAAATGCCATTTAAAACCTGAGAGCCTTTTCCAAAAAATGAATTATTTAACTATGAATCAATTCAAGTATAGTTGGTGAGGAGCCTTTATTTGAATATACTTATCTTCTCCAACCATTGAATTTACCTTACTAACGATATTACAATGAATTTCACCTGCCTCTAAATGGCATCTCACCTTTCATACAGAGAATATAGGTTTTCTGTTATATTTCTTTCAGAAGAGTTTTTCATCAGTAAATAGTTGCTAAACTCTTTCATGTCAATGAAGGAAAAAAACATTATTCAAATTAATTGATTCTATTAAATTTTGTACATTATGTATAATATAAACAGTTTAAAACCATCTTCTTTGATAGCTTGCCTTAGGCCTTATCTTTTAGCAACACTTGGGGGAAATTTGGATGTTTAACTCTGTCATTCCAAGCCTCTAAATTACTGAAAACATATAATTTTTGTTTTGTTAATTTTTTCTTAAAATGAAAATAAAACCTTTCTTTATATGAGCAAAGTTAGAACTAAAGTAATCAAATATTCTATTTTCCTTCCTGAATCTCTAGTTGGAAACATTCTTCCTTGAATAATTATAATATTTACTTATAATTTTATCTAATATAAATACATAAACATTCATAAACATATCAATTAATCATTTTTTTTAAATAAGCAAGAGGAACAGACAGCCCAATACCTAGTGATTTTTGAGTAGTGATTCTTCTGTGAAAGATAATTGACATAGAGGTCACTGAGCTGTGATAGGAATAGATCTATTCTGTTGTGAATCTTTCCCTGAGCAGTGGTAACCAAACAAAATCAGGAGAAATGAATTTTTCAAATATAGTGGCTACATTAAAAAGCCCCTGGATTCTTCAGTTGGTACTAAATACTTTTAGGAGTTACATCCTAAAACCTGACTGGATGCAGTGTAGAATGGTGGATATTAGTGTCTAGAAATCTTGGGTCCAAATCTTGATTCAGATACTTTCTAGTTATGTGTCCCTGAGCGAATAACTTAATCTCTAATACAGTTTTCTTTTCTTTAAAATGGAGGAGGTAGACTTGATGACTCCTAAAACCACATCTAGTCCCTATAGTCCATGATTCTGGAAGCTAAAATCTCTCACAGGAGAATGACTTTTGGGTGCTGAGCTGCCCAGAAGACACAGACCTGCAGAGGATTGTTCGAAAAACACACTCAAGGTGAAATTGAAATGCTTGTTTACATTTTAACAATTTGTGCCATGCTTTAGGTTTTTGTCGATGTGCACATGTGTCTTTACGTTCATGCATTTCTTTTGTGGAAGAGGAAGTAAATAACAATCCTCCATCTTATCTACTTTATACACAGTTTTTCCTACCACAGTGCAACTTCCCTCATCATAATTTCAATATAGCATGGCTCAGCATAAGAAATTAAGTGGGAATTTTTTGAGAATTTTGTGGAAGCCATAGATAATACATGTAAGGCAGCAAATGACATAGAAAAAGTTTAGAAACTTAGAAATGCATAAAATATATGTATAGTATTATATAATATCAAAAAATTTATCGTTTTATATTACAAATTTATCCATATTTTACAATGAAGTACTATAAATATCTCATAAAAGAAAAAAATTCAAGCTTCTTCTCTGGTATGAAAAGAGGACCAACAATTTTTACACAAATTTTTCAGATTATGGAGTCCATATCTTTAAGTCCTTTGATATAAAAGGGATAACTATTTTTGTATATAGAGGAAGCTAAGGGGAGCAGTGATTAGAGTATTGAATCTGGAGTCAAGAAGAATTGAGTTCAAATTCAATATCAGAAACTTACCATCTATGTAACTTTGATGAAATCACTTAATTTATATCTGTCTCAGTTTCTTTACCTATAGAATGGGTATTTTCCATTAAATGAAAAGAAATATACATAGATGAATAGATAGATAGATATGATACAAAGTAGGATGTGACAAGAACTAAGGAAAGATCCAGTTGAAAGTTAGGATAAAGTAAGCAAATATTAGAGATTACAAGCAGCTGCAGGGAGTCAAAGCATCAAAGTAAAACAACACACAGCTATTAAGCACTTTTTATGTGGAAAGGCATGTTGCTGGGGTTACAAATAGTAACAAAAGTTTACATTTCAATTGAGGGAAGACAACATATAAAATGGAGCTGAAAAGTCAGGTAGAAGATGGGAATGGTACTCTTGTGGGTACCAGTCTACATGTTTATATGTTCTATTGTTCAGTAGCCATATTTATGAGCATTTAAAATTGACGAAAGTTTCTAAATTGGATCATTGTGGTTTTGTTTGTGTCAATATATGGAAAAATCTATCCTGAAAAGTGTTTTCCTTATATTTGTTATGGTATCTTTTATTATAGTCTCCTACAATCATGACAGTCAACAAAATAGTCAAGGACATTTTAATTTCATTCTTGCTTCCCTTTTCTTTCCCTTCTCAGACATTGTCTGCCTATGACAAAGAATCTATGCATCTATGAAAAAAAAAATGTGATTGTCAAATAGCCCTAAAAGATTAATTACAGAATATAAATTATGCTTATTAAAATCCAATGGCCATAGGATGAAAATGGACATAACATCTTATTTATTCATTAACTAATTCATAAAGTGTCCATTAAATATTTAATATTTGGGCACTGAAATATCTTATCTTCCTTTAATGTTTTGAACTACTTCCAAGTGATTATACTCTATGGTCCTTATAACAAGTGAGTAAGCATTTAAAAAAATTTCTCATTATGTCCACCAATTATGTTTAGTTTATTTCCAATTGAATTTCTGAGGAATAGTTTGTTATTCTTAAAAGAAAAAAAATAACCTGGAAGTCAGAACATTGATTTCTAATTCTTTCTTTGCTTCAGACTAGTTTGGTGACCTTGATCAATCTTTAGCCTTTCTATGCCTCCTTTCCCCATGTGTACAATGAGATGGTTGGGCAAGATAATTTCTATGGGTTGACATTTCATAGCAAAAATGTTTAAATAAAAGCCAAAACAAGATATTCCCAACTATTGTTAGGAAAATTGTTGGGAGATAGGCTGTTAGTTAATGGATGTGGGGAGGGAGAGAATACAGTTACAGGTAAAATTTCTTGAAAAAGTTGATATTTGAGCTGGCTTAAAGAAAGACAGGTAGTCTATAAGGTAAGGAGAGAATGCATTTCAGGCATGTGTTAGCAAAAAAAAAAAGGCATAATGATATGAGTTCTAATATTGTATGTGAAAAATTAAAAAGTCATACACTTTAGCTGTATACCAGATATAGGAAGGGGAGAAATTTTTATCCACTAAATCTGGAAAGATAGATTTGGTCCAGATTATGTAGCATTATGGAAGATAAACACAGGAGTTTGTATTTGATTCTAGAGGTGATAGGAAGCTACTAGAATTGACCAAGTAGGAAAATAACCACGATCAGATCTCCACTTAAAGACTTTGGCTGTGATGCATGTGATGGGCTGGAGTGGTAAGAGACTTGAAGGCAAGAAGACTACCTTATGCTTTAATGATTTCCCCATCCGAGGCATCTGGTCCCACTGTTCATATTATTTCCTTCTGTATATACACACACATTGTGATCATTCTCAGGTTTCCTCCAACAATTTTAGTTCAAGCCCATTGTACTGTCTTCTTTCTAATTTGGTCACAAATTCCTTTTAAACTTTAAAATTGATTTTTCTCCCACATACTCAGTTTTGAAGAAACTGACACAACTCTGAGTAAACCATGAGTCAAGGGGCTTACCACATTGTTGGCCATTCTTTCTCCTACTCTTTCTGACTCACAGGGACAGAAGGAGACACTTGCACATTTGTTGACTCTGAACCATTGGTTCTAAGACATTAATTTATCACTATCCTTTCAAGGACTTGATTTATGAAGTCCATTTGGTCCAGTTTCTTATTGGTCTCATCATTGACCAAATTTTTTTCTAATTTTTCTTTCTTTCTTTCTTTTTTTCCTGAGGCTGGGGTTAAGTGACTTGCCCAGGGTCACACAGCTAGGAAGTATTAAGTGTCTGAGACCAGAGTTGAACTCAGGTCCTCCTGAATTTAAGGCTGGTGCTCTATCCACTGTGCCACCTAGCTTCCCCCTAATTTTTCTTTCTTTAAAAAATTATTTTATTATAAATGTCAAAATAAACATAAACATAAAAGAAAAATTTAAAAGATAGTCACATAGGAAATATAATTTCTGATATGAGCTACAGTTTTAAAGGATGTATTAAGTTTAATATAGTAGCAACAAAATTTTCTTATTTTTAATGACTTTAAAATTTATCTTATAATCTTACTCTCCACTTGTACCATTATCCTGAGGGACTTCAATATACATTTTGTACACCTCTACCTTAAGCCTTTGTTATTTGGCTTCTCTCCATATAGTCTTTATTTTAGCCAGACTATTCAATTTCTCTATCTCTGTGATCATGCATAGAATTCTTTCTCCTTGGTGTCTTTGGGGAGGCTCTTCTCTATGCTTTCTCCTATATCCTTCCCTCCATATGGTGAATTCATCTGTTTTAAAACAAAATTAGGTATCACATTCTCCAAAAAGCATTTATGATCACTCCAATTGATAACATTTATTCCTTTTTGGTTTTGCTACTTACTTTGTATCTTACTAATGTGGTTGCATAATTATTGTGTAGTATTGTATATAGTGATCTGTGTTGGCATTTAATTCACTTAGTAGATTGTAAACTCATTGAGATAAAGGAAGGTTTGTTAAACAAATAGATTACCTCAATAAACTAAATATACACTTAATAAATGTCTATTATAATCTTGTATTATTCATCAATGCTATATTCATGTCAGGTTTCTAAAACAGAAATTTTTTTCTTTGTTATATAGAATGGCAGTTATTCAAATGGAACTGGGAGTGGGGCAAATCTGGGTCCAAATGCCTTCTCTTATATGTGACCAGTGAAAAGTCTCTTAAAATTTCTGAACCTCAGTTTTCTCATCTGTAAAAGGGAGACAATTTATGCTTGCAACAATTGTATCAACGTTGATGTAAAGATCAAATAAGATCATTTATGCAAATTATTGAGACAAATGAAAAATCCAAGAGACAGAGTTCCTGGTAATTATAATTAATTAATAATTTCTCTATTAATAATTTGTTTTTCAGGCTGGCAAATAACCAATAAATTGATTTTCAGTAGTTTCAATAACCAAAGGCAAAACCATGGAGATTAGTGAATGCTTAAAAACATTTGGAAAAAGCAGTGCCTCTGACAGGTGAAAATCCATTTTGATTGGTGAACAATTAATTAGTGGGTGAACATTCCAATGAGGGAGTGGACTGAAAGCCTTCAATTCCTCCTGATTAGATGTGGTTTGATCATGAGACTCATTGGCCTCCAGCTATCTGGACAAAGGAATCCATCTTGACCCACACCACTCTAGTGGATTTTTTCCTTCATGAGCTAGATAACTCTAAACTCCAAGGAAAGGTACAAGGACATGGGCTTAATGCTTTGGGAATGAAATTCATCTAGATTAGATTCTGTATACTCTATAAACAAAAGTAATGTCTTATAGTTGGGTAAGGTTCTGTCCCAAATTCTCAAAGAATTCATAGAGAGGATTAGTCTACTCTCCTTTATAAGCTTTGGCTTGAAGGCTAATTAAATGACCCACAGAGATTAGTCCCTGAATGAAGAAATAGAAAGGAGAAATCTTAATTTTAATTTATTAATTGCTTATTAATATAATAGAAAATAATCACTACTCTCAGTACTTTGTAAATCTTAAATGTTGTATAAATGTTATTGGTCAGTCATTTTCAGTCATATTTGACTATTTGTTACCCCATTGAGTCAAAATCTCTTTTCTTAAATATATGATCCTCTTCTTTTCCTTCTTCCTTCCTCCTCCCATGTGTTAGACACAGAATACATATGAGATGTAGAAAATATACTTTAACAACGTCAAAGAATGGTAATTTTCATGGATAGTTTGACATCAGTTATAAAGGCTTTGGTTTTATAATCGACTCCTCTTGTTTTCTTCATTATTTTACTTTTCTTTAGTAATATGGATTAAGACCCTTAGCAGCAATTTTTCTTCTTTTTCACTGGTGGTAGAAATGAGGAAAGATATAGTACATGACTGAGGCATAGGATACATCTAAAAAGAAAAGATAATAAGAAGTATATGTGAATATGTATTCTGTCTGCTCACAAGAAAAATTATATACATATGTTATATGCATATACATTTCTATGCCTTATAGAAGATATTTGGGCAAAATTTGAATTGATGAATAATTGTCAAATGAGAATTATGGTTTTCTTTGTGTCTGAGGATAGGAAAAATTAGAGATACCTTGAGAGTGTCTTTGTATCACTTTTTCTGACCACTCTGTGAGCACTTACCCTGTGTGAGTTCTCCATAAAATACTTTTTTGGAAAAGTAAGTTATAAAAAGTTTCAAAAATACTTGATTATTTGTTCTGAAAGACAGAGAGACACAGAGACACACAAAGAGAGACAGAAAGAGACAATGACAGAGAAATTGAGAGAGACACAAAGTGAGACAGTAAGAGAGCTAAGAGAATGTGTGTGTGTGTGTGTGTGTGTGTGTGTGTGTGTGTGAGAGAGAGAGAGAGAGAGAGAGAGAGAGAGAGAGAGAGAGAGAGAGAGAGAGAGAGAGAGAGAAAGAGAAAGAGAAAGAGAAAGAGAAAGAGAGAGAGAGGGAGAGGGTGGCATTGAACTTGGAGGCAATATAAGAGCTTGAATCATCCCTTTGATTTCATGTTTACTTTTATTTTTTTTCCCTTTTTTCATTTCAATAAATATTCTTAAAATAGAAATAAGTGATTCAAGCCAAGGAAATAGTTCAGATTGTTAAGATAATCAGTGACAGTATGTTAAAAGTGAGGATGTATATTTTTCCTTTTATTTTCAAAACTGCACTTAAATGGAAACTAAGTCATATATTTCAAAATTTTAAGTGAGTCAAAACTGTTGTGTTGATAGAAAAACTAGAAATTCAAATGAAATTTTAAGTTCTTTTTGAGGGAAGACTAGAGTAAGAAATAAATTACCTTATAAATATTGCCTTATTAGATTTTTTCAGAATGGAGTAAAGAAATTCAAAAGTATGTGAACAATTGTTGAGAGAGAAAAGGAATCCTCTTAAGAAAATGGACTGTGATCCAAATGTGGTCACAAATAGTCAAATATTACTGAAAATGACTGACCAATAGCATTGATACATCATTCATAATTTATAAATTATTGAAAGAAGTGATTTTTTTATTATATTAATAAGCAATTATTAAATTAGGATTAAGATTTTTCCTTTCTATTTCCTGATCTTTGTGCTTCATTTACTGGATCCATTGTGGGTCCAATTACTTTATTTGGAGGATGGGATTCATTAAATGTTATCAAACTAAATGGGTTAAATCAGGAGGAAAAAGGTAGATTTTTTTAAAATATGAGAAATGTGAACAAATTGGCATTTCCTACAGGAAAAACAAAAAAACAAAAAACAATTGGCAATATGAACCTGTTTTTGTTCCCCTATTTTTTCCCTTGACTTTGGCAATATCAGAATCCACCGATACACAAACAGAACATGGCCCAACAATTTGATTCATATCATATTGGCAAACTATCATAATGTTTGCTTTATTTTTATGTCAGTGATAGTGTTAGAATCTTCTTACTTGGATTTCTCCTTTCCCATGACTAACATTTCTTCTTTTTGTTTTATTTAATGCTCTCATGATGACCTTATTTGGGGTTGAATCCCAAATATCTAAAGGATGAAATCAAAAGGCTCCTGCTGATTATGAAAGCTGGAGAACTACAGCAACCAAGTTATTTCCAAAAAAAGTATAGATAATACTCAAAGAAAACAAATTATTTCTTTTAATTAATTCTTTTAATGTAATTTGCCTTGTCTTTTTAACATTTTCCTTAGAGATGTTCACAGATATTTGGTGGAAAACACATTAATTTATAAGATATCATCAATTAAGTAACAAAACAAGTGATACTGATATATTTCATATAACTAAATTTCCAGGCTTATGCACAGAGAAATGATTCACTCAGATGGGTGTCACTATAGCCACTTTGGATTTTGATGGATGGATTTTCTCCTCCTAGAATGCCTTTTAGTACTTTTTACACTTATCTTTTTTACTTGTGCTCTTTGCTCATCTATAATTTATTTAAAATAGTTCAATCATCTTCATTGCTATCTACTGATATGTAAAAAACCATTTCAAGTAAAGGAAAAGTACTCCAAAGAACAAGAGGCCTTACAAATCTGCTTCAACAGTTATCTCAACCTTCTCTGTCACACAGGTAAGCATACTTTTTTTTCAAGCTATCAATTTTAATGTCTTTTTGCAGCATCAATGATTTTCAGAGACATTATTGTTTTCTACAATCTCAAAACATATACCAATGACAATATTATAATAATGATTCATGATTTCAGGTCATGGTAACATGGTAACAGGCGGACATATTGCCAGAGAAGTCCTATCTCACATGAGTCACTTTGAGTCACTAGCTAATCTTCTTTATGGTTTCTAGTTGTTTTGCCATTTGTATATGATTTATTTATTTTTAGCTAATAATAGTCATCAAGAATTTTTAAAGTGATTATTACATCCTAAAATCTATGCTAAGTCCTAAGGGACAAATAAAAACAAAAGAAATAATGGAAAATAATCACCCTCAAGTGGAATATATTTTAATGGGATAGAAAAAATGGACTAGGTACAAACAAAATATATATGCAATAGATAATAATATGAAAGTAATATTAAATGGAGTTATTAAGAAAATCCTCCAAAAGAAGTTGAGAGTTGAACCACCTCTTAAAGAGAAGCAGAGAAAATAAGATTAAGTGAGTTCCCCAGGTATGTGGGAAATCCTATGATTCATCAGTAAAAGCATTGAAATTGGAAATGGAAAGTCTTTGAGCTAATAAGGAGTTACTTAACAGCAGCTAAGTAACATGGTCAGACAGTGCTTTAGAAAGAAAATCATGATGGTAGAGGATATTCTGGAGTGGGGAGACTTGAAGGAAGGGTCTCAGCTGCAAATTTATTGTATTAGTCCATTCAAGATCAGGGTTTGAAATAGGGCTGTGGCTGTAGAGATAAATAAGAGGGTTTTTGGTTTTTTTGTTTTGTTTTGTTTTGTTTTCCTTTGTTGTGTTTTTTGTTTTTGTTTGTTTGTTTATTTATTTGTTTGTTTGTTTTTGGCAAGAGGTTGTATGTATGGCAAGAGTTTGATTTAGGAACAAAGGACAACTCCAAGAATTAGAGTCTGGGTGACTGGGAAGCTTGGTGATATCTTTGACAGTAATAGGAAATTAATGAAGGAAAAATGTGAGGTAAAACACATTGTTGAAACAATGTACAACCAGGTAACAAAATGACTCATCTAAAATTTTAATTTAACACATTAGATATCTGAAGCAATATTGAAAAATATTTAAAACATTCATAATCAATAAATACCAGATTAGTTTCTGACTGACAGCTACCTCAGTAAATAAATAGGAAAACTATTTATTGTCAAGGACGTTTAGCACATTGTCAAAGTAAATGTTACCTCTGATTATTTTATAAAATTGGGGGAGGCAAAGCAATTTACCTCAAGCCAAAGAAAGGCCATATTAACTTATTCGCATTCAATAAAATCACATTTTTGTTCATTATTTAGGGCTTGGATAATGAGAATAGTAAAATCTCTGTGGCTTTTTCTATTTAAATAAATTTTCTACATTTTCACAGTCCTTTTGTCATTTCATTTCAATACAGAAGGAAAAAAAGGAGAAAATTATATGCCTTAATCTGCAATCAGTCTCTATGGTTCTCTCATTAGATATGGATGGATTTTCCACCCAAAGCTTATTGGAACTGCCTTGGATCACTGAATTTCTGAGAAGAACAAAGTTTATCATAGTTAATCATCACATAATTTTGCTTCTGCTTTGTACAATATTTCCCAGGTTCTGCTTCTTGCACTCAGCACCAGTTCATGTAAGTCTTTCCAGACTTTTCTAAAATCAGCCTACTCACCATTATAGAACAATAAAATTCCATTACATTCATTAACTTTTAAACTTTTAAAGCCAGTCCACAATTTTATGGACACCTACTCAATTTCCAGGTCCTTGCTACTACAAAAGGGCTGCTACAAATATATATTTTTTAAATTTTATTTTATAATTATAACTTTTTTTTGACAGTACATATTCATGGGTAATTTTTTACAACATTATCCCTTGCACTTACTTCTGTTCAGATTTTTTCCCTTCCTTCCCCAAACCCCTCCCCCAGATGGCAGGCAGTCTTATACATGTTAAATATATTATAATATATTCTAGATACAATATATGTGTGTAGAACCGAATTTCTTGTTGCACAGGAAGAATTGGATTCAGAGCGTAAACATAACAGTTTACGCTCACTTCCCAGTGTTCCTTTTCTGGATGTAGCTGATTCTGTCCATCATTGATCATTTGGAACTGGATTAGCTCTTCTCTATGTTGAAGATATCCACTTCCATCAGAATACATCCTCAAACAGTATCATTGTTGAAGTGTATAATGATCTTCTGGTTCTGCTCATTTCAATTAGCATCAGTTGATGTCTCTCCAAGCCTCTCTGTATTCCTCCTGTTGGTCATTTCTTACAGAACAATAATATTCCATAACATTCATATACCATAATTTACCCAACCATTCTCCAATTGATGGACATCCATTCATCTTCCAGCTTCTAGCCACTATGAAAAGGACTGCCACAAACATTTTGGCACATACAGGTCCCTTTCCCTTCTTTAGTATTTCCTTGGGATATAAGCCCAGTAGTAGTAGTATGGCTGGGTCAAAGGGTATGCATATTTTGATAACTTTTTGGGCATAATTCCAGATTGCTCTCCAGAATGGTTGGATTCTTTCACAACTCCACCAACAATGCATCAGTCTCCCAGTTTTCCCACAGCCCCTCCAACATTCATCGTTATTTGTTCCTGTCATCTTAGCCAATCTGACAGGTGTGAAATGATATCTCAGAGTTGTCTTAATTTGCATTTCTCTGATCAATAGTGATTTGGAACACTCTTTCATATGAGTGGAAATAGTTTCAGTTTTATCATCTGAAAATTGTCTGTTCATATCCTTTGACCATTTATCAATTGGAGAATGGCTTGATTTCTTATAAATTAGAGTCAATTCTCTGTATATTTTGGAGATGAGGCCTTTATCAGAACCTTTAACTGTAAAAATGTTTTCCCAATTTGTTACTTCCCT
The DNA here is from genome assembly GCF_048593235.1 of Sminthopsis crassicaudata. Lineage (NCBI taxonomy): Eukaryota > Metazoa > Chordata > Mammalia > Dasyuromorphia > Dasyuridae > Sminthopsis > Sminthopsis crassicaudata. The sequence continues at coordinate 217,056,441 of NC_133617.1, read as the reverse complement.
TCTAATCTTGTTTGCATTAGTTTTGTTTGTGCAGAAACTTTTTAATTTGGTGTAATCAAAATTTTCTATTTTGTGATCAATAATGGTCTCTAGTTCTCCCTTGGAGAACTCCTTGTGGAGAACTCCTCCACAAGTCTGAGAGGTAAACCATCCCATGTTCCTCCAATTTATTTATGATTTCGTTCTTTATGCCTAAATCTTGGACCCATTTTGATCTTATTTTAGTATGTGGTGTTAAATGTGGGTCCATGCCTAGTTTCTGCCATACTAATTTCCAGTTTTCCCAGCAGGTTTTGTCAAATAATGAATCCTTATCCCAAAATTTGGGATCTTTGGGTTTGTCAAACACTAGATTGCTATTTTTATTCACTATCTTGCCCTGTGAACCTAACCTATGCCACTGATCAACTAGTCTATTTCTTAGCCAATACCAAATGGTTTTGGTGACTGTTGCTTTACAATACAGTTCTAGATCAGGTACAGCTAGACCACCTTCACTTAATTTTTTTTTCATTACTTCTCTTGAAATTCTCAACCTTTTGTTATTCCATATGAATTCTGTTGTTATTTTTTCTAGGTTATTAAAATAGTTTCTTGGAAGTCTGATTGGTATAGCACTAAATAAATAGATTAGTTTAGGGAGTATTGTCATCTTGATTATATTCGCTCGGCCTATCCAAGAGCACTGAATGTCTTTCCAATTATTTAAATCTGAATTTATTTTTGTGGCAAGTGTTTTATAATTTTGCTCATGTAATTCCTGACTCTCCTTTGGTAGATATATTCCCAAATATTTTATACTATCGACCGTTATTTTGAATGGAATTTCTCTTTGTATCTCTTGCTCTTGGATTGTGTTGGTAATGTATAAAAATGCTGAGGATTTATGTGGATTTATTTGGTATCCTGCAACTTTGCTAAAATTCTGAATTATTTCTAATAGCTTTTTAGCAGAGTCTTTGGGGTTCTCAAAGTATACCATCATGTCATCTGTGAAAAGTGATAATTTGATTCCCTCATTTCCTACTCTAATTCCTTGAATCTCTTTCTAGGCTCTAATTGCCGAGGCTAGCATTTCTAGTACTATATTGAAAAGTAATGGTGATAGTGGGCAACCTTTGTTTCACTCCTGATCTTACAGGAAAGGTTCTAGTTTATCGCCATTACATATGATGTTTACTAAAGGTTTTAAATATATGCTCCTTATTATTTTAAGGAATAGTCCATTTATTCCTATACTCTCAAGCGTTTTTAGTAGGAATGGATGTTGGATTTTATCAAATTCTTTTTCTGCATCTATTGAGATGATCATATGGTTTTTATTAATTTGATTATTAATATGGTCAATTATACTAATAGTTTTCCTAATATTAAACCAGCCCTGCATTCCTGGTATAAATCCCACTTGGTCATAGTGTATTATCCTGGGGATGATTTTCTGAAGTCTATTTGCTAATATCTTATTTAAGATTTTAGCATCAATATTCATTAAGGAAATTGGTCTATAGTTTTCTTTCTCAGTTTTCGATCTACCTGGTTTCGGTATCAGTACCATGTCTGTGTCATAGAAGGAATTTGGTAGGACTCCTTCAATCCCTATTTTTTCAATTAGTTTACATAGCATTGGAGTTAGTTGTTCTTTAAATGTTTGGGGTAGAATTCACATGTAAATCCATCTGGTCCTGGGGACTTTTTTTAGGAAGTTGGTTAATAGCTTGGTCTATTTCTTTTTCTGAGATGGGACTATTTAGACTACTTACTTCTTCCTCTGTTAATCTGGGCAAGCTATATTTTTGAAGGTATTCTTCCATTTCATTTAAGTTATCAAATTTATCGGCATAAGGTTGAGCAAAGTAGCTATTGTTCTAATTTCCTCTTCATTAGTGGTGAGTTCACCCTTTTCATTTTCAAGACTAACAATTTGCTTTTTCTCTTTCCTTTTTTTAATCAGGTTTACTAAGGGTTTGTCTATTTTGTTGTTTTTTTCATAGAACCAACTCTTAGTTTTATTAATTAATTCAATAGTTTTTTTACTTTCAATTTTATTAATCTCACCTTTTATTTTTTGAATTTCAAGCTTGGTGTTTGTCTGGGGGTTTTTAATTTGTTCCTTTTCTAGCAATTTTAGTTGTAAGCCCAATTCGTTGGCCCTCTCTTTCTCTATTTTATGCAAGTAGGCCTGTAGAGATATAAAACTTCCCCTTATTACTGCTTTGGCTATATCCCACACATTTTGGTATGATTTCTCATTATTGTCATTTTCTTGGGTGAAGTTATTAATTACGTCTGTGATTGGCTGTTTTACCCAATCATTCTTTAGTATAAGATTATTTAGTTTCCAATTATTTTTTGGTCTATTTTCCCCTGGCTTTTTATTAAATATAATTTTGATTGCATTGTGGTCTGAAAAGGAAACATTTACTATTTCTGCCTTACTGCATTTGATTTTGAGGTTTTTATGCCCTAGTATATGATCAATTTTTGTATAGGTTCCATGAACTGCTGAGAAGAAAGTATACCATAGAAAATTCCATAGAAGGAAAAAACTCACTTAAAAACTCAATTGGACAATTACAAAAAGATATAAAAAAAGTGAGTGAAGAAAATATATCATTGAAAATTAAATTTGAAGAAGTAGAAATGAATGACTCAAGGAGAAACCAAACAATTGAAAAGAATGTCAAGTACCTTATTGGAAAGATAACAGACCTGGAAAACAGATCCAGGAGAAACAATTTGAGAAGAATTGGACTCCTTGAAAAATGTGAGGAAAAAAAGAGCCTGGACACGATTTTCCAGGAAATTATCAAAGAGAACTGCCCAGACGTTTTAGAAACAGAGGGTAAAATAAACATTGAAAAAAATCATCAATCACCTACTGAAAGGGACCCTAAAGTCAAAACGCCAAGAAATATAGTGGCCAAGTTCAAGAACCATCCGACAAAGGAACAAATATTGGAAGTTGCTAGAAAAAAAGCAATTCAGATATGGAGGAGCCACAATAAGGATAACCCAAGATCTAGCAGCTGCCACATTAAAGGAATGAAGGGCCTGGGATATGATATTCCAAAAGGCTAAGGAACTTGGTATGCAGCCAAGATTAACTTACCCAGCAAAAATGAATATCCTTTTCCAGGGAAGGAGATGGACATTTAATGAAATAAATGAATTCCATTTATTCTTGATGAAAAAATCAGATCTACACAAAATGTTTGATGTTCAAATACAGAACTCAAGAGATTTCTAAAAAGGTAAAAAGAAATCTTGAGAACTATATTTCTGCCATAAAGATATGTAAAGAACACATATATAATTTGTCCTAGAAACCAGAGAGGGAAAGGAAATTATATCATAAAAAGGGTAAAGTGGTGGTACTACATCTCACGAAGAGGCAAAGGTAACAGATTATATCTGAGAGAAAGAAAGGAGGGGGATGAACATAGTGTGTATCAATAGACATATTCAATTTATGGTGAAACTTTTTCCACTTCATTGAAAAGTGGGTGTGAAGGAGTAAGCTAAGGGGAAGGGAATACAGAAATTGTGAGGAAAAGGGGTAAAATAGGGGGAGGAGCTTTAAGGTGGGGGAGGGATACTAAAAAGGGAGGGTTGTGAAAAACAAGTGGTGCTCACAAGTTTAATACTGGGGAGGGGGGTAAGAGGGAAGGAAAGGAGAAAAGCATAAGCAGGGGTTAATAGGATGGCAAGCAATATAGAATTAGTCATTCTAACCATAAATGTGAATGGGGTAAATTCCCCCATAAAGAGGAAGTAGTTAGCAGATTGGATTAAAAGCCAGAATCCTACTATATGTTGTTTACAGGAAACACACCTGAAACAGGGTGATAAATTCAAAATAAAAGTAAAAGGGTGGAGCAGATTCTACTATGCTTCAGGCAAAGCCAAAAAAGCAGGGGTAGCCATCCTCATCTCATATCAAGCAAAAACAAAAATTGATCTAATTAAAAGAGATAAGGAAGGGCATTATATCCTGCTAAAGGGTAGCATCAATAATTATGCAGTATCAATATTAAACATATACGCACCAAGTGGTGCAGCATCTAAATTCTTAAAAGAGAAATTAAGAGAGCTGGAAGAAGAAATAAACAACAAAACTATAATAGTGGGAGATCTCAACCTTGCCCTCTCAGAATTAGATAAATCAAACCACAAAATAAATAAGAAAGAAGTCAAAGAGGTAAATAGAATACTAGAAAAGTTTGATATGATAGGTCTTTGGCAAAAGCTAAATGGAGACAGAAAGGAGTACACTTTCTTCTCAGCAGTTCATGGAACCTATACAAAAATTGATCATATACTAGGATATAAAAACCTCAAAATCAAATGTAGTAAGGCAGAAATAGTAAATGCATCCTTTTCAGACCACAGTGCAATGAAAATTACATTTAATAAAAAGCCAGGGGAAAATAGACCAAAAAATAATGGGAAACTAAATAATCTTATACTAAAGGATGATTGGGTAAAATAGCCAATCACAGCCATAATTATTAACTTCACCCAAGAAAATGGCAATAATGATAAATGTGTGGGATACAGCCAAAGCAGTAATAAGGGGAAGTTTTATATCTCTACAGGCCTACTTGCATAAAATAGAGAAAGAGAGGGCCAACGAATTGGGCTTACAACTAAAATTGCTAGAAAAGGAACAAATTAAAAACCCCCAGACAAACACCAAACTTGAAATTCAAAAAATAAAAGGTGAGATTAATAAAATTGAAAGTAAAAAAAACTATTGAATTAATTTATAAAACTAAGAGTTGGTTCTATGAAAAAACCAACAAAATAGACAACCCTTAGTAAATCTGATTAAAAAAAGGAAAGAGGAAAATCAAATTGTTAATCTTAAAAATGAAAAGGGAGAACTCACCACTAATGAAGAGGAAATTAGAACAATAGTTAGGAACTATTTTGCTCAACTTTATGCCAATAAATTCGATAACTTAAATGAAATGGAAGAATACCTTCAAAAATATAGCTTGTCCAGATTAACAGAGGAAAAAGTAAGTAGTCTAAATAGTCCCATTCCTTACAAAAGAAATAGAACAAGCTATTAACAAACTCCCTAAGAAAAAATCCCCAGGACCAGATGGATTTACATGTGAATTCTACCAAACATTTAAAGAACAACTAGCCCCAGTGTTATATAAACTATTTGAAAAAATAGGGATTGAAGGAGTCCTACCAAATTCCTTCTATGACACAGACATGGTACTGATACCTAAACCAGGTAGCCCGAAAACAGAGGAAGAAAATTATAGACCAATCTCCCTAATGAATATTGATGCTAAAATCTTAAATAAAATATTAGCAAAAAGACTACAGGAAATCATCCCTAGGATAATACACTATGACCAAGTGGGATTTATATCAGGAATTCAGGGCTGGTTCAATATTAGGAAAACTATTAGCATAATCGACTATATCAATAACCAAATTAACAAAAACCATATGATCATCTCAATAGATGCAGAAAAAGCATTTGATAAAATCCAACATCCATTCCTACTAAAAACACTTGAGAGTATAGGAATAAATGGACTATTCCTTAAAATAATAAGGAGCATATATTTAAAACCATCAGTAAACATCATATGTAATGACAATAAACTGGAACCTTTTCCAGTAAGATCAGGAGTGAAACAAGTTTGCCCCCTATCACCATTACTATTCAATATTGTACTAGAAACGCTAGCCTCGGCAATAAGAGCCGAGAAAGAGATTCAAGGAATTAGAGTAGGTAATGAGGAAATCAAACTATCACTCTTTGCAGATCACATTATGGTATACTTAGAGAACCCCAAAGACTGCTAAAAATCTATTAGAAATCATTCAGAACTTTAACAAAGTTGCAGGATACAAAATAAATCCACACAAATCCTCAGCATTTTTATACATTACTAACACAACCCCACAGCAAGAAATACAAAGAAAAATTCCATTCAAAATAATGGTTGATAGTATAAAATATTTGGGAACATATCTACCAAAGGAGAGTCAGGAATTACATGAGCAAAATTACAAAACACTTGCCACAAAAATAAAGTCAGAGTTAAATAATTGAAAAGACATTAAGTGCTCTTGAATAGGCTGAGCGAATATAATCAAGATGACAATACTCCCTAAACTAATCTATTTATTTAGTGCTATACCAATCAGACTTCCAAGAAACTATTTTAATGACCTAGAAAAAATAACAACAAAATTCATATGGAAAACAAAAGGTGGAGAATTTCAAGGGAAATAATGAAAATAAAATCAAGTGAAGATGGCCTAGCTGTACCTGATCTAGAACTATATTATAAAGTAGCAGTCACCAAAACCATTTGGTATTGGCTAAGAAATAGACTAGTTGATCAGTGGCATAGGTTAGGTTTACAGGGTAAGATATTAAATAAAAATAGCAATCTAGTGTTTGACAAACCCAAAGATCCCAACTTCTGGGATAAGAATTCATTATTTGACAAAAACTGGTAGGAAAACTGGAAATTAGTATGGCAGAAACTAGGCATGGACCCACATTTTACACCACATACTAAGATTAGATCAAAATGGGTCCATGATTTTGGCATAAAGAAGGAGATCATAAATAAATTAGAGGAACATAGGATTGTTTACCTCTTAGACTTGTGGAGGAGGAAGGAATTTGTGACCAAAGAAGAACTAGAGACCATTATTGATCACAAAATAGAAAATTTTGATTACATCAAATTAAGAACCTTTTTGTACAAACAAAACTAATGCAAACAAGATTAGAAGGGAAGTAACAAATTGGGAAAACATTTTTACAGTTAAAGGCTCTGATAAAGGCCTCATCTCCAAAATATACAGAGAATTGACTCTAATTTATAAGAAATCAAGCCATTCTCCAATTGATAAATGGTCAAAGGATATGAACAGACAATTTTCAGATGATAAAACTGAAACTATTTCCACTCATATGAAAGAGTGTTCCAAATCACTATTGATCAGAGAAATGCAAATTAAGACAACTCTGAGATACCACTACACACCTGTCAGAATGGCTAAGATGACAGGAACAAATAATGATGAATGTTGGAGAGGATGTGGAAAAACTGAGATACTGATGCATTGTTGGTGGAGTTGTGAAAGAATCCAACCATTCTGGAGAGCAATCTGGAATTATGTCCAAAAAGTTATCAAACTGTGCTTTTATCCCAAGGAAATACTAAAGAGTGGAAAGGGACCTGTATGTGCCAAAATGTTTGTGGCAGCCCTTTTTGTAGTGGCTGGAAACTGGAAAATGAACGGATGCCCATCAATTGGAGAAGAGTTGGGCAAATTATGGTGTATGAATGTTATGGAATATTATTGTTCTGTAATAAATGACCAACTGGATGGATGCAGTGAGGCTTGGAGAGACTTACATCAACTGATGCTGAGTGAAAAGACTAGAACTAGGAGATCACTATGCACTTCAACAATGATACTGTATGAGGATGTATTCTTATGGAAGTTGATATCTTCAACATAGAGAAGAGCTAATACAATTCCAATTGATCAATAATGGACAGAATCAGCTACACCCCGAAAAGGAACACTGAGAAATGAGTATGAGTGTAAACTGTTAGCAATTTTTGTTGTTCTCCCCAGATTATTTTTGCCTTCCAAATCCAATTCTTCCTTTGCAACAACAACAACAACAAATTTCAGTTCTGCAATATATATTGTACCTAGGATATACTATAAGATATTTAATATGTATGAGAATTTCCTGCCATCTAGGGGAGGGGTGGAGGGATGGAGGGGAAAAATTCAGAACAAAAGAGAGTACAAGGGATAATGTTGTTAAAAATTACCTATACATATGTATTGTCAAAAAATGTTATAATTATAATTATAAAATTAATTTTAAAAAAAGAGAGAAAAATAGAGAACAGGAAAATTTTCTTTGTGAACCATGTAGACCATAGAAATCTAAGGAGCAGAAAAAAAGCTGTGACCAATGGTATTATATATCAATGGCTTGGGTGGTTTCAATATCTTTGGTAGTCAACAATTAATTCTGCTCATAGGATATGAATTTTAGTACTTTGAGCTCAAGTCATGTTCAGTAATCCAATAGACATGTAGCTTTTAGCGTTATCTTTTACTAGAAGGCCAGAAGAGAGGAAAATAGGAAAAAGATTGAGGAAGAATGACTCATAATCCCTTTCATAGGTTTTTTAACTTCACATTGAGGTGAATTTTATGACTGGAATTTAAGTTCACAGATTCAGCAAAGGAGACTTTGAAAGAATGAATTGCCTTAAAACAAAAATTTCAGGGATAACCTAAAATCCCAAACCCCTTAACCTTGAAGGTAAAATTATGGTTTACTGATAAAGAAAAAAAATATATTTGTTGTTGATGTTTTGATTTTAAATTAGACAGGAAGCCCATTTTATCACAGATAAAATTCTGTGGGAAAGTTACAGGTATGAAAAATTAATTTGGTAATTAGGCTAGCAAATAAATTTAGGTCAATGGGCTTTCTCAGAAACCAAAAGACTACATAATAGTGTCTGAGCTATCTTAAATCCAATGTCTTCCTTCTGACAGGGATAACCCCTGAAAAGCAAAAGGCATCACTGATTGGACATTTAATAAGAAGGTGGGCTAAGAGTTCTCAACTATTTCTGTTGGAAGCAGAGGTGAAGTGTAAAAGCTCAGAACTTAGCCTAGGTGAGATTCAAGTTCCCCACCTCTCTCAATCTGGGTAAGGAAAATAAATATGTTTGAGATTCACCTGATTGAGCTTCTATTTTTGTGAGCCAGGGTCCCAAACTTTTTGTTGGAAACAAGGGTGACTCTTGGCATAATGGATGAGTTAAATAAGTTTGGCTTCTGTTTATGAGGTAAACAAAAAGGCCCAAATAGGTTTCCAGAGAGCCTGGAAGGTAATCACATTCCTCAGCAAGTTCTTGGAAAGAGTCTTTCTATGAGACTAAGCTAAAAAATGGGGATTTTAAACAGAAAAGAGAATACTACAAATTAATATCAATAATCAAAATAATCAAACATTAAAATTAATTTACCTCAATTTGACCTTCTCATCAGCAGATGTATCTTAACCAGAACTATAGATAAATGATGACTTGGTCCAGAATTGAACAGCAGATGTCTAAGTTGTATTGTGTTTAAGACACCATTTAGTGCTTTTAATGGCTTAAAACTGTCCCTCTAAGTTTTGGATTTCAATATACTTTGGATGATTCCACAGAACAATAGTTCACTAGAAATTAGCACCTTAGGAGAATCAAAGTTAAAAGTGCTCCTAAAGGAGGAGAAAAATAAATGTAGACATAATAATATAACTCAAAACTTGCATGGTAGACATGATTTAAAAATCATAAAAGGTGTCTAAACAATTTATGCAGAACACTAATGTCATTAAAGAAAAGATATTAACTTTTGCTTTGCATCCTCAGGATCAGAGGACCTTTCTATCTGCTTTGTAGCTGAAACCTTCCATGTTTTCTTTCCCCTCCCTCATTAGAATGTGAGCTTCTTGAAAGCAAAGATTTTTCTATTTGTATCACCAGTACTTACCACAATGCTTTCCACATATTAAGCACTTAGTAAATCTTTCATTCATTCACATATTTTTTCAAAAGAATGTTAGATGGGATACATCAGATTTTTTACAAAAGAACAAGAGAAAGACATTGGCAAAAATTATACAGGATGAAAAGGCGAGGATCAGTGGTAATCTTGATATCTGAATGGAAGATCAATATCACTTAGATCATGGATCCTTTGGTATATTAAAATGACCTTCAAAAAGCTGGTTTTACATAGAATGAATACAATTTTTAAACTTTCTCACTAGGTAACTCTCTGTGTAATGTCTCCACCCAGTGCTTCACTTGGGAACACCATAATTTGGTTTGTGTCTCCTCTTCCTTCTCTTCTTCAAGCATTTATTAAGCTTTTAATTTTCATTTATTTATTTATTTACTTATTTTTACTATGTAACAGACATTGTGCTAAAAACTAGGGAGAAAAAGAAACTTCTAAGTTCCTGGAACAAAAGAATAAAACATTCCAACTCCTAACATTCAGTTGACCGTTCAGTCTCATAGGGCATTAAATATAAGACAAGTTTTATTTAATCTGACAAAACATAGAAAGAACATGTTTGTGATCATATAAACAGCCAAGTTAATGTACCTTCTCTCCTTAGTGAAAAGCTGCTTTTGATAGGTAAATATACAGTTCTCCAGAATTAATCTACTAGGTAATTCTCTAATATCCAAAAATAAAAGGACTTGGAGTTAATTGGTAAAGAGTCATGAAACTTTAGTATATTTCTACTTTCTCAAATGATAACTTATAGTAAGATAAAGTCCCCTATGGGAGAGGAAATAGAGATTTCTAGGAAGCAATAACCTTTCTAATGGGGCTATATGCTGGAACTAGATTTATATATACTTTGAGGTTTAAGAACCCATAAACATAGGAACATGTAGGGAACAATGAAGACTAGATATCGTTTTTTGAGACTTTCACTTTCCATGCAACTTTCAGTGCAAAAATAGGCAAAGTTTGGTTTTTCTCATCCTTCTTCTGGCCCCATGACATTTCCTAGTTCTGGCTTTTGTGGTATCTGACTTGAACCACACTCTAGATTTGGTTCAAGAAGTATCCTCTTTATTCAGCAAATTGTCTGCTTAAAGTGTTTTCTCCATCACTATTTCTCATGCAGGATCCACATGACATAGATGATTCATATGAGCGAAATTAGTCTGTATTTGTTCATAACTTCATACCCTTCTGTCTGACTTTAACTCTTTGTTTTATCAGTTTCTTTGACTCTTTAAGTAAAAAAAAAAATGAAGCTTTAGAGCTCCTTCTCAAAGGCTCGGCACATGCCTTAAATCCTTGTTCTTGGAAAGGCTAGGAGACTATTTACTTTCTGGAGTTCTAAACTTGTGTGTGCTAAGTCCAGCAGCAATAGGTCAAATTCTCATTCTTAAAATGCCTTCATGGTCTAAGAAGTGAATTAGTTGAGTTGAGAAAAAGAGCATATCAAAAATCCTGCACTATCAACAATGAGATTGGGTCTTTGAGTGGCCACTGAACTTAAAGCAAGACTGGGGACACCCAATTTTACATTAAATAAATGACAAGAAAACAAACAAAACTAGTAAAAATAAAGGAATAAATGGATAAGGAATACACAAATAAATAAAGGCTAAGACCAAATTTATGTTTTAGGTATGTGAAGTGACATCTAGCTAGTGAGGGAACAAAGGTCCATCAGTGGGGTAATGAGAAATTGTATATTTTATTTTATGTTTTATATAGAGATCTCAGACCTTTACAAAAAGTTAGAAGTTAATACTTCTCCTGGTTCATGTTGCTCAGTCATTTTTAAAATTGTGTTCGCATTTTAGTTGTAACCCAATTTGGCATCTTTTTTGCAGAGATTTTAGAGTAGTTTGCCATTTCCTTTTTCTGTTCTTTTGACAACATTTGTGGCAAACAGGATTAAGTGATTTGCTTAAGGTTACACAACTCAGAGGCCAAATTTGAAATCAGAAAGATGATTCTTTTTGACTTCAGCACCAGCACTCTGTTCACTCTACCACCTAGATGCTCTTCCATAAGTGGCTTTTTCAAGTCCCACAGTTTATCAGCTATACACTAGGATAAAATCCAATATTTGGAGGCTCACAGTCTAGTGCTCGTTCCAGAATGCCACTAAATTTAAAAAATTATTTTCAATCAATCGACTAGCAGGCCTACTCTGGGCCAGGCACTTAATTATGAGTGTATAAAAGCAAAAAAAATGGAGTAATTCTGCTTCTCAAGGAGATGAAATCATCTTGTATTTGGAAAGTGGTTTATGAGTAAATCAAAGCCAAAATAGCTTTTTTTTAGGACTATAAGTTACTTTCTAGAAGGAAAAAATGTTAAAATGGAACATTTCAGAGAATCTTTATTACCTATCAAGAAGTCAGAGTGACTCTAGCACTTTACAAACATAGGTCTAGTTACAAGAAAAGAGGGCCATGGTGCCCTGATTGCCAAATCAATGTTTTATGTGATATTTGAATAAATTTCTTAAATAATTCTCATATATTTGCATGAGCATATATATGTATATGTGTGCCTCTGTGTGTATATATGCCTGTATGGTACATAGGGGAAATATGTTCTGAGTGTCTTACAAAAAAGAAACCAAAATCCATAGGATTTCTGCCTTTTTATGACATTCTGCCCCAACATTCCTCACTTATTTGACCTAATTCATAGTTCTGATCACTGGATCATACCTATAAATATTAATAGAAGCATGGCAGAAAGCAAATTTGGGTTGGGTTCTATGACACTGTGGGAAATAGAAATATTTCTTTTCCACCAGAAGTTGAAAAAAATAGGATTGCACAGAAACAGAATTTTATGATTAGTTATTGAAATTAATTATTGAATTCTTGTTTATTATAGTCAGTGAAACTGCAAGACATTTCTGTACAACTAACCTACCAGTTATAGGATACGCACACACATACACACACAAACACACACTCATGCAAACACACATGCATGTAAACTTATATACATAGCCTACTAACCTGTGTGGTTTTGTGCAAGTCACTTAATGTCATTTTATCCATCCATAAAACTAAAAGTAAGGTTAAGATGACCCTTACAGAGATTTCCATTTCTAAATCTGTCATTCTGTTTCAGAGATGTTTTGCAGATTATTCTCTATGCTGAGAATGCACCTATAGTTTTCTATCTCTTAGCATTGCTAACTGTTTTCAAGTTTTAGCACAGGTGTCACCTATGCAAAAACTTTTCCTGATCTTCTCCAGGTTTCTAAAGCTCATCTTTTTTATTTTTTATTAAAGCTTTTTATTTTTCAAAACATATGTGTGGGCAATTCTTCAAAACCTTATGTTCCAATTCCCTCCTTCCCCCACTCCTTTTCCCCTAGATGACAAATAGCCCAATATATGTTAAACATGGTAGAAATATATGTTAAATCCAATATATGTATATATATGTATATATATACGTATACATATATATATACATATACATACATACATATATATATATATATATATACAATTATTGTGCTGCACAACAGAAAAAGAGAAGCAAAATAAAATGCAAGCAAACAACAACAGAAAGAGTGAAAATGCTGTGTTGTGATCCACACTCAGTTCCCACAAACCTCTTTCTGGGTGTAGATGGCTCTCTTCATCATTGAACAATTGGAAGTAGTTTGAATCATCTCATTGGTGAAAAGAGCTATGTCCATCAGGAATTGATCATGGTATGGTTTTGTTGTCACCATGTATAATGATCTGGTTCTGCTCATTTCACTCAGCATCAGTTCATGTAAATCTCTCTAGGTCTTTCTGAAATCAGATCATTGCTGATCATTTCATATAGAATAATACTATTCCATAATATTTATACCATAATTTATTCAGCCATTCTCCAATTGGTGGGTATCCATTCAATTTCCAATTTCTAGCCACTACAAAAAGGGCTGCCACAAACCCTTTTGCACACGTGGGTCTCTTTTCCTCCTTTAAGATCTTTTTGGGATATAAGCCTAGTAGAAACACTGCTAGATCAAAGGGTATGCACAGTTTGATAACTTTTGGGGCATAATTCCAAATTGCTCTCCAGGATGGTTGGATCCACTCACAGTTCCATCAACAATGTATCAGTGTTCCAGTTTTCCCACATCCCCTTCAACATTCATCATTATCTTTTCCTGTCTTGTTAGCTAATCTGTGAGATGTGTAGTGGTATCTCAAAGCTGTCTTAATTTGCATTTCTCTGGTCAATAGTGATTTAGAGATAGTTTCAATTTCTTCATCTGAAAATTGTTCATATCCTTTGACCATTTATCAATTGGAGAATGGCTTGAATTCTATAATTTTGAATCAATTCTCTAAATATTTTGGAAATGTGGCCTTTAACAGAACCTTTGAATGTAAAAATGTTTTCCTCCTTTATTGCTTCCCTTCTAATCTTGTCTGCATTTGTTTTGTTTGTACAAAAACTTTTTAACTTAATAAAATCAAAATGATCTATTTTGTGATCAATAATGATCTCTAGTTCTTCTTTGGTCACAAATTCCTTCCTCCTCCACAGATCTGGGAGGTAAATTATCCTATGTTCTTCTAATTTGTTTATAATATCCTTCTTTAAGTCTAGATTATGAACGATTTTGACCTTACCTTGGTATACAGTTTAGGTGTGGGTCAATGCCTAGTTTCTGCCATACTAGTTTCCAATTTTCCCTTGTTTCCTTGTCAAATAGTGAATTCTTATTCAAAAAGCTGGGGTCTTTGGGTTTGTCAAACACTAGATTGCTATAGTTATTTATTATTTTGTCCTGTGAACCTAACCTATTCCACTGATCCACTAGTCTATTTCTTAGCCAATACCAAATGGCTTTGGTGATAACTGTTTTATAATATAGTTTTAGATCAGGTATAGCTAGGCCACCTTCATTTGCATTTTTTTCATTAATTACCTTGAAATTCTTGACCTTTTGTTCTTCCAGATGAATTTTGTTGTTATTTTTCTAGGTCAGTAAAATAGTTTCTTGGGGGTCTGATTGGTATAGCATTAAAAATATTGATTAGTTTAGGTTGTATTGTCATCTTTATTATATTTGCTGGATCTATCCAAGGTGCTTATCTTTCTTAAATTATTTGTAAAGGGCCACAAAGCTCAAAGGAAACCTGATAACAATATCTATTTTGGTTCCCCATTTTCCCTTTGGTGTTCTCTCTTCCCTTTGGTGTTCTCACTTTTCCTGAGAAGTCAAGGAGAACATGACTTCCTGAGTAATACTTAAAACAAAGATATTTACAAGAAGGTGTTAACTCAGTGGAATTTATGAGACAATGGTTATCTAGTTTACATATACTTAGTACTTAGCTTGGTGATGTAATATTTCTCTAGTTCACACATATTCAGTTTGCTGTAATGATGTAATTATAATAGGGTATATAAGAACTGGGACATGCAGTCAGACCGAAGTTAGACTGGCAGACTGCTGGGAGGAGACTAGGTTAGACTGAGACTGGGTCAGACTGAGGCTGGGTCAGGCTATGACAGACACAAACTGTGTAAGAGACAATAAAGACTTTGGACTCTGTTCTTGTCCATTCTTATGGTGACTATTCTGCTGAGATCAAGGCCCTTCCAGAGGACCTTCAAAAAGTTAGCCTGGACATTACATTATTCTTTATCTTATCTGTATAAATGTTATGTATTTCCAAAATGTAAAGTCATTTTTGTCATTATCCCCTTATTTCCTAATAAAGTTCTTTGTGAAAGTAGGTCTTTAATAAATGTATATTGAATTGAATCAAAATGCTGTCATAGATGATTATTAGAGATACTTCTCTAGTTGTTCAACAATACATAGAGAATAAGTGGAGTTAAATGAATTAAAGTATTTTTAGAAAAATCCCACCAATCTCAATTCCCTAAGACTCCTCCACTAATTCAACTATAAGATGTAAAATATATTACTAATCTGCTTTTTTGAATAAGGCAGATTTTGACATTTGAAAAAAGCTAATACCTGTTGAAGACTAAATCCTCAGTAAAGATCACTGAGACTATTCAGGCTTATAGATACTGGCAAAATACAACAAATACAACATATCTGAGGAAGAGTTTACTCAGTTTGAATATTAACTTGGATCACTAATTACTTGAGAATTTTTGAGCCTATCTATATTAATGTAGACTAAAGGAAAAAGGACCAGCTTTGAAAAATCTTTGTTTTTGGCTATCAGTTATTATTGAGGCTATTAATGATATTTTCCTCAGGGATTACTTGGATTCTAAAATTCAGGATTAGAAAAAGTTTTGCTCACAAAATATCTTTTCAGGAATAATATAAAGCTGGGGCTCACAGAAATTTAAAGAGGCTGCTTTATTCATCAACCAAAGTGATTTTAGAGTAGTACGCCATTTTCTTCAGTGTAGAATATTTTTGGCATTTTAAAAAAATCTTCCAGATTATAATTTACACTGAAACTTGGAAGCCATATGGTGAAATACATAATCCTGATAAAATATTTCAGGTGGAAAACTAGTATCAAGGTAGATAAGTAGTTGGCACTAACATATATTTAAAAGTAATTTTCTAATGTGTATTGAAAGAATATGCAATTTTGGTGGCAAGAAACTGGAAACTGAGTGGATGCCCATCAGTTGGAGAATGGCTGAATAAGTTATGTTGTATGAATGTTATGGAATATTATTGTTCTATAAGAAACAATCAGCAGGATGACCTTGGAAAGACCAGGAGAGACTTATATGAACTATGAAGTGAGCAGAACTAGGATATCATTGTACATGGCAATAAGAAGATTATTCAATGATCAAATCTTATGGACATGACTCTTTACAACAATGAGATGATTCAGGCCAGTTCCAATGGTCTTGTGATGATGAGAGCCATCTGCTCCCAGAGACAGAACTGTGAGAACTGAGTGGATCACAACATAATATTTTTATTCTTTTTGCTGTTGTTTGCTAGTATTTTGTTTTCTTTCTCATATTTCCTTTTTGATCTGATTTTTCTTGTACAGCCTGATAATAATAGAAATATGTATAGAATAATTGCATATGTTTAAAATATATTGGATTTCTTGCCATTTAAGGAAGGGGTGGGGGAAGGGGGGGAAATTTGGAGCATAAGGTTTTGCAAGGGTCAATGTTGAAAAAGTATCCTTACATCTGTTTTTAAAATAAAAAGCTTTAATTAATTTAAAAAACTGTTCTTATTTTTTGAAACTTGTTCCATGATTTCTCATGTTCATGGATGATGGGATGATATTATCCTGAGATCAAAACTAAATCAAAAAAGTCATTGTCATGAAGGCACAATCAAAAGAACAAATAAAATGATTGTATTTTTAAAAAAGAAGATGAAATTTCCAAAAGAAGAAATTCATATTGCTAACAACTATGTGAAAAATATTCTAAACCAATAGTAGTAGTAATGAATGAACATTAAGATAACTCAGATTGTATCTAATATACATCAATTTACCAAAGATGATAAGATCAGTAAAAAGTAATACTAGAATTGTGAATAGACTGGCACACTACTATATTATTTGTGGAATTGTGAATAGGCCTAAGCATTCTGAAAGGCAATTTAGAAAGACTAAGCCATTCATATCTGGTATTTGTACTCTTGGATATATGTGTATATATATATATATATATATATATATATATATATATATATATATATATATATATATATATATATATATATATATATATATATATATATATATATATATATATATATATATATATATATATATATATATATATATATATATATATATATATATATATATATATATATATATATATATATATATATATATATATATATATATATATATATATATATATATATAAAACATTAAATGAATTGGAAAGTTCCATATATACCTAAGTATTTATAGCAGAACTTTTGTAGCAGCCTAGAAATGTGAGAAAAGTAAGTGCTTGTTGATTGCAGAATGTTTGAACAAATTGTGAAACATAAATGTTATGGATTATCACTTAGTTGTTAAAGGAGGAATTCAGAGAAACAGGAAGATTTATAACAACAGTTATATCACTAAATAAATAGAGCCAAGAGAAACATACATAAAATGATCATTGAAAAGTATATGAAAAGCAAAGGAAACATCCCTAAAAGGAATTAGAATTCATATCAATATAGTGCCCATTTCTGACTACAAAAAACTAGTGATGAAACATAACCTTCCTCTCAGTAGAGAGGTAGTAAAGTATAAGTAAAAAGCAAGGTCATTTTTTCAGTTTATCGTTGCTATTGTTCATGCTATCCCATTTTGTTAAGTGTAAAATGTTTGTTTTGAGTTAATATACAAAGGACTTGTGAACTGAGTAATTTGAACTTGGAAATCCAAATTGCAAACAGAAACTGGAGAGAACTTGGGGAGCATTACAATACAATTTCAATTGCATATAAGATGCTATGGTAAGAAGTCACTCTGTTGCTTACCTGAATTTGTCTTAATTATTTCTTGCTTCACTTGCACAATTGAGTGAAAACTTTGCTACAATAGATATATAATCTTTGAAAAGGTTACCTGTGACTATTTATGTGATAGATAGATTTCAATATGTCAATATTCTTCCAGACTGAAGTCTAAGAAATACAGAATTAGGTTGCATCATAGGTTTATTCGTTCTAAGAAAGAGACATGCAAGAGAATATAGTATGAACTGAATTTGGGCTAGACATAAAGATAAAAACTTCAAGTCATGTTGGGGGTGGTTAATTGCATAGAGATGTTATTGGTTTGACTATTGTTCTCCTGAGCTAGGCTATTTCTCAGAAGTCATATTGCTTTTATCAGGTTTGTTTACTTGACCAGGTTGTTCTTCATGAGCCAGTCTGACTTGGTTCAGTAGCACAGCTGGGGGTGTTCTGTATTCAGCAAAAGAATACTACTAGGAATTTCTGACATGTCCAGCTTAAGGAATGATCAGTTTGCCTCCTGCTTGGCTGTTTCCAATTCCCATGTCAGTCTGCCTCCTCTGGATAGTAGGGGAGCTTGAATAAATCATGATGGTCGGTAAAGTCATTAATTGCCTTAGTTCCACAATCATTTTCAACTATCAAATTGTATAAATAACTCAGCTCTCCCTAGACTCAATTGTACCATAAGTCATTAATATCTAATCTTATAATGTCTGTCTCAACAGTTCTAATAAGTGGGATATATAGAACTGAATGTGGAATGATTTTCAGATCTTCATATCTCAGGATTTTATTCACTCTGAGGCAATCAGCGCCAAAACAAAGGCCAAATGAGCTTGGTTCATGACCTTTTGTTGGTCAATCAGTGCTTCTCTGGCCAGAAATCCCTAGGGTCTTCCCTTTCCAAATTTATTCCTTTTTTTTTTTAACTAGGTAAAAAAAAAATTGACTCTTTCTTTCCTATATAGTCTAAATTGCTAGATGTTTCCTCAATAAAACTGAGACTTAATGATGACCTTGGTTTAAAAGGGCCAAGGTTTCCCACTGCATTAAGGTCCATCTCCAGTCTTCCTGATCTATATCTGTACATTTGACTTAGATAGTTCTAGTGAAAAAAGTGAGATTAGTGACCTTGCACTTAGAATCAATTCATTTGCATGTCACAGCATAACCTCTCTAATGCCATGGCAATCTTTGAGAATGGAGGATAAACATGGAGCTGCCCCACTGAGGACTAGGAGAGACAGTTTCCTTCTTTCTTCTCTTCTTTCTTCTTCTTATTTTTCTCCCTTCCTCTTTCAGTTTCTCCCTCCCTCCCTCATTTCTTCTCTCCTTCCCTCCATCTTTCCTTCCTTCCTTCCTTCCTTGATAATCTGTGCAGTTTATTCATTAGGAAGAGAACCTTTTGGAATTAGAATACTTACATTTTAGGCAATTTTCTTCATCAAATGTGTCTGTTCTTTTGGGTTTTGTTTTGTGATTTTGAGAGGAAATTGGGGTTGAGTTGCCCAAAATCGCACAGCCAGTAAGTATTGTAAAGTGTCTAAATCCATATTTGAACTCAAGTCCTCCTGATCCCACTGCACCCTATAGTTGCCCCATGTCTCTTTTTGAAGAACTGTTACTCCTTAAAGGAGATATAAAAAGCACTTTATATAATAGAAGAGAAATATTTGATCCAGTGTTCAAAATTGATTCAAATAGATTAACAAATATCCCACAACTAGTTATGACATGAGGGAAAATTTGTAGAGATGTTGAAGCTAGTTACCAGAGAAATTATAGAAAACATACAAAAGTAAGACTTTCACATAACCTTCTATTATATTGTATAACTTGTCTTTCTTAAATTAAGTCATTTAAGAAGTGAGATCTGTAAACCTAAAACTCCGAAGACAAAATAAGTTTTTGCTGCAATAAGTTTTACTGGGCTGTAACCCAGTAGTGAAGTAAATATCTTTTGCTAGGGAAAAAAGTAAAAAGGGTGTGTGTGGGAAGATTAAGTTCAAATTAATTCACTTTTGGAAATTTCCATTTAATCCACTTTTTACCCAGTTAGGCAGAAGTAAAGCTTCCTACAACTGTTTTGATATGACTAGTTAGTATTCTCAGAACTATAGACAAAGTATGACTCTTAAGAAGGGTGAAAATCAACAAGAAAAATTATAGAAGTCTTAGAGTTTGACCAAAAAGATATTTGAAAACACCTGAAAGTGAGTGACAAAATTACTTAATTGTAATCTAGGATTTTTTGTATTCCTTTAAATCTTGCTTTAAATTATTACTACAGTAACACAAAAACGTTTCAGTTTTGGTATTCTCTCCATCATCAAAGATTACCTTTCTTGTATGAGTTAGTCATTCAGTTAACAGCATTTTAAAAACACTTAGTATGGAGAAAATTATTCTGAATATGAATGTTGAATGATCTTCTAATATCCCACATTCTAGTGATGAGACTCTTTGAACTAAGTTTTTATGATTGTCATATAAGACATATGAAATCCTTCCTTTAAAAAAAAGTCTTTTCAATTTTATAGTACCTTCATAAGCTTCTATTCTGAGGGAATAGCCTTGAAGTACTCAGCATCATCTTCATAATAAATCATTGATATTTGACAGAAATTGTTAAAATACAACAATTAGCAGATAATATATGCTTAGTATGCTTGGTTTTAAAATAGAAGGGGGTTTTTTTCCCCCCTGAGGCTGGGGTTAAGTGACTTGCCCAGGGTCACACATCTAGGAAGTGTTAAGTATCTGAGATCAGATTTGAACTCGGGTCCTCCTGAATTCAAGGCTGGTGCTCTATCCACTGCGCCACCTAGCTGCGCCTAAAATAGAAGGTTTTTAATTTAAAAAAAAAATATGATCAATTCTAAAACAAAATTCTGTCCTTCTTGCCTCTCAGTTAATCATATAAACTAGGAAACTCACTTCATAATCCAATGAGCCATCTAACAACAAAAACAACAATAATGGCTAGCATTTATATTTTGCAGGCACTGATTTAATTATTTAAAACTAATCTTCACAATAACTTGGTATGATAGGTGCTATTATCTCTATTTTACAGTTGAGGAAATTGGGGCAAAGGGAGATTTTTAAAAGTGATTTGTTCAAAGCCACACAGCTAGTATGTGTATGAGGCTGGATTTAAATTCAGGTCTAGACCTCTATTCCCTGTATCACCTTGTCATGCCTCTGTGGACTAATAAAAATAGTTTACAATATGTTTTCCTTACACTACTGAATGCTTTGTAGTTTAATAGGAACTCACATGAGAGATGACAGTTTACAGGACAAATGAACTATACTTAATATATGCTGTTGTTGTTTAAGAAAATGACATACTTCCAATAATTGTTCCTTTTAGACCTTTTGACATTTGCTGAGATTTGGATAAAAAGTGGATATTTTTTGGGTGCAATACTACTTAGTCTTACTACTAGAAACTAGGTATTGGTGACTGAATTCATTCACATTTTCAGACAGGTTATTTATTTTCTCTTTTAATTAGTTAAAAATAGCATCATAAAAGACATTTTACTCTACAAAAAATTCTTCACAGCTCTAATTTTTTATTATCATTTCATTGATATTAAATGGTTCTCCCCCATGAAATATTAGAATGAACATGCCAAAAATATCTTTTGGTTAAAGATCAGAATGCCCTATTTTTTCTATATTCATCCATAACCTATTTTGTCCCTTAATTGACTCTGCAATTTCACTTTCTCAGAATTAATTCAATCTCATTGAAAAGGAACTATAAATGAATGTTAAAAATAGTAGCAGGAAATAGATCCCTTCACCAGGGATGTTTCAGAATTTCTAAGTTTTAATAATGCCTTATGAAAAGGAGTTCAAAGCATGATTTTTGCCATAAAGAATTTTTGTTGTTTAGAAACTATTACTTGAAGCTTACCACACCCACATGCAAACATATCAACAGACAGGTGCTTACTTTTATTCAATATGCATACTATTCACAGGTTTCATCTAACCCTGAAATACTGTCTTCAGTTCTCGGTATTATGAAATATTATATGGGAAGCTTTCTGGCACAGAAGATAGAATACTAGACATGGAGTCAGGAAGACCTGAGTTCAAATTTGGTCTCTGACACTTACTAATTGTGTGATCCAGGGCAATTCACTTAAACTTGTTAAACTGAAACTAGGAAAATCTTCATGTAAGAAGCAGAATATTAACTGTACCTTGAAGGAAGCTGGAAATTCTTAAGAGTGGAGGTGGGGAGAGAGTCTGCAAAATGAGATGGAGAAGGGAGTGACAAACATCTGATATTTGATACCCAAACAAACACAATCCTAAATGGGATAATGAAGAGTGGGATATAACTGGAATAATAACAATCAAGAATAATACTATAATTTAGGAAGGATAGCTATAGAAGGACATTCAGAGTAATAAAAGGTCCTTGAGTTCATGCCACATTTAGCTCAAACCAAGTCACTGTACAGTTTATGTATGCATGTATATATACACATACAAACACATACTATATCCATACATGCATACATACATGTTCATGTGCATAGAAATTTCTCTCTTTCTTTTTATAGAGGTGAGAAGGGAATTCATTTTAGACATGGGAAAAAGCTTGAATAAAACACAGAGACAAGAAATAGAATGAGTTAGGGGAATAATAAGTGGGATGATTTAGCTAAAATGAAAAAAAATATATGAAGAGGAGTAAAGTTAAATAAGCCTGGAAAAATAGACTTAGATTAAGGAATCACTCTGCCAATCTTAGGGTTTTGAATCTTACTTAAAGTCAATAGGGAGCCACTGAAGGGGTGAGAAGGGGAGAGGCCTGCTTCTCGTTGTGCTTTAGGAAGATTATTTTGGCAACTGTGTCAAGGATGAATAAGAGAAAACAAAGTAAAGAGATGGCTATAATGTGACCAAGGCCTGAAATATGGTAGAGAGTAGAGAGGATGACATATATGTGAGTATTGCTGCAGATATACAACCATCAAGACTTGGTAGTTTACTGCATATGGGGTAGAAAAAGGGAAAAGATCAAGAAAGTACAAACCTGGGAAATCAGGAAGCCAATGAATCTCTCAATAGAAAGAGGGAAGTTTGGAGGAGCCATTTGGGGATGGAGTTAACCTGTTCTATTTTGAATATTTTGATTTTGAGATGTCTGTGGAACATTCAGTTGAAGAAAAATAACAAGCAGTTGGTAATATAGGATTAGAACTAAGAAAAGAGATTAAGTCTAGATATTTAAATATGAGAATAATTTTGAAATAGAATCATTAATTATGTAGAGGGAGAGTATAGAGAGGAAAGAGAAGACCTGTAAAAAACCTTAGTATACACTGATAAGAACCCGGGCATGGATGATTATCTAGCAATTAAGATTAAGAAGGAATTCAGGAATACTTCTAATCTGAGAGCAGGATTGCAATCAATGCTTCTCCTTAGGACCCTTGTTCCCTTAGGACCTGAAATGTTTTTGATCCTAAGGAGCCCTATTAGAACCAGAAATTATATATTGTTTGTTAAAATTTTTATTTAGTATTTTACTTTCTCCCAATTACATGTAAAATAATTTTACATTCATTTTTTTTAAATGATTCATTAGGATTGCAATCAATGCTTCTCCTTAGGACCCTTGTTCCCTTACGACCTGAAATAATTTTGATCCTAAGGAGCCCTCTTAGAACCAGAAATTATACTGTTTGTTAAAAATTTTACTTAGTGTTTTATTTTCTCTCAATTACATGTAAAAATAATTTTTACATTCCTTTTTTTTAAATTGAGCTCCAAATTGTCTCCGTTGCTCCCAATCTACCCTCTCTTCACTGAGAAGGCAAGCAATTTGATATAAGGTCTACATGTGTAGTCATCCAAAACATTTCCATATTAATTACATTGTTTTGAAAGAAAACATAGAAAAAAATCTCAAGAAAAATAAATAAGGAGGAAAAGTATATTTCAATCCTTATTTAGACACTATCAGTTCTTTCTCATAAGATGGGTTGCATGTTTCATAACTTCTTCAGAGCTATCTGGACCATTACATTGCTGAGAATAACTCTCTTTCACAGTTGGTCATCTTACAAAGTTGCTGTTACTTTGTATACAGTAAATTTCACTTTACATCAATTCATGGCAGTCTTTCCAGATAATTCTGAGAGGATTATAGTCATCATTTCTTATAGCATAATCACATGCCATAATTTGTTCAGTCCTTACCCAGTTGATGTGCATTCTCTCAATTTCAAATTCTTTGTCACCAGAAAAGAGCCACTATTAATATTTTTGTACATGTAGGATCTCTCCTTCTCTTTAACTTTAAAAAAAATCTCTTTTGGGATACAGGTCTACCAGTGATATTGAAAGTCAAAGGGTAGACAAAGTTTCCCACCCCCCCCCAGCCCTATGAGCATGGTTTCAAATTGTTTTACAAAATGGTTGAATCTATTCAAAACCCCACCAACAATGTGTTAATGTCCCAATTTCCCCCCATAAGCCCTCCAACATTTATCATTTTTCTTTTTCATCCCTTTAGAGATCAAATATCAGAATTGTTCTAATATGTATT
The DNA here is from genome assembly GCF_048593235.1 of Sminthopsis crassicaudata. NCBI lineage: Eukaryota > Metazoa > Chordata > Mammalia > Dasyuromorphia > Dasyuridae > Sminthopsis > Sminthopsis crassicaudata. The sequence continues at coordinate 217,031,812 of NC_133617.1, read as the reverse complement.
TCTCCAGTCAATAGTGAGTTGCAACATTTATATTATACATATATATATGTAGCTTTGATTATTTCATCTGAAAATTGTTCATATTTGTGATCATTTTTCAATTGATTCTTTTTTTTTTTTTACAAATTTGCCTCAGTTCTCTAAATTTTTGTATTTCATCCTTCCCCCATTCATTCTATTTTTTCTCTTCTTTTGTCCTATCCTTTCTCAAAAGTGTTTTGCTTCTGACTATCCACTCCACCAATCTGCCCTCTCTTCCCTCACCCTTAACTTACATCCCTTCCTCTCTGACTTTACTTTAGGAAACAAAAGATTTTTATATCCATTGAACTCATATATTACCTCTTTGCACCAGTTCTAATGAGAGTAAGGTTGATTCAATTTCCTTTATCTTTTCACTCTTCCTCATTACTGCAAAAGGCTTTTTCTTGCTTGTTCTAATATGAGATAATTTACCATATTCTACCTCTCCTTTTCCCTTTCTCCCAATAGATGTAGGGGATTTTGAAAATAACATTATTTAAAGGTTTTCTGAGGGCTTTAGAGGGAAGCTCAGAAGAGTCACTGTCTTTTCTTAGTAGCCTTGTTACTCTGGGTCCCTGATACCTTGTGACCCAAAATAATACTGCTCTTCAAGGTTCTCCTTTTTTATTCACAAGAGCTCTTTTCTGTCTTTGGATTCTGACCCAGAAGTAGGAATAACAAATTGATTTTTCAAACAGATTTTAGTCCTAAACTTAGAGATTACACAGGGATCTCCTATTGGTCTAGTTGCCAGGTCCTCTGACCTTCTGTGGTTCAAGAGTTTCTAAAACTTCTTCTTCAGTCATCAACATGTAGTCCCCAAAAGAATATGGCATCCATATGGACTTCAGTGGAGCCTACAACTCTGTATTACAGATTCTCTTTTATTCACCATCCTAAGTTGTCTTGGGCCAGACTCATTATGATCTTTTGTTGATTATGCCTCTTTACAATTCTATTTGAAGCATTATTTCAAAATTGTTTGGAGGAGTGTTGGAGGAGTTCAATTAAATCTTTTCTTTACTCTGCCATGTTAGCTTCACTATCAGAAGTCCTTCTACAATATTATTTGAATACAAGTCTTTATATATTGTCTTATAAAAATAAAGTAAACTATTTTTTGGTTCAGAGGTAATTAGTAAATAGGGGAACTAATTAAAACTTCACATAAAAGGTATTGCTCAATCAGAATTTTGAGGATCAGAGTTTTTAAAAGATAAAATTAATATAGGACTATATTACAGGTGTCAGGAACATGCAAAAACATGGGTATGGGACACAAAAGATAGAGTTGTGTGCAAAGAATATCAAAGTTGACATTTCTGCTGGATTGTTAAATTTGGGAAATGAACAGTTTATATTAAGGTTTGAAATCCAGCCTATAAAGGGCTTTAAAAGCTAAAAACAGAAGTTGATATTTTATCCTAGAGGTACAAAAGCAATCAATTTCAGTAGAGAAATTCATCTGTTTCAGGAAAATCACCTTAGGAGGTGAAAAGTGTGGAAACTGGAGAAACTTCAGACTAGGAGAACAATTTGAAGGATATTACAATAATACAGGAGTAAAAAGAAGGGGATAGATGTGAGTGCCATTGAAGAGTTAGAAATGGCAGAATTTTACAATTTATTGTTCCTGTTTCAGTGATATTGTAAAAGATGAAAATGTAGAAGAGACCATCAGGTTTGACAAGTAAGAGATCATCTAATCTCCCTGAACCTCAAGTTCTCTTGAAATCTAAAAAAAAAATGCTGTCAAAAAGGGCTTTAGCCATATTACAGAATTGTGAGTCTCATTAGCCAAAGGAATATCCATTATTTATGTACTGATATAAGTTTAAAAAAAGTGTTTCACATGTTATGAAAACCTTGTTAGGCAGGCACGAAATAATCATACGACTCCTATATGATTTATACATTTGATAAAAATAGCATTCTTTAACATGGAAATGAGAAATCTTCAAAATATTGGAAAAGAGGCAGGGTTGATGAGAGTTGGAATCAGACAGTCTGGGTTAACATCCTAGTTATGCTGAGTTGTATTAGCCACATTAGCTGTGTGACCTTTGACAAGACATTATTTGTGTGAGATTCATATTTTCCTATGGTCCCTTATACTTGTGATGATTAGAATCCAATATTAAAAATCATGCTTTTTAAAAAAAATGAATTTCTTTTTTATGTTGTTCCCCTCATTTTTAGGGTCAACCTTGGTTATAAAAATTATACAACTTTCCATTTATTTTTTTTTTACCATTTATATTGTTCCATTTGTTGGATATATTATTTCCTATATGTCTTCCCATGCTTCTCTGAGTTCATAATCATTTCTTCAGTTCAGTAATAATCCATGTTATATACAGGTATTGGAGTTTTAAAAATTCTTTCATTGATGGGTATTTACTTTCATTCCAAATGCAATCAGGCATTTCAAAAGTACTTCTCTATGTGACTATGCCAGTTGGTCCTTTAGAAGATGAAGGTCATGGCTTTTGATTAATTTTCAATGACTGGGTCTTTTCCCATAGTGAATTGATTGGTTCAAATTCCAGTATTTGTGCTTGGTCAGAATAAGATCAGAACTGCATTGCTTATGGCCTCCAGACCTCTATTACATATTTTCTGCCTGTTCATGGGCTCCATTGAGTCCAGATCTTAGAAATGATACAAAAGGAAAATTGAATTTTCTCCCCCTGTGATATTATTCCCAAACTTTTCCCTAGAGTCTAGTTGTGTTACTTCAAGCACATCCTTTCCCTGGCTTCAGTTTCCTTTTTCCATATAAGCCCCTGTGCATGTCCCTGGGAATTTGCTTTCAGCTTTGTCCTGAGGGCTCTCTGAGGCTGGGAGCTCCTCCTCATGCAGGAGATGTCTGCAGTGGAGGTGGGAATTTGGAGGTACTGGTAGCCCCTCCCATTCTTAAGACATTTTCCCTTTATATATTCTTTACTCTGGTTTCAGGGTTTAGGACAATCCTTGCTAAGATCATTCACTCTTCCTGCTTATTGGATCTATCCCATTCAATCTTTTCTAGTTTATTGCCTCTCTCCTTTTCTCCCTAATCTTCACATCTCCTTATCTTCTGACTCCATCTTTGTGGCCTATAAACACAACCAAGCATCTTCTTTGTTATTTTTTAAATATTCATATAATTCATTTGCTGTTTTGCTCTTGAACCATCTTTTCATTTTGTTATATTCTATTAATGTATCTAGTAAACATTTCAGCTTCAATGTGGTTTTCAAGATCTTTATATCTCCAGCTCTAGTTTCTTTTCTGAGCTCACTTCTGCATCATCAGCTGGATTTTTCAAATGTCAAAAGAAATGTTTTGTCATTTAAAATTAAACAAGTAAAATTGAACCCATTATTTCATCTCTTTCAAATTTCCTTATTTTTGTCAATTTCATCACCATTCTCCCACAAACTTACTAAGATTCTTGTCTCTTTAGTCTTACCCCTCATAACAAATACATAACTAATTCTTGCCATTTTCAACTTCACAACATCTCTCATATACATTTCCTTTTGGACTTTTTCAATGTTCATCTAAGAAGTCTCCTTGTCTCAAACTTTTATCCATTTCAATCCATTTTTTCATTTAGTTGCTAGAGTAAATTTTATAAAATGCAGGTCTGACCATGTTACCTCATTTTCTCTTCCCACTCTCTGTAGTAACTCTTTATCTTAAGATCAGATATTTGCCCTCTATTTGACATTCAATACTTTCTCTTATCTGGCCTATATCTACCTTTCCCAGTCTTCTTATACTTCACTCCCCAGCACATTTTTACTCTCCAATTATATCATAATATTTATCATTCCTTGAAAATAATACCTTACCTCCTATTCCCTTGTCTTTCCACTGATTAAGTGTAATGCCTGAGATGTTCTACTTCCTTATTTCTGACTCAGTTACCCCAGATTCCTTAAAGAGTTATTTCAAATCTTGTTTAGGAGTACTTTTCCAGTGTTACCGATGCTATTGCCTTCCTTTTTCATATTAATTTTAACTAGTCCATATGAATTTTCTATGTTCCTATGTTGTCTATATTTTCTATATTCCTATGTTATCTATTCTATTAGAATGAGCTCCTTGAAACAAGGAATGTTAATAATTTTTTTCCAATTTCTAATACTTAGCACAGTGATTGGCATTTAATAAGCACTTAATAAATGCTTTCTTTATGGGCTACCAGCTTTGTAATCATAAATTCTACAACAGTGCTGTTTCATTCCATTTTTTCACATGCCTGCTGCCTACCTTGTAAGAATGTCTGTCTTAAGCATTATTAGAATACTTACTCCATCATTAGTAAGTACTACTAAGGAGTAAAGAGCCCTTGGCTCCACTTTAGATAGTTTGTAAGAAGTACTGATCTATCTAGGTCAGTTTGACCATGTTTTTAAGCTACTAAACATCATTATATACAATTTCATTCTTGCTACTTTGGTTTCCTGTGGAAAATGAGCAGAATACATTATTTTTATAAATTCATCATTGATCTACTAAGTTGCTTTGGAAAAGTTATTTAACCTAGCCTTGAAAGCAAGGATAAAAATTTTACCTGTCCATAAAACTTTTTCACAGGTTCCCAAGGCATAAAGTAAATGTGATGCAATTAATTTGCCTTCACTAACAGCTCAAGGTCATTTATCTAGGATAACTGCTTAAGTGACTTTTTTGCAAGCCTGAACCTAGGCTGTCATTCTTATTGTAGTATAGATGGGGAGAAATGCTATACTTCTAACTAACATGCAAAGTATATTGCTGAGATCAAAATGATATTAGAGTAATTTTTGAACTGTTTAAATGGACTCATTTCTAAAGGAAACTGCCTAAAGCCCACAGAAAATTCTATCCTTTTCCTTTATCATAGAAAATGTTCTCATCAGAGGACTTAAGAATCTTAGACAAAAATTTCTCTCAGAAATATGAAGCTAAGATGGTGGAATGGTAAGAATCATTACAGCAAACTCCCCACTCCAAATTTCTCCAAACAGATCTAGACAATGCACTGGATAAAACCTTGGGAAAATCCAGAATCAAGTCACAATGAGTTATTTGTCCAGCTCAATTCCATACAGGAAAATAGGGGATGTCTGGACACCAGGGATGAGTTCTCATTAGGACCACTCCGAGACATATACATAGACAGTTAGGTGGCACAGTGGACAGAATTTTCAACTAGGAGGAAGAAATACTTGAGTTTAAATTTAGCCTCATACACTTACTAGCTTCATGACCCTGAGCAAGTCATTTAACTATTTGTCTCATTTTATTCAGCTATAAAATGGGATGATAATAATAACATATACTTTTCAAGGTCATAGTAAGAATATTTATAGAGTGCTTAGCACAATGCCTAGGACCTAGTAGGTACTTAATAAAGCATTTTCTTCCTTTTTCCTTCCTTCCTTTCTTCTTTCATTCCTTCCTTCTTCCTTCTTCCTTCCTTCCTTCTTTTCTCCCTTCCTTCCTTCCTTCCTCCCTTCCTTCATTCCTTCTCTCTTTTCTTTCTTCCCTTTTCCCCACTTCCCTTCATCTCTCCCTTTTTCCCTCCTTCACTGACAATCAATTCAATGAAGCACAGTTTACATAGCTTGGGAGAAGTGGATAAAATATAATATCATTTTTTCTAAATTAGTTGATCTTCAAAGATTTAAAGATGCTTAACTCTTTTAATGTTTCCTTGTTGAGGAAGCAAAAATAAATGCAAAGATGTTTATGTGTTCTTGTGTGCTTTTTAGTGAGGAAGGGTGGGAGAGGAAGAGATACATTTTAAACTGGAGCTTTTACTGATGGACCTTCTACATTATTTATCCCCTTTCCCTCTGAGAATGAAAAAGATCAAGTTCACAATAATTCATAAGTAGCTAAACACTTTCCATCACATCCTGTTCCCAACATAGTTTCATTTATGCAAAAAAGGAGCTCCATTGGATCATAAAGGAAGATGAAATTCTGATTGATAATAGCTTCCAATTTAGAACCAAAGGACTATGTGATTTTGCAAAGGAAAACTAAATCAGAGTGACAGTTTTCCTCTGTAGTTGCTCTGAAAAATCAGTGATGGATAATATTTAGAATCCCTAGAAGCTAAAGATTGAATTAATCATTCAAATGAGTATATATCTTAAAGAAAGCCTAGGACAGAAAAAAAAGATGCTTTCAATTATTTTGGGCACTGTATGTCCTTTCTCTTGAAATATATTTCTAAGAAACGTAGCAGATTATTTTCCCAATGGGAGAAACAGAAATGAACTGTGCTTAGAAAATGTCCAAGTCATTTTTACCTGTGAAATTTACTGCTATAAAACACACTTTCCCAAGATTCTTCAAGGTGAAAAATAATCCTTTCTTTGGGTTGATATTTTATTAGGGTTCCAAGAATATTCCCAATATTTCTATCTGAGTATAACTTGAGGAGCTCTTATGAGTAATATCTCTAGGAAATGTTTAGCTAGTCCTAGACATTTTCTTTCCATGGCCCAAATCCCTATGTTCCTACTTTCTTGACCTTCCTATTAGTGACACTGCCATTTCTCTTTCCAACTTGGTTTCCTCTTGTCCAACCATGCCTATAGAAATGAATATGAGCGATCTATTTATTTCTTACCTTAATATCTTTAAAATATACACATATCCTTCCTTTAAATGCTATAGCATCTAGAAAAAAGTCATAAGAAGTTATGGGAATAAAGACAGAATCACCCTCCATATATCACTGCTCAATGAGACAAGATTGAGTCGAACATACTTGCCTGAGGTCTTCTAAGAAGTTTGGTGTTATTGTCCTGGAAACTCCCATTGAAGCCACAGCAGGAGTTATATCCAAAGTACTTAGTCTGTCTTCATTTAAGCTAAGGCATGAAACAGAAGATAGCTAAATGGTGCAGTGGATAGAGATTTGAACTGAAGACTATTTAGAGCAAAAAAGAAAGATATTCAAAAATATTTTTGGTGTCTGTTTTTTAGTCAATCCCTAAAAATTATGGCAGAACATTGTATCATGGTGGGAAACAGGTCTGATAGGTATGAACTCAAATTCAGTCTCAGATACTTTCTAGCTCTGTGACTCTAGACAATTTACTTGACTTCTATATACCTCAGTTTCCTAATATAAAAATCAGAACTATATCCTAAAGTTGTTTTGAGGATTATCTAATGAGATTATATATATATATATATACACATATATATATATATATATGTATATATATATATATATAGTACTTTGTAAAACCTAAAGTGCTATAAAATCTTATGAAGATTTATTTATTCATCTATTTAGTTTTAATTTATTATTATTTTTTAAATTGTACCAATATGAACCACAATGGGAGGCAGTGTCAAATGGACATAGAGAAGATCTGAAATCAACACACATCAGAGCCATTGAATAAGAAAGTCATTAGTGGAACCATTCAGCTCCTATATTATCATCTTGCAGGAAATTATGACCAGGGTAAAGAAATAACATTTAGCTGGTTCATAGATAGCATAAAGTGGACTTCTGATATGGGTTTGTGTAAGGAAAAGGAAGCTAAGTAACATTGATACCATGTAGAGAAAGACCCATGAATCAAGGATTCTATCAAAAGCTAGACCTTAATCCTACCCATCTCAGTAAGACCTACAGTGGTTATGAAATTTAAAGTATAGGGGAAATAGGATCAAACAAAGAATGTCTAACCCATTCAAAAAATAAGAGAATAGAATCTGACACATATAAATTGTGAGTCCACAAATTAAGGCTAAATGTGTGATTAAACAAAAGAAATAGATAAATGCAATGAAGAATTAATTAGTTAAAATACTATGAGGTGAACAAAGAAAAAAAAAAGCATAAATCCATATAGAGTATCTTTGAAAAGAATGGCTTAGCCACAAGGGTTGTATGAATATGTAGAAGAAATCAAGCAAGAAATAAAAGTGGAATTGTTATTAAAATTAAAGCTTGAGAAAAAAATGAAAGGAGAAAAAAGGAGGAAAAAGAAAATAAGAGAACTAAAACCAATAATAGCCTACCCCCCCACAAAAATAGTATGGTACAACAGAACTAAAAATTCCATGAGGCAAGATGAAAGTAGACATAATTAAATAGGATAAAAAGGAAAACTAAATTATGCTTAAAGCACTATTGCTATTGACATAATACTAATACTAAAATTTAAAACATATTCATATAATGTCAGAGTATGTAAGTTCTTAAAAGAATATTAATAGATAAGTGGAAGGGAAGATATCTTAATTTGCCACTTTAAAAATTATACATATCTAACAAGAAGATAAGAAAGGAATTAAGGACTTGAACAGAATTTTATTTTATTTTACTTTATTTTTTACTGTATGAAAATTGTAAGTTTATTTCATTCACATTTTAGAAATCACTCTAACAGTTTCTTTGGATGTAACCCAAGTGGGAATTAGAAAATCTCTTTGTCTATACCCTGGCTTCTCCACTTGACTTTTATGTTAAGGTTGCTTATTACTTTATTGTGAAATGGTTTCACATTTCTGAGAAGGCATCTTGCTTTCAGACAGTCTCCTTCTCCTCCTCGTCCTCATCCTCGTTCTCGTCTTCATCCTCCTCCTAGTTTTCTTCCTCTTCTTCATCCTCTTCCTCCTCCTTCTCCTCCTTCTTCTCCAATTCCTTCCCTCCTCTTCTTCCTTCTCCTCTTCCTTCCTTCTTTTTCTCTTCATCCTCCTCTTCTTCCTCCTTTTTAAAATAGCACTTTATTTTTCCAAATATACAGAGTTTTCAACATTCATTTTTGTAAAACTTTGTGTTCCAAATTTTTCTCCCTTATCTCCCCCACCCCCAAAAAGAATAGTCTGATATAGATTAAATATGTCAAATTCTTTTAAAAATATTTTCATATTTGTCATGTTGTGCAAAAAAAAAGTCAGATCAAAAGGGGAAAAAAACACAAGAAAGAAAAAACAAAACAAAACAAGGAAACAAACAACAGCAAAAAGGTGAAAATACTATACTTCAATCAATATCCAATCTCTATAGTTCCCTCTCTTGAAGTGGATAACATTTTCCATTCCAAGTTTATTGGAACACTATTGAATCACCACATTGTTAAAAAGAGTCAAATCTATTATAGTTAATCCTCACATAACCTTTTTGTTACTGTATACACTGTTCTCTTTGTTCTGCTCAATTCACTCAGTATCAGTTTGTTCTTTATTGTAGCGAGCTGTTGTCTCCAGAAGCTGCCGGATCGCTCTCTGGGGGGAGAGCTGCTGTGTCTACTCAAATCTCTCAGACAGATTCTTCTTCCTGTAACGAACCGTTGTCTCAGGCAGTTGCTGTTAACTCTTGTCCAGAGAAGTGACTTCCCTTCCTGCAGAGAGCCCCCGTCAAGCCTGATGCAATGCAGAGTCTTCTTCTATCTCTGGGTGTCCTCTCTTTTATTCTCCCAGAGAATGGGCGTGGGATAATGCAAGGGCTTCTGGGAAGAACCACTTCAGCCAATGAGCTTGCTCCTTCTATCAAGTCAACCTGAGTTCTCACCTTGTAATTGTCCAACCTGAATTCTCACCTTGTCACTATCCAGACAACCTGAGTTCTCACCTAGTAATCCTAACATCTCCCCCTTTCTTTTGATTTAGAACATAGGACAGTCATGATCTTGAAACATAAATCCATCAATATGGGAAGTATTACACATAATTACATAAATTACATAAGCACATAGTAACATAGTAACATAATACATGCTAGAAGTATATGACAAATAACATAATCAAATAATCATAAATTGAAAATTTATAAATGTCCATAAGTCCATTGTTCATTAGTCTCATCTTGTGTGAGGAAGTCCAATGATTCCTGCTGGTTTTTAAAGTTCTTTAACAGTCTTCTTATTATCCATGCTCTTTCAGTGTCAGATGTTTCTTAGATCTTCTCCTTTATTTTGAGGTCTTTCTCTTTTTCTGTCTCTCTCTGATGGACAAGGCGAATATGACTCGTTGGCACCCATCTGATTCCTTCTCCTGCTGAAGAAATACAAGCAAACCCTCTCCCCCAGGCAGTTAACCTATCTGGTCCCTTCCATTCACCACTTTCTGGATCTCTCCACATCACCTGGCGATTATCTAAGGACAGTGGAGATGCTCTCACTGGACACTGCCCTTCTGGTGGGTTATAAAACCTGTCTGCTGGAGCCAGCGCATCTTTGTCAAAAATTAGAAAATTAATGGTATAGAGAACTAAATTTAGAAGTTCCCTAGGGCTACCTGTGGCTCCCCCTTTCTTTTGTTTTTGGAGGAGTGTCTTAATATCTCTGTTTCTTCTCTCTACTATTGCCTGCCCTTGAGGATTAAAGGGTATGCCCGTGGTATGTAAAATCTTATACTGTGCACAAAAGTGTGTAAAATGTTTGGACATATATGCAGGTCCATTGTCTGTTTTTATTGCTTGTGGCACACCCATAATTGCAAAAGCTTGTATAAGGAATTCAGTGACCACTCGGGCTGTCTCTTTTGCTGCTGGCATTGCAAATGTGAATCCTGAAAAGGTGTCTACCACGACATGAATAAAAGATAGACGACCAAAAGATTTATAATGGGTCACATCCATTTGCCAGATTTCATTGGGTCTCAAACCACGAGGATTCTTCCCTGGAGGGAGTGTAGGAGCATGGAAAGGAAGACAAGCTGTACAGCTTTTTACTATGCTCCCAGCTTCCTCTCTTGTAATTCCAAATTGTAAACGTAAAGCTCGAGCAGCCTGATGATATTTAGAATGAGATTCTTGTGCTTCCTGAAATAAAGGACTACTGGCTAACATGGTTAGAAGGCTATCTGCCTTTGAATTTCCATCAAAAATGGGACCTGGAAGTCCACTATGTGAGTGGACATGCAAGATATAAATCTTGCCTGGATGTTTTCTCACTTGCTCTTGAAGTTCCTTAAAGAGCTGATAAATATTGGAGGCTGCAAATTTTATTTGGGCTGTGGCAATTCTTTGTACTACACCTACTGAATAGGCTGAATCAGTAATTATATTTACATCTCCTGGGTAATAAGTAAGAGCTAGCATGATAGCAAATAATTCATTCTGTTGAGTGGACTGAAAAGGAGTCCTGACTACTCTCTTTATGGTTAAATCATGAGAGTATACAGCACAAATATTTTCTTTGGAGGCGTCTGTAAAGATTGTTGGTCCTTTAAGAGGAACCTTAGAAACCTTTTCTTCAAAAATCCATCGCCAATTATGTAGTAGCCGGGTAATCTTTAATGGAGATCCATGTGCAAAATTTGGAGCGGTGGCCAATAAAATTTGCCATTCTGGGATGGTCTCACAGCATACATTAATTTGTGCGTTAGTATAGAATGTGTATATTTTTTCAGGACTTATTCCAGATAATTGTGTTACTTTCTTAATAGCCTTTAATAAAATCCTAGCCATAAGCACTGGGTAAGGTGTAAGGCTTTGTTCTGGTTGTGCTGGGAGGTTCACCCACTCAATCACACTGTCTCCTTGATGAAGGACTGCTGTGGGTGCCTCTTTTGTAGCAAAAACTGATATTTCCAAGGGTTTTTGAGTGACTCTTTCAACCACATTGGATAAAGCCAGTTCAACTTCTCTCAAAGCCTCTTGTGCTTCTTTTGTAAGCTGGCGTGGTGAATTTAAAGCACTGTCTCCCCTTAAAATGTCATATAGAGGTTGTAGTTGATTGGTAGTTCCTGTTCGGGCGCCAAATTGCGAAGGTCTGGTCTAGCTCCTCTTGTCAGAATAAGCAAAAGTCCTTGCCCCACGTTGGGCGCCAATTGTAGCGAGCTGTTGTCTCCAGAAGCTGCCGGATCGCTCTTTGGGGGGAGAGCTGCTGTGTCTACTCAAATCTCTCAGACAGATTCTTCTTCCTGTAACGAACCGTTGTCTCAGGCAGTTGCTGTTAACTCTTGTCCAGAGAAGTGACTTCCCTTCCTGCAGAGAGCCCCCGTCAAGCCTGATGCAATGCAGAGTCTTCTTCTATCTCTGGGTGTCCTCTCTTTTATTCTCCCAGAGAATGGGCGTGGGATAATGCAAGGGCTTCTGGGAAGAACCACTTCAGCCAATGAGCTTGCTCCTTCTATCAAGTCAACCTGAGTTCTCATCTTGTAATTGTCCAACCTGAATTCTCACCTTGTCACTATCCAGACAACCTGAGTTCTCACCTAGTAATCCTAACACTTTATAGGTTTTTTTTAGTATCAGCCTGTTCAGCATTTCTAATAGAACAATAAAATTCCTTTATATATAGCATATACCATAACTTATTCAGCTATTTCTCAGCTGACGGGCATCCAATCATTTTCCAGTTCCTTGCCACTACAAAAAGGTTTGCTACAAAAAATTTTACACATGTGGGTTCTATTCCCTCTTTTATGATATCCTTGGGATACAGACCCAATAAAGACATTATTGGATCAAAGGTATGCACAATTTTATAGCTGTTTGGGCATAGCTGAACAGAATTTTTAAAAATATAGTAAGGACTGATAACTTACAATTATGAAATGTTGATACTAATGTGGATACTAATTTTTTCACCTGTTCATAGCATATGTACAAAAATTGCCAAAAAGTATATCTTCTACTGTCAAAATAAGGCATATTTGAAGAAAATGGCAAATAAATAATTAAATACTTTAGTGCAAATAATAAAAAAAATTATCAAATCAAATCCACAACAATGACCCAACATACCACAACTTTTGGTGTGACAGACAAAGCAGTCCTTAAAAAGAAAAAGAATGGATCAATAATTGAGCATTCCAGTAAAAACCAAATAATACCAAAATCCCAAAGAAACAATTATAAAGATTCTAAAAACTCAAAGAAATAAAACTGAAAATCAAAAAAAGTCAATTAAATAAAATTAGGAGCTTGTTTTCAAACTAATAAAATAGATATGCTTTTAGATAATCTTATAAAATAAAATTTCAAATGTTGATGTAAAAGGACAATATTCAACAAATAAGGAAAACAATTAAAGAAAACTATCAAAAACATATTTGGGCTAATCAAATGCCAGAAAAATGAAAACTTAATGGAATATATTGATTTTCCAAAAGTATAAAATGCTCAGTTTATCAGAACATGAAATAGAATATTTAAAGAACCCTGTCTCAGAAAAAGATATGGGGAAAAAAACACTTCAATAATTTCCACAAAAGAGGGAGAGAAATCAGGAAGACTGAATTTTATCAAAACAAATATAATGGAATTCTATCAAACATTCAATTAACAATTGCCTCCAATATTATATATTTTTTGCAAACTAAAAATATATAGAATCCTATTGAACTGCTTTGTGACAAATGGTACTGATACAAAAGATGGAGAGAGGTAAAAGAAAAATATAGATTGACATTTTGATTATTATTCATAAAATATTGATTCAAATATTAAGAATATTAAGAACATACTCCGAAAAGGTAGGATTTATTCCAAAAAATATTTGGTATATTGATGGCACATAGAAATGCTTACTATGTCAGGAATTGTACTAAGTGCTATGTAAACAAATACAAGTAACAAAAAGACAATTCCTGTTCTCAAGGAGTTTATATGTTAGCAGGGGAAAACTATATTTATATATATATATATATATATATATATATACACAGTATTTAAAAGTAGAGGGGTTTGCTGTATGAGAAATGGCATGGTTTGGAATAAAAGAACTGGAACTAAGTAGAAGCTTAGTTTCAGGTCAGATTAGTCAAAGGCTCACTGATTTATTTGAATACAAGATCATCCTGTTGTGTAGTGTATTTTTTAAAAGACCAACAATCAATAATCTCTGCTTATATTCTTATGCCTCATGTATAGGAGAAAAAAAAGAAAATCTTCAAATAACTTAATAAGATCCTCCAAATTTATACATTTGCACACACACACATACATATAAGGTATTTATTGTACTAATAACTCAATAAACCCTCCAGATTTTTATAAGATACAAATTGATATATAAATGCAAGATCTATATCTATATATAAATTGGGGGGTTACCTTTTTGAGTTATTAATACAATTCTCTTCTCTCTTTCTCCTTTATATTTATGTCTATAGCTATCTAATTGCACCTTTATAGGTATGACAACACTCTCTATATCTATCTCCACCAAATAAGTTAGAACCCATTTATTACTTCTTAGAATGTTGACTGAGATTCAGAACCCCAAATTGAGAAGTGGTTAAATGATACATATAGATGGTTTTCAGAAGAAGAAACCAGCAATATCAAATTACATAAAAATGGTTGTAAATCAGTATTGATTAGGAAAATACATTTATCATAACTATGAGGTACCACTTCACATGTATCAGATTGCTTAATATAATAGAAAAAGGAAAATGATAAATTTTTAGTGCATAGGGAAAAATGAAGACATTACTGCACTGATGTTAAGTTGTGAATTGATTGAATCATCACTATAAGTCTATGCATTTCTTTTGAGTCATCAATATTACTACTACTATGTCGACAACCAAAAGAGTCCAAAGAAAAGGGGAAAGTACTTAGATGTACAAAAATATTTCTATTAGCTCTTTATGTGGTATTAAAGAATTGGAAACTGAGAGAATGTATATCAACTGGGGAATGGCTGAGCAAGTTGTTGTATATGATTGTGTTGGAATACTATTATGCTATAAGAAATGATGAGCAAGATGGTTTTATAAAACCCTTGAAAATCTTATGTAAACTAGAATGGAGATAGTCTACTCTGGCTACCCAGCTCAAAAGTGCATGCTTAAGACAGAATAGCAAGGTAAACAGGAATAATCCCAGAGAAAGAATTCCAACAAGCTGATTATGCTATGGCATATTTATATATACATTAATATTTCACTTCTTTAATAAAAATATTTTGGAAAAATAGCTTAAGAGTGAGACATAATTTAGACAATATAGTGTCAGCAAATGATTTCTATCTATGGATAGAATGACGTATCTATGGATATGATGGATATGGATATATGGATATGGATATGATGATTTTTACATGGTTGATGTATTTGGAGCAGTTCTAGGGTTTGTCCAGTACTTTATTCATTTTTTTTGAATCTTCTTCTCACAAAGAGCATAACTTAAAAAACTTAGTATTCTTAATAGGTGTGACTTATATAATTATCTTTTTGTCATCCAGCCTAGTGCTCCAATCTATTCCTTACAATCTTCTCTTTAATATTTTTTCTACCTTTTCCATAATTAAATGTCTTCATATCTGTGCCTGTGCCTCAATAATAGTCTCTCATGAATGGACTGCCCAAGTTCCAATATATTACAACAATGCCTTGACTGGCTATCAACTTGACATGTGAAAAAAATTTTCAAAAATACTATTGAAATTCCATATCCCACATCAAGAATAATCAGTAATATATATTCCATGTTTTGTATTCTGCAAATTTTCTCATTTTTTCCTCATAGCAATCCTAGAACTATAATAGACATTACTATTCCTTTTTTCAGAGATCAAGAAACTCAAGGTTTACTTTCATCTAAAATCATGACACACACATATCCTTTTCTTTCTATAAGAAGAGAAATTCTGCTTATGTACAAATATATTCTGAACCATGCATTTATGAAACATTGTGATATAATGAAGAGAGAGCAGACCTTTCAACCAGTAAGTAAATAGTATATACTCATATTGAAGGAAACAAACTTTTCTTTCTTTCTTTAGGGAAATTAAAAACAGTTGATGTATGAAGTTTTATGGCTTCTTCTTGAACTATAAATGAATACATTTAGTCAATTATAATTAATATTATTCTATTATTAATTAATATGATTCTACTTTTTAAAAATTGCTCCCTTATTATAGTAAGTGACTAATGAGATTTTTTAAAAATGGAAGTTAGGGAAGAAAATCTATGTTCATCTCCATGTAAAATGTGAATAATATGAAAGTGAACCCAAACCTTTTATATTATCCATGCAACTGATATTAAAATAATTTTATGCTATAGCTGAGTATTTATTAGAATTAAACACAATACTTTGCATGATTCTGTGTTAAAAATTGGGCACAATAAAATGTACAATAAAAAAGTATTGTATAATATATAAATGCATACATTTAGAAGTATCTGATAGCTTTTCATTTCCAAATAATTTTTAGTAAATTGACTAAAATATAAGATTTTATGATTTTGAGGGAAAATATTAGGCATTCTAGTGGAAAACTGCAAAAGTCTACCTTTCAATTTGTATGCAAAGATACAAATCTTTATATACATGCAAATAGGCTTAGGATTAGCAATTCTGAAGTAAGCAAAACTAGATATTTGTAGGATTTTGAAGTAGAGATGAAATCCTGATTTCAAAGCTGAGCAAATAGTCTTAGAGAATTAAAGCAAATTTCCTGGGTTTGTATAAATAATTATTAGCATATCTGGATCTACATTCATCATTTATGACTCCAAATCCAATTCACTTTCTGTAAAATCACTATTTTTCAGTATCTCATAGTGTGGAAGATCTGGAACTGTTTTCATGGGTGAAAAGCTATATCTGATCTATTTGAGTAATCTGGGTATTATCATTACAACTATGCTGAAACCTATTTATGTCCACCATACACTACATCATTGCCCTTTACATCATCATTTTTTCTGATTCTCCATGCATTATGTTTTTCTATACTTTCCAGCCAAATTATGCACCTGGAAAACCATGTAGAAAATATATTTTTCATTTAAAAATATTGATTTTAAAAAGACAAGGGGTTTTTTTGTTGTTGTTGTTGTTTTTTGTAAATAAGTATTCTAGACTCATTTTGTTTAGCTGCATATTTTGTAACTCTTTCAACCCGAGTAGAATATAACTTCCTTAAACTCAAAGCTTATGTATATTTTCTATATATATTTTGAGTGCCTAGCAAAGTGTCTTGAAAATAGATGATATTCATCACATAGTATGTGCTTAATTTTAAGATGTCTCACTTGCTAGTACCTTCACTGAAATGATTTTGTATTTATTTTGTATGTTTTATATATATTTATATGTACATTTTCCTCCATGTAAACTAAAAGTTTTTTTAATTTTTGTATTTTGTAGTATTAGTATTAGCTATTATTTAACATTTTGATAGAATTCTTCTATAAATCCATCAAAACCACCTTCCATCATTCTCTTTGGTAGTACTTTTACAATTAGCTTTTTTTCTTTTATTGTGATTGTATTATTTAAGATTTTATTTGGACTTCTATTGGTTTGCTTATTTATATTTGTTAACGGAATTTTAAAATTTTCTTTTGGGTTTTCACTTTTGCAAATGCAAAACAATAATATATTTTTTAAAAAAGTAAATATTTTTTATTTTTTCCATTTTAATTTGAATTTCATTTTATTTGATAATTTATTGACCTGACTGTCTTTTTATTCAGTTTGGTGAGCTTTTAAAAAATACTTTCAAAGAACCTGTCTTTAGTTTTGTTTCTTGATTTCATGGTAATTTTATATTAATTTTCTATTCCTCCTTTCTCCCTGATGTGTTCTCTTTTGGTTTGCTTAGTTATTTTGTTTTTTTTCAGTTCATTTGTTTTTCCAATTAAAGTTTATTTTATTAAGCATATTTTAGATTATGTTAACATGAATTTTTAGAGATGTGATTTTCTCAAGTCCTGCTTTAGTTTATAAATTTTAGAATTATTTTGCCATTATTGTTGTTTTCTACCTAGCTGAAAATTACTTCCATGATTTGTTCTTTGATGCATTTATTATTTATTATTTTATATTTTGCTTTAATTTGATTTGTTTATGACCTCTTAATTTATTATCATTTTTCATTGTGATTCTTAAAAGATATATTTAAAATTTCTCCCTATTCACATTTATTTTTCATAATTTTGTACCCTAATACATAATTCACTTTCTTGCAAAAGTTCCCCATAGTACATGGACATTTTCATTTAAAAGCCTCTCTTGAAGTGTTTCCAAATTATGTTTATATGTTACCTTTTATTTAACTTTCTGTTGTTTTTCTCTATATCTGAGAAAGTAAAACTCTTTTATCATTACTGTATTACTATATTCATCTTTTTTATAATACAATTAATTTGTCCTTTTTTATATTTAGGTGACATGACATTTGGAATGTATAAGATTAACCTTAATAATGGCTTGTTACCTATGACTCCTTTTAGCACAATGCAATTTTCTTGTTTATTCTGTGTAATGAATGATTGCTTTTTCTTTGTTTAATAGAAAGATTGCAACACCTGCTTTTTAGAATTCATCTAATGTATAGTTTTTGTTTTAGTACTTTTATTTTTCTTTTCTGCATATCTTTACTTTGTAAGTATTTTTTCTCATAGGCAACAATTTTGTTTTTCCTGATTCAATATCACTCTTAATTGTATTACTTAATATATTCACATTTGAATTTATTAGATATAGGTTTATATTTTTCTCCATTTGTGTCTCTATCATTGCCTTCTCTCAGCTTAAAGTGGGATTTTTTGAGGGGATTTCTCTTTTTTTAATATAGTGCTTTGTTCCTACAGTTATTTTTGTATAATCTCCCTTAAGGCAACACAGTTCCTATGGGGTCTTTTTCACCTACCTTCAACCTCCCACCAACTTTTCAATCTTTTCTCTAGTTTTAAATTTTCACTTATTATTTTTCTTTTTTATTTCATTATTAATTTTTCTCCCCTTGTCTTCTTTCCCCTTCCTTTGCATAAATTTAATTTTTTGACCTCCCCTTTAAACACAAACACATATGTGTTATTTCTCTCCATTAATTTTCCCCTTCTTGTCTAATCTAAACTTTTAGCCTTTGAATAATAGTCTTTATATCTATTAATTCCTTATTTACTCTCTTTGTGGATCTTTAGGAATCTTATTCTAAAACACTGACTTTGAGTTCCTTTTCTAAGCATGTTTTATGGCTTTCCTTTGTAAATTTTGTTCCTTTTACTATTTTTTTCTATTATTCCTCATTTTTAGAAGTATCAATTCTTGCAAATCATAATAACTAGTGTTGTATTGCTCTAATGTGAAAATTTCTCTGTGTCCCTAACTGTGTTGTCAAATTCTATTCTGCATTGTGGCCATGATCATATTTTTTTCCATTTGCCAATTCAATTTCCTCTCTAGGTTCATGTCCTTCCATTTGTATGGATTCCAGTTGTGCTTAGGAACTGTGATATTTCTTATTTTGAGCCAAGATGATATTCCTAGAAACCCAACATTCTCTTAGATGAAGTTGTCTCTCTGAAGAGACAAATTATACCTATTGTAAAGTCCCTATCTCCTACTAAAGAATACAGTTCTCCTTTTATGGAAATATTTTACCTTAAGACACCTCCCTGTTATTCCTAAATTGATGCTTCTGCATCTTTTCTTTAAGATTATGACATTAACTTGCATAGTGGTTATGATTTTTAAAATAGAATTGAATTGACATTGAGTTCTCTTCCAGATTGTCTTTTAGTGCAGTGTATTTCTACCGCCAGTGATTTCTTCTCTTTTTTGTGCCTATAGAAAGACTGACCGCCATGAGTTCAAATTTTTCTATTATGGAATTATTTTGCTCTGTAAGATATTTGTTCTATTTATTGTTTAAAATTAATAATTTCTCTATTGAACCACATGGAAACATTCTGATATGATTTCATGCTATCTTAGAAATCCATGTCTTGATTTTCATCAGGTGTAGGTTCAATTTCTTTTGTCTTGCAATATTTAGTCATTTAAAGTCAATTTAGTGTTTTGATAGTCATCTCTCCTTCAGTTTAATGTCTTCCTAGCTGATTTATCTGTGTTTTTAGTATTAACTGAATTTTCTTCTTGATACATTTGATGATTTTACTATTTTCCCCTTATTTACTCCATCCTTCACTTTCCTATTCTCCTTACTCTCTTTGTTAGAAAACCATAAAATCACTCTCTAAACCCTCAATCTTTAGAACAGTAGTGTAGATGGTACTGTTCTTTACACTTGTGGGTACTGTCCTTGCCCAGTAAATACTTCTGGATTTTGTACTGTGCTTCTTGTTTCCTTTTTCTGGAGGATGCTATATTCTAGTAACTTAAATGGCAAATGGTGTCAGAATTGGGATTTGCATAATTACTCACTACCACTACAAAGACTACAAAGTTCAGTAGGAACCCTTTGTGTTCCACTCTCTCTGGATTATTTTTTGGTGAGTACTTACTTGCCAGCAACTGTTATGGGGTGCAGGGTGAGGCAGTGAGGAAAAGCAACTAGAACAGAGAAAAAAGCTTGGAGTAGGTGAGTCAAGATGCAATACTAGATTTCAATAGTTTATTCAAGTAAGTAAGGTCTTTATATAACAGAGATATTTCTGAACTTTGGTTATTATTATTTGCGACATATATGGGAAAGAGTCTGAGGACTTAGATCTGAGTTGAGTTCAAGGATTTTCAGATATGGCTTTTCACATCTTCTCCCTATTTATTACATAGCTTTATTTCATGAAGCTGAGTAACAGTTTAAATGTGATGGCTGGTACTGGAGAAAACAAAAGTATAAGCATAATAATCCAATTACATAAGACAAGAAATAAAAAATCATGGATAATACATTAAAATAAGGTAATTGTCAAAATGTAGACAGAATAATATAAGAAGTTCTATCTGGGTCAATACCTGGACATGGGCTATTTTCTACATATTTAGTTAAATCATTAAGGATTTTTAAGTCAAAAGTAACTTTTGAATTGCACTAAACACCAAAAGCCAACCAGGTATTTTGTTCCAGGAGACATTACAATCTAAAGCATTATACAGAAAAGTAGTAACACACACACACACATATATACATATACATATATATATATATATATATATATATATATATATATATATATATATGAATATAAATAATTACATTGAAGAAGAAGTTTGATCTTAAGTGTTTCTAACTGGTCCCCAAGATACAAAGCTCACTATTCCAATAGATTGATTTTATAAATTATGTGTTTATCTACAGATTTTTGGGTTTTTAAAGCTAGGCTAACATTCTTTGCTAATTCATTCTCAAATTGAGCAGTTTGTATCTCAAGTTGTAAAGAAGTAGAAGATACTGTTGTTGTTATTGATGAGGTCTAGAATTTGGGTACCTAAATGAAATTAGGTTTAATTGATGTCTAATGGCAGATTCAGGGTACAGGGAGTCAAATAGATGCCCCTGCAACCCTTTTGGATTTGGCACAAGGACATGGAATTAAATGAGATCTAGTGGTGGTACAAGAGTCCTCTGTAAAGGAATTTACAGGCCCAAAAACCTAGATTGATAAAAGAGGTTTATTATGGGGTTTGGAAGTAAAGTTAAAGTCTAGTTAGTGAAGTTGAAAGTAGAGATAAGAGGGCACCAGAAACAGTGTTCCAGTGGGCAGAGATCCTTGGCATGCCAGACGTAAGGTTGCCATGTTTGGAATCTCTGCAAAGATAGGGCTCCAGTCTGGCATTTTATAATAGAGGGCTTTGGTTACAAGCTGAAGGGGACTTGTGGGTTGAGTGCCATGTTGGCTCCTGCCTGGGTTTCAGCCAGGGTTAGAATTTGAATTGAATTCAATGGGTTTCAGGACTCAGCCATCCCCACTCAGATAACAAAGATGAAACTGTGCTTGGGGTGGAGTCCCCTCCCTGAGGCAGAATCCAAGGAGGTTTTTCTCCTTTAAGGGTTTTTCAGAGTTTTGGGGTTTCCTCTTCAATATTAAGAAGGAGGTTACAACAATTAGTCCAATAATTAAAAGTCCCATGTTGGCAACAGGATTGTAGATGTGCAGATGGTAAGCTGCTTCTTCTTGGGTTGTCTTGGTGCAAAGGATCTCGCTTCTTTTTCCTCCAAATTCTCAGTTTCTGCATCTGGATGGTGAGCTATGGAAAATGCTTGGGTATGTTCTCTGGGATCTACAAAGGTTTGTTGAAGCTTTCTGGAAAGACACACACATATCCTCATCCCAGGTTAGTAATGGATCTGGAACATCTAATTTTCCTGTCATGGGATCCTGCCACATTACTTGGGCTTCTAGCTGTTTGTTAAAATGTCTTTCAGCAGGGTTTCACCCATCCTTATTGGTATTCAAAAAAAATTGGAGTATATAATGCAATAGCCAATTGTCTAGCTAATTGTTTATGCAGGTAGTAGCTTAGGTACCTCCTTTTGTTTAACAAGAATGGCTTCAATACCTTTTTTTTTTTCATTCAACAAGGGTCTGAGCCATGGCATCATAGAGGATTTCTGTAATTAAAGTAATATTACAGTAGAAATAAAAAGAGGAGAATGCATTACTAATGTAAGCAGAGACATTGCCTGTTTTTATCTGTTTAGGAATATCCATGAGAGCAAATGTCAAAAAGAGATGATTAATAACATATTTGACAGCCTCACATCTTTGTAATGAGAAAAAAATAAAAATGTGGCTACTGTGACATGAACAAAAGACAGTTTTATAAATTATTCTTGCATTATTTTAAAAACTTTAAGGACTTTATTTCATACAAATACATGCATCTAGCAATCTAGTTCAGGCATCTAAGTCAAATATTCACTTACTTTAGAATATAATGACTAGATATTTTCAGATTGATAATTGCAAGATCTGACATACTTGAACTGTACTCATGAGAGAGAGAGAAAAAAAAACAAGAACATGATCATAAGAGCATCAAATCTGGTTCTTCAAGCCTCAGTCTGAGAGCACATATAATCACTCATGTAGTCAATTCCATCCCATACTTAAACTTGGGAATAGTCAGGTGGGTTCCTATTTAAAGGAACACAATAGGGAAACATTTAGAAGGATCTCACCTTAAGCAGAGGTCAAGATTATCCTCCTAACTCTTGTCCATATACATACCTTCACCTGTAACAGTTCAGAATCACATTCCTCTGAGTAACTTGTGGCATATTTCTTTCGGATAGTGGATTATTGATTTGATGATCCATCAGACATCCTATCTAAATTCAAAACTCCAAACAATATCAGTTATAGTCCCAAGAAATTTTATCTTAATTAACAAATTTCATTAATCAAAGATTCACATGAATTTAGCTGTCAAATATCACATATTCTAAATCAGTATTAACTATAATCTTACATTGATGAGAGTGAGAGATTCATCCCAGAAAGTTCACAGCTTATCTTGAGATCTGAGTACATGTTTTTAAGTTCAATATTACACAAATAATTTTGTTTTAAGATACTCAATAACCATAACCAAGGACTCAAGTTTCATAAATATAAAAAATTCCAAATTGTGTATTGTCTATAGCAAAAAAACATGTTCAGTTATTAAAAATGTTCAAAGGGATAAAGGCAGACTACTATTCTAAGAATCCTTTTAAATAATGGGATCAGACATACACTGTATACTCTGTAATATCTTTAAGGAGAAAGATTATTACTAAGATTTCAGCCTATTGTGCTGAACTTTAATGAGTTTGTATGACCTTATTATATTTTCTATCTATATAGTATCCTGCTTTCCCTGAACAAGAGCCATTGATAAATGCAGAATCAGTAGAATAGATTTTTTTATTATATTTGGAAATATCAATTGATATTTTTCATGAAAGGTGAGTAATTTTATAGAGGGTATATGATTATCTATCTTACCACTGTGAGTTGAAATAAAAACTTGCTACTCTTCATTCTGAAATATTAAAGACATTACTTGAGATTTTGTATATTATTGATGTATGATTAACAAGGAAGAACTGGTAAGTTGTAGATGTCCTTAATTTATCCACTAGATATGCTACCATTGTGGTATATTGCATAAAAGTGACAGGAAATTAGTGGGTGAAATGAATTCATTCAAGTATTCCCTGTGATTGATAAAAGGGGACACAGGAGTAGCAAGTATTGCCCGTTGTACCTTTTTATCTTATTAACTGAGCCTGAGATATTTTTCATCTTTGAGTATCTTTGTCCAATATATTTAGAGGATTTTTTCTTGAAAAATAAGATTGAAAATAGCCATTATTTCCTTCAGAATCATTCCATTTCAATATTTTAGCTTATTGTTTTGGTAATGCTACTATGCACATCCCTCTTGTTTCATACGCACAGTAATTAACCATAGTCTTCTTAACTCACAAACAAAAGTGGAAAAACCCAATCTCCTAAATTATATTTACTGAGTTAGCAAGGCTGATAATAACAACAGATTTTTAATACATCTTCCACCTTCTGTTAATTTTTCAGTTTATATTCTAATAACATTCAGGGTATTATATAACAAGCCACATCTGGGTTTTACAATCTGAGAAAGAACTTTTACCTAGTCAATCCAAGTAGAACAGAATCTATTACAATCAATAAGTTTCCAACTTTAACACACATATCAATTTAAAGTTATTTTAAAATTAACCAGTACTTCAGTTTGTGAGATTCCCTAAAATCTACCTAGATATTCCATTCAGGTAAAATTACCTTTTAATTGTTTTCCCGATTCACACAAACTTCTTCTATTTTGTAAGCCAAGAAAAAGTTGTGCCAATTTTTGCTTCCTACTTATTTTTGTCTTGAGATTCTTCCGGTCATGGTTGCACAGGCCTGAGTCCTGATAAAAAAGTTACAGGCTTCTTGCTTGCTGGAGTTTTTAAAAAGATAGCACACTGCTCTTCTATTTTCTTAAAAGTTCCCAAATTCTCCAATCCCTTTCAGTCTAAGCTCCTCTCATTCCTACATATTTAAACTTTCTCAACTTTTGACTATAGTAAATATATTTCCCCTATATGTTAAATATATTCTCCCCCTTTCCTGCAAAGCTGTTGTAGTCAGCTAGAGGAAAAGGGAAAGAGAAAAAGTTCTTTTTCACTGCACTATCCTAATCTTGTGGAACCTAAAATTAGCTCCCAAATTACCTTACTATGATCAATAACCAATATACTCTGGAACTACTCTGAAAGAATTACTACTCTGAATGAATTCCAACAATTCTGCCGGATATTTTCCCAAGCCAGCAACACAGAAGCTGAATTCTTATCTCACAAACTTGCTTACTTCTAACAAAGAATACAGAATGCAAAGCAGACACACACTCACAGAAATCTATTTTCACCTTTTACATAAAGATTTAAGCCTGACATAACTCATTTAATCCTGAGAGGGTCTCCCCAGTTTTCTTTCCTTTATATTTTGGTACTTCATTACCAGTTTCAGAAAGAGGAAAAGAGAAGGGTGGGGGGCTTTCTGTTTTACTCCTTGAGGTCTCTTTTTGGATTTGTCTCTTTCAAGGGAAAGTACCAAATCCAGAGTCAAACACAAAAGCCACCAGAAGTTCTGGCATGGCATCTGCTTTCAGGTTTGAGTTGGGGGACCCCAAGAAAGGAATTAAAAATCCTAGGTGAGCCTCATCTGTTTTTCTATTATTTCCCATCTTTCTAAATCTAGAGTTCCTTCTTTCAGAAACCAAGGGCAACAATATTCTACACATGCAAGAAATTCCTCCATTTGCTCTTTATGGTGCTAAACCCTCTCTTCTTAACTAATTGTTTAAGGACTTGTAAGTTCATCTTGGTCTTTGAATTGTACTTGTTCCATATCAATAAAATGTAAAAAGTATAGTAAATCCCCAAATAAGGTTAGTGAACAACACAATTCCCTTACCCTTGTAATTCGTGGAGCTCTTCTCTTTTCCCTTCAATGTTCCTCAAGTCCTTGTTTGGATGCCAATTGACAGGCATGGGGTATAGGGCTAGGCAATGAGGAAAAACAAGCAGAATAGAGTAAAAACTCAGGCGAGGCCAACCAAGGTTCAATATTAGACTTCACTAGTTGCAGATAAGTCCTTATATCACAGAAAAAACTTGCTCTTGCATATGAGAAAAACAGTAATGCAAGGATAGCATATTTTTATTATTAGCATTTCATTATTTTGACTAGTTACTGTATTTTCCCAGTACTGGCAGTCACAATGTATGCACCTGTTCAGAACTTTGTTTATTATTATTTGCTATGTAACTGGGTGAGAATCCAAGGACTGATGTCTGTGGGAAGAGACCTTGAACCTTCCTTGTGTCTGAATTGAGCTCAAGGATTCTTAGATATGGCTCTCCACAAGTACTGTGCTCCAATATCAATCCTGGCCTCCCAATTCTATTTGTCTGAGTTTGATTTTATTGAACAAAGATTTGATAAAATCTCAGGAGCTGATTCACTAGGAAGAACCAATATTTAAGGGTTTCTATTCACTGGTACAAGCCATCTGTGGTAGTGTTATGGCTTTAGAAGCTGTCTGTTGTGGTTCTACCATTTTTTAAAGCTTTCTGCTTTATACTTTGGGTGTGAAATACTGATTAACAATTGCTCTCTTGTCAAGACATTGAATATTTCAACAATATAATGTTAATATTTGTAATTTTACATCATGGGTCCAAACTATGTGGGTATTTAACTAGTTGGCAGAAATTTTTGACCCAGGATGATCAATTTGGAGTTCTTTTGATTAGAATAAAATAAATTATCCTAAGAAATGTCTTGATGAAAGCAGAAAGAAAATTAATAAATAGCTACTAAAAACCACCACATTAGAAGCCTTTTTACCTTGTATTCCCTTAAGAAAAGCTTAGAATTATCATGTCTAGATACCTGCATTTGTGTCACTATAACTTGTGGAAAATTTGTTTTTCATTTTGTTTGTGGTGTTTGCAGATTCTGTTCTCTTGAGAGATGTAAAATGTAGCCAATTAGGAAAAAAACTTTTAAGGGCTCAATACATTAGAACACTGGGAAAATTTAACGAATGTTCATATTTGAAGCAATTGTCTGAGTATATAGAATTAAGTCCTACTCTGGATTTTGCAGGAGATTAGGTTATAAGAAAAGAGGAAAAGAAAAATAATTCAAAGATATGTTTTCTCTCTATCATTGCAACTTTAGTTTTGTTGGAATTATAGATCATATAAACAAAATTTGTAAAACTACTAAAGATATCTTGGTAGTTTTGGAAGGTTTGGAGATTAATCATAAAGAGTTTGAAGATTTATCATTTTAAAAATTGTTTAAAACTAGCTATGTGTGTTTGGGAAACTGGACAATCTTTATGGGATTGTAGAGATCCTTAACAAAGAATCTATTTTATGCTGACCAGAAACTCAAATCCAAGAATTGATGCAATAAATTTCCTCACAATTGTCCATCATTGTATTCTATAGCTACCTCTAGGTAACTTCCTTGGTCAGATACTCTCTCCTTCTAATCTGTTAGACCCTGTTTTCTCAGATCATTTCTAGATAAAGATGCTGGGGAAAAATGCAGGAAAAATGTAAGGAAACATGAATTATGTTCTGATTGCAGAAATTAATTAGCTGTGTAACCCTGAGCAAGTTAATTTATGTTTGTTTTCCCTCGTTTCCTGATTTGTAGAGGGAAAATAATAGATGCCTACTTCCCAGAGTTGTTGTGAGAATCAAAGTAATATAATGATTGCAAAGTGCTTAACACGGTGACTGGCATATGCTAAGCATTAATTATTCCATGTCTCATAACTCTAAAGTGGGTTTAAAATGTCAAAGATAATAAGATTAATTAACTAAATTGATGTCATCTGAAGGTTTTATGTTTAAATGTGTGATGTTGTTTAGGCTAGTGTTATATTTTGAAATTCTTTTACATTGTGAAATTTGAGATTCCATTTTTAACAAAAATGCTGTTAGACAAAACAGCCTTTAAATCTGAATGAATTAAGCTTTTAAAAGCATGTCACAATATTTAAAGATATTTGAAACTGTTAAATATTTAATGATATATATTTTCTTAAAAAACAGATAAATAATAATGAAGATGATGATGAAGTTCAAGATCATGATGATAATGGGTAATGGGTTAACTGTTAGGGAAACATCAGGAAAGATAATTAAATCCTAATTTGTGATCAGTGAAATTTTGCTATATAAGATAAAATTCTATTATTTTTATAATTTATATTTTATTTTTTAATTTTATTAATTAATTTTATAATTTATAACTTATTGTTGTTCTGAACTTTGATCACAGGGCTAGTTGAATTGTCATGAAGCCTGTAATAGAAAATGGCAAAATAGTCTGGAAACTGTTAAAGCTGGATGTCTATGTTTGGGGAAAGTTTTGGTCTCTGTTTTGATCTTCTTGACTTTATTTTCTCCGTTGTGCTATTTTCTTTCTGAAAAGAAATTCCCCCACTTGGCTAATCTTGACCCTTGCCTTTAACACCATGTGACTCCATGATTGACATACTCATATCTGGAATCAAACAAAACTAAGTGAGTTTTTATACATTGTCACTCCTTACCTCAATTCTTTTTTTTTTTCCATTACATACACATTTATTGGTTTTTCAAACCCAAATATAAAAGTGATAGTATATGTCACAAGTATTCAGGAATTAAAAGTCTTTATTTTTGCTTAAAGGTGTAAAATTCAAAAGTCAAAAAAAAATTGAAAAGATGAACAATCATTGATTTCAGTATCGCTATTAAATATGTGAAAAATCAAAAGAAAAAATGGGATGGTAATTGCCTCCTCCTGTGAATTATCATTTTACTCCTTTTGGGTTTTTTCTGATCAATTTAAAAATAAGAAATAAGAGGAAAAACTTATTTCTGTGGATATTTTAAAGATATATTTCTGTATTCCAGCAGTTCACAAAACTCTTTAATCTCTCCTACTTAGAAATCATTTATTATCTATAAAATGGATGAAACATGCCAATTTTTCAACATTGATCCTTGCAAAACCTTGTGTTCCAAATGTCCCCCCCCTTTTCTGACACCCTTCCCCAGATGCCAAATAATCCAATATATGTTAAACATGGTAAAATATATGTTAAATCCAACATATGCATGAATATTTATACAATTATCTTGTTGCACAAGAAAAAAACAAATCAAAAAAAATGAGAAAAAATAAAATCCATCAACAACAAAAAGAGTAAAAATGCTATGTTGTGATCCATATTCAGTTTCCACAGTCCTCTTTCTGAGTGCAGATGACTCTCTTCATCACAAGATCAGTGGAACTGGCCTGAATCATGTCCTTGTTGAAAAGAGTCATATCCATCAGAACTGCTCATTGTATAATCTTACTATTGTCATGTACATTGATCTCCTGGTTCTGTTTATTTCACTCAGCATCAGTTCATGTAAGTCTCTCTAGGCCTTTCTAAAATAATTCTCCTGATCGTTTCTTATAAAACAATAATATTTCATAACATTCATATAACATAATTTATTCAGCCATTCTCCAACTGATAGGCATCCACTCAGTTTCCAGTTTCTTGTCACTATGGAAAGGGTTGCCACAAACATTTTTGTACATGTGGGTATCTTTCTCTCCTTTAAGATCTCTTTGGGATATAAACCCAGTAGAAACACTGTTAGATCAAAGGGTATGCATAGTTTGATAGCCTTTTGGGCATAGTTCCAGATTGCTCTCCACCAACAATGCATTAGTGTCCCGGTTTTCTCACATCCCTTCCAACATTTATCATTATCGCTTTCTGTAATCTTAGCCAATCTGAGAAGCATGTAATGGTACCTCAGAGTTGTCTTAATTTGCATTGTCTGATCAATAGTGATTTGGAGTACTTTTTCATATGACTAGAAATGTTTTCCATTTCTTCATCTGAAAGTTGTCTGTTCATATCCTTTGACCAATTATCAATTGGAGAATGGCTTGAATTCTTATAAATTTGAGTCAATTCTCTATATACTTTAGAAATGAGGCCTTTATCAGAATGTAAATGAAAAATGTTTTCCTAGTTTATTGCTTCCCTTCTAATTTTGTCTATATTAGTTTTGCTTGTACAAAAACTTTTAAATTTAATATAATCAAAATTTACAGTTTTTTTTTTGGTTCAATAATGAATTCCAGCTCGTTTTTGGCCACAACTTCCTTCCTTCTCCATAGATCTGAGATCTTCTAATTTGCTTATAATACCACTCTTAATGTTTAAATCATGAACCCATTTCTATCTTACCTTAGTATACAATGTTAGGTGTGGGTCAGTGCCTAGTTTCTGCTACACTAGTTTCCCAATGGTTTTTATCTAATAATGAGTTCTCATCCCAAAACTTGGAGTCTTTGGTTTTGTCAAACATTGAATTACTAAAGTCATTGACTATTTTGTCCTTTGAAACTAACCTGTTCCACTGATCAACTACTCTCTTTTCTTTCTTTCTTTTTCTTTCTTTCTTTCTTTCTTTCTTTCTTTCTTTCTTTCTTTCTTTCTTTCTTTCTTTCTTTCTTTCTTTCTTTCTTTCTTTCTTTCTTTCTTTCTTTCTTTCTTTCTTTCTTTCTTTCTTTCTTTCTTTCTTTCTTTCTTTCTTTCTTTCTTTCTTTCTTGGGAGTTTGAATGGTACGACACTAAATATGTAGATTGATTTAGGTAGTGTTGCTATTTTTATTATATTTGCTTGGTCTACCCATTCAGCACTTGATATTTTTCCAATTGATTAGATGTGACTTTGTTTGTGTGGAAAGTGTTTTGTAGTTGTGTTTATACAGTTCTTGACTTTGGCTTGGCAGGTAGACTCCCAAATATTTTATATTATTGACAGTTAATTTAAGTGGAATTTCTCGTTGTATCTCTTGCTGGCTGCTGGACTTTGTTACTGATAATTTATGCTGATGATTTATGTGGATTTATTTTGTATTCTGAAACTTTGCTAAAGTTGTGAATTGTTTCTAGTAATTTTAGTTAAATCTCTAGGATTCTCTAATAATACCATCATATCATCTGTAAAGAATGATAATTTGGTTTCCTCATAACCTACTCTAATTCTATTCATCTCGTTTTTTTCTTGTTGTCAAATCTAATATTTCTAACAATACTGAATAGTAATGGTAATAGTGGGCAACCTTGTTTCACCCCTGATCTTGTTGGAATAGTTCTAGTTTGTCCCCATTACTTATGATGCTTGCTGATGGTTTTTAAAAGAGGCTACTGATCATTTTAAGGAAAAGTACATTTATTCTTGTATTCTTTATTCTTTTTAATAGGAATGAGTGTTAGATTTTATCAAATGCTTTTTCTTCATTTATTGTGATATCATATGGTTAGTTAGTTTGATATGTAATCAATTATGTTAATAGTTTTCCTAACATTGAATCAGCCCTATATTCCTGGTATAAATCCTACTTAGTCATGGCGTATTATCTTGGGAGTGACTTTCTGTAATCTCTTTGCTAACATTTTATTTAAGATTTTTTATATGGCTTTTTATTTACCAGATATATGCATGGATAATTTTACAGCATTGACAATTGCCAAACTTTTTGTTCCAATTTTTCCCCTCCTTCCCCCCATCCCTCCCTCAGATGGCAGGTTGACCAATACATATTAAATATGTTAAAGTATAAATTATTTAAGTTTTTGAATCAATATTCATTAGAGAAATTGGGATATAATTTTTATCTCTGTTTTCACCCTACCTGGTTTAGGTATCAGCACCATATCTGTGTCATTAAAAAAAATTGATATGACTCTTTCTTTCCCTATTTTTTCAAATAGTTTGCATAGTATTTGGAATTAATTGTTCTTTAAATGTTTGGTAGATTTCACATGTAAATCCATCTGCCCCTGGAGATTTTTTTCTTAAAGAGTTGATTAATATACTTTGTTCTATTTTGTTTTAATAAAATGGGGCTATTTAAGTAATGTATCTTCTCTTCTGTTAATCTGGTCAATCTATATTTTTATAGGTATTCCTCCATTTCACTTAGATTATCAAATTTGTTGACATATAGTTGGGCAAAATAACTCCTAATTATTGCTCTAATTTCCTCTTCATTGGTGGAAAGTTTTCCCTTTTCATTTCTGAGACTAACAATTGGATTTTCTTCTTTCCTTTTTCTAATCAAATTAACTAAAGTTTTATCATTTTGCTGTTTTTTTTTCATAAAACGAACTCTTAATTTTATTTTTTAATTCAATAGTTTTCTTGCTTTCAATTTTATTTATCTGTTCTTTTACTTTCAGAATTTTAAATTTGACATTTAATTGGGGGTTTTTAATTTGTTCCTTTTCTAGCTTTTTTAGTTGTAAGCCAAACTATTGATCTTCTCTTGCTCTATTTTATTCAAGCAAACATCTAGAGATATAAAATTTCCCCAAATAAGCACTTTGGCTTCATCACACAAATTTTTGTATGTTGTCTCATTATTGTCATTCTCTTCAATGAAATTATTGATTGTGTGTATGATTTGTTGTTTCACCAACTCATTCTTTTGAATTAGTTCAGTTAGTTTCCAATTAATATTTGATCTGTATTTCCCTGGTCTTTTATTGCATGTAATTTTTATTCATCATGATCTGAGGAAAATGCATTTACTATTTCTGCCTTTCTATATTTCATTTTGAGAGTTTTATGCTTGTGGTCAATTTTCCATGTAGGTTCCATGCTGAGAAAAAAGTACGTTCTTTTCTGTCTCTATTAAGTTTTCTCTGATCTCAATTTTCTGTGATCAGGATTGCTACCCTTGCTTTATTTTACTTCAGCTGAAGCTTAATAGATTCTGTTCCAGCCTTTTATCTTTACTCTAAATATATCACTCTGCTTTAAATTAGTTTCTTATAAACAACAAATTGTAGGATTCTGGCTTTTAATCCAGTCTGCTACCTGCTTCTGTTTTATGAAAAAGTTCATCTCATTCACATTCACAGATAAAATTACTCAATCTATATTTCCTGCCATCTTGTTTTTTCCCAGTTATACTTTTCTTTTCCCTTTCCCCCTTTCCTTCCCACTCCCAGTATTTTGTTACTGACCACTCACTTCCTCAAACAACACTTTTCCTTTGCAACCTCTCCTCCTTTCTTATATCTTTCCCCTTCGTCTTCTGTTTTCCCTTCCCTTAGCCTCCCCTTTCTTTCCTACTTCAATATAGGTTAAGACAAGTTTATCTGTGAAGCTAAAAGTATCTGATTATTTTTTCTATGAGACAAATCTGATAAGAGTAACATTCACGCAATATTCATCTCCCTCCCCTCTTTCCCTCAATTGCAATAGGTCTTTTTTGTCTCCTTAAAAGATATAATTTACCCCATTTTAACTCCATTTTCCTCTTCTTCCAAGTAGAATCATCTTTCCTCCTATAATTTTTAAAAATAAATACAATAAGATCAAATTATACCTGCATCCTCTAAGTAACTTAACAGAATACAAATTTCAAGAATTAAACCTATCATCTTCCCATATAGGAATATAAGCTTTTTAACTTTTCTTTTTTTATTAATTTTATGATTATAATTTTTGACAATACATATGCATGGGTATTTTTTTTTACAACATTATCCCTTGTACTCACTTCTTTTCTGAATTTTTCCCTCCCTCCCTCAACTCCCTCCCCTAGAAGGCAGGCAATCCCATACATGTTAAATGTGTTACAGTATATCCTAGCTACAATATATGTGTGTAAAACTGAATCTTTTGTTGCACAGTAAGAATTAGATTCAGAAGATAAAATTAGCCTGGGTAGAAAGACAATAGTGAAAACAGTTTACACTCAATTCCCAGTGTTCTTTCTCTGGGTGTAGCTGATTCTGTGTATCATTTATCAACTGGAACTGAATTAGACCTTCTCTATGTTGAAGATATCCACTTCAATCAGAATACATCTTCATACAGTATCATTGTTGAAGTATATAATGATCTCCTGGTTCTACTCATTTCACTCAGCATCAGTTCATGTAAGTCTCTCCAAGCCTCTCTGTATTCATCCTGCTGGTCATTTCTTACAGAGCAACAATATTCCATAACATGCATATCACAATTTATCCAACCATTCTCCAATTATCCACTCATTTTCCAGTTTCTAGCCACTACAAAAAAGGCTGCCACAAACATTTTGGCACATACAGGTCCCTTTCCATTCTTTAGTATTTCTTTGGGATATAAGCCCAGTAGTACCACAGCTGGATCAAAGGGTATGCACAGTTTGATAACTTTTTGCTCTCCAGAATGGTTGGATTCTTTCACAACTCCACCAACAATGCATCAGTGTCCCAGTTTTCCCACAGCCCCTCCAACATTCCTCATTATTTTTTCCTGTCATCTTAGCCAATCTAAGAGGTGTGTAGTGGTATCTCAGAGTTGTCTTAATTTGCATTTCTCTGATCAATAGTGATTTGGAACACTCTTTTATATGAATGGAAATAGTTTCAATCTCATCATCTGAAAATTGTATGGTCATATCCCTTGACCATTTATCAATTGGAGAATGGTTTGATTTCTTATAAATTAGAGTCAGTCCTCTATATATTGTGGAAATGAGGCCTTTATCAGAACCTTTAACTGTAAAAATATTTTCACAATTTGTAACTTCACTTCTAATCTTGTTTGCATTGGTTTTGTTTGTACAAAAGCTTTTTAATTTGATATAATTAAGATTTTCTATTTTGTGATCAATAATGATCTCTAGTTTTCCTTTGGTCATAAATTCCTTCCTCCTCCACAAGTCTGAGAAGTAAACTATACTATGTTGCTCTAATCTATTTATAATCTTATTCTTTATGCCTAAATCATGTACCCATTTTGATCTTATCTTGGTATATGGTGTTAAGTGTGGGTCCATATCTAATTTTTGCCATATTAATTTCCAGTTTTCCCAACAGTTTTTGTCAAATAATGAATTCTTATCCCAAAAGTTAGGATCTTTGGGTTTGTCAAACAATAGATTGCTAGAGTTGTACACTATTTTGTCCTGTGAACCTAACCTATTCCACTGATCAACTAGTCTATTTCTTAGCCAATACCAAATGGTTTTGTTGACTGCTGCTTTATAATATAGTTTTAGATCAGGTACAGCTAGGCCACCTTCATTTGATTTTTTTTTCTTCATTAATTCCCTTGAAATTCTCAGCCTTTTTTTCTTCATATGAATTTTGTTGTTATTTTTTCTAGGTCATTAAAATAGTTTGTAAGATTCTATTTTTAATCCACTCTGCTATTCACTTCCATTTTATGGGAGATTTCATCCCATTAACATTACTCTGAATTTCCCTCTATCCTATTTACTCCCCTGTGAATTCTTTTGTTCTCTCTTTACATCCTTGTCCTGTCTTATGTTTTTTTTTTTTTGCCCACCCTAGCCACTATATTATCTCCCATCACCTCTTCCCCATCTCTTACCAGTGTTTTTTAGCCATCCTACCCACTATCTTATTTCCTACCACTCCTTCCCCTTCTCTTAATCATCCTGTCTTATCGTCTATCACCTCATTCTCTTTCCTTTATTCCTAATGTTTCTGCTCTCTCTTCTGTCCTGTACCTCCCTTTTATTTTCCTCTTTCTTCTCCTATTTTTTTTAATAAGGTTAGATAAATTTCTATACCAAACTGAATGATTAAGGTATTCTCTCTTAGAACCAAATCAAGCTTCAGACAATGCTCATCACCTTCCTCTCTTCTCCTTAATTGTAATAGGCCTTTTGCACCTTTTCACATAAACTAAAATTCCTATTGCACTTCCCCTTTTCTGATATCATCACATCAGAATCAATTCACAACCACAATCTCAGTCTATAGATATTCTGTCTGACCCAGTGACAGATACAGTTCTTAACAGTGGCAGATATTATCCAACCATTCTGGAGTGCAATCTGGAACTATGCCCAAAGGTCTATAAAATTGTGTATACCTTATGGTCTGTAAATGCCATTACTGGGTCTGTGTCCTAAGAAAATCATAAAGGAGAGAAAAGTACCCAGATATGCAAAAATATTTGTAGAAGTTTTTACTGTGGAAGCAAAAAAATTGGTAAAGGAGTGTATGACCACAATTAGGGAATGGCTGAACAAGTTGTGATATATGAAGGTGATGGAATATTGGGGTTCTATAAAAAAGGATGAACAAGTTGATTATAGAAAAGTCTGAAAATATTTCCATGAATTGATCCTGAGCAAAAACAAACAGAACCAGAAGTGCATTGTATACAATAACAGCAAGAATGTTTTGATGATCAGCTATGAAAGACTTGATTCTTCTCAATAGTCCAGTGATCCAAAGGAATCCCAATAATATTTGGACAGAAAATGCCATCTTTATCCACAAAAAGAACTAAGGAAATGGAATGTAATTCAACAAATGCTATGTTCACTTCTTTTTCCTGGTTTTTTTATGTCTTCTGTGGTTTTTCCCTTTTGCTCTGATTTTTCTCTTCCAACATGGATTCATAAAGCGATGTGTATTAAAAATAAACTTGTGGCAGATAGATGGTACAATGGATAAAGTACCAGCCCTGAAATCAGGAGGGCCTGAGTTTAAATCTGGCTTCAGACACTTAACACTTCCTAACACTAAACCCCAATTGCCACAGCAAAAAAAAATTTACATAAACTTACAACAATAAAAATGAGAATTACAGATTTCATTTTTCCATCTAAGGATGTAAACAATTTAACCTTTAAATAATATATATTTTCTCCCTGTTTACCTTTCTATGTTTCTCTTGAATCTTGTATTTGAAGATTAAACTTTATGTTTATTTGTTTTTTTTTCCCAATAGAAATAATTGAAAGTCTCTTCATTGAAACTCCATTGTCCACCCACCCACATATATCTTGAAAAATAAATGCTGATTTTTGCTGGGTAGTTTAGTTCTTAGTTGTAACTCTAGGTTCTTTATCTTTCAGAATATGGTATTCCAGGTCTTCTAATCTTTATGGTAGAACCGCTAGATCCTGAGTAATCCTGACTGTTGCTCCTTAATATTTGAATTGTTTTTAATCTGTAAGCTTGCAATATTTTTTCCTTGAGATTCTAGTTTGAGTTTCATTGCAATGTTTCCTTGGGAGTTTTTGAGGGATTCTTTCTGAAGGTGGTTGATGGACTCTTTCAATCAATATTTATTCTTTGTTTCTAGATTATTGGAGCAATTTTCCATAATGAATGAGCTGTTGTAAAATGCTATCTAAGCTCTTTTTTTGATCATGGCCTTCAGGTAGACCAATAATTTTTAGTCTCTTCTGGAAAATCATTAGCTTCCATTTGCTCCATTCTAGTTTTTAATGTGTGTTTTTCTTCAGTTAGATTTTGTATCTTTTTCCATTTTGTTAATTTTACTTTTTAAAAGAGTTGTTTTCTTTAGACAATTTTTTCTTTCCTTTTCCAAGCTGTTGACTCTCTCATATATACCTCTTATTTCCTTCCTCATTTTTCTTTTACCTCTCTTAATTGCACTTTAAAGTCTTATGAAAACTTCCAAGAAGCCTCTTTGAGCTTGAGACCAATTTTTATCACTCTTTGAGATTTCTTGTGTGAACATTCGTCCCTAACTTCCTGTGCAGCTCTGAGCCTTTGCTTTCAGCACAGGGTTTCCTTGTGTTTGCAGGAGGTAGCTTTCTGTTGTTTTCAGGAAACAATTTGGTTTCTCAGAGTTTGACTTCTGAACTGGGACTGAAAGTTGCTTTGCTCCTCTACTGAGTCGGGACTGAGGGTTTTAGTTGTGATTAAGACCTTCTCAATGGTTTTCCCAGTGTCTATCTGAGCAGGGCTGAACACCCTTTTCACCTCAGGTGAGACTGACATTTCTGGTAGTTTTTTCCAGTCTACCTTGAGCTGGAGAATGGTTTCCTTCTATCAGACTTTGTTCAAAAACTTGGATTCATGTGGTTTTTCAAGGAAACTGGAAGAGTTCAAGAAGCTTCCTGACTTTACTCCACCATCTTGGCTCCTCTCCCAGAAGTCTTGTGAATTCTCACTCATTCTTTTTAAATTAATCCAGAGAAATTGATTTCTAATTCAAAATCAAACTAGACCAAACTCACCCAAAACAAATCACCTTATTGCTTAGACTGAAGGGAGATTGCCACTTGCAGATAAGAGTGACATGACCAATTTTTACTTTCCCAAGAATGCACTAGATTTTCAAAAGATTTTACTTCAAATAAAAAAACCATGACATTCTCAATTCATTATCCTTGGAATTTCACAGGCTTATCCATCTAGAAAATTGATGGTTGCCATCATCTTAGGTACATTTTTCAGTGGTGTAGCAAACCAAAGCCATATGTAAACCAAAAATTAAAAAAACAGTTAGGGTTGTTGAGGTTACTACAAAAGAGCTCCACTCATAGGTGTAGAGACCCTAATATAGGTTTCAATTTAGGTAGGATGTAAATTAGGTATAAGGTAGTTTAGGATTGGACAGGATTTCTTGAGGGCTTGCATATTCCTTGATTAGAGAGAGTCTTTCTGGGAGTAGTAACAGGAAAGGAGATTTTTCAAATTGTCTATATCTTGTGTAATATGCACAGGGTCAGGGGCAAGATAGAGGAATTACAGACAAAATGGAGTGGCTTTAACTTTCTCATTTACTCACAATATCCTTCAGGAAAAAGTCACATTAATTCTATGACTGCAGATGTATTAGTTTAAAAGGGCTTTAGCTTTCTCATTTACTCACAATATCCTTCAGGAAAACATCACATTAATTTTATGACTGCAGATGTATTAGTTTAAAAGATAAGACACATAGTTGCTGTTTACTAATAATAAACAACTAGTTTATCACCATCAGAACTTTTCTCCATGGCTTTCTTTGTCTGAAACACATATTAACTCATTCATCTTAGAAACATAAGGCTATCTGATCTACCAAATATATTTCAAAAGCTATAAAGCACTGTGATTCCCTGTATCCAAGGATCACTAATAGAAATAAGGAGCAGCAATCAGTCTTCAGTGTAAAGAAGAAGATACCATTCAAAAACTGAATATTTTTTTTTCTTGTTCATATTGTTTTTATTTTCTGCTTCTCCAGAGAATTATGTCATCATTATCCCTGAATAGTGTGAAGTAGGCTCAAGGTACATTTCTTTAATGATGGCTGTCCTGGATTATTAGCCTGAATAACTGCTGTACTTTTCTACCCAGTGGCAACCAATAAATACACATGTGCCCAATACTTCTTTGTGCATTCCTTTCTTATTTTCACAATTCCAAAATTTTTTGGCCTGGCATTGATATTTCTGTGTGCCCCAGGGTAATCTGGCAAGTAGCCACATAGTCATATGATTATGGTAATATGATTTAACCATTTTCTACAAGAACATTGAAGTGGAATGCTCTCACCCAAATTATGCTGTTGGGTTTGGTGATTTGTAAACCTTTTAATGCACCCATTATGTACTAGGCACAATTCTGTACAATACATCCATTTGATCTACCTACAATTAACTAACTTAGGAAAGTAAATTTTTAAACAGTTGTCATTTGAACCAAGTTCATCCTAAGCCTCCATTATTTTTTTATCCATAAGTACCAATGCCTGACTATTTTTGATGGTCTAGATATGTCTCAAATGTTACAAAGAGTTATTTGATGAAGATTCATATTTTTGATATAAGATGAGACTTTCTGAAGTTTTGTATGTAAATATATTTAAAAGAAATAGTTTATATCATTTGAATCTTACTCATAGTTAGAATGTGAATTCCATGGGCTTAAGATAAATTAGGGTCAGAAAAAAAATCTTTTGAAAAATCATCTGGTCACATGATCAGAGATCTAAGAAATTATCTTATTCAGTTCCCCTCATTTCATAGAAGAAAACATTTCAACCCAATAAAGCAAAGTAACTTGCAAGATTCAAGTTCATGAAATGAATTATTAGAATATATGTGATAAGAATCCCTTTTGGCTCTTCTTTTGGAACCCATCACAACCTTATTTCTTAATAAATTGAGGTAGTGGATTCTGTTTCTTTCTCCTGTTATTGAGTTGCTCAACAATATTTACCATCATTCTGTCTTCACTCACTTCCATAGTGCATGTACAAGAAGAGAGAGTAGTGCCCCATCTTTTCTCCTTTCGTTTTAAAAAAAATATTACAAGATGTAATCACAGTTGATAAGGTGTTAATGAATTTACCTCACATTGTTGTATTGCTATCACATGCCAATTCAATGTTATTGACCAATGATTGGATATCCTCAATTCCTGTCCTCCATATTTATTTATTTGAAAGATAACAGAAAAGTTCAAATATCTCAAACAGGAATTGTAGCTGGGTGTGGAAAGAAGAAGGGAAAATCTGAAACACAAGGCTATGTAAGGGTCAATGCTGAAAAATTATACATGCATATGTTTTGAAAATAAAAAGCTTTAAAAAGAATTTTAACTGTGTGGTCTAATAGAAAATGGAAGTGTAGGGAGAGATATCTATTAATAAAACTATTTCTTCTTCTTGTCTCAGCAATGGAAGATTCTTAAGCAATCATTCTATATTGCTTTTCTTTCCTTAGGCTTGTTTATGGGAACAAAAAGTTTTTTGTCTTGTTTTTCCTTTTGTGAAATAGGGAAATCTGTTTATATTTCTTTCTTTTAAAATGCATTTGGTCTTCATAAAACAATTTGTTACAGGCTTTTCCTAAATGTACTTATATGTAATGCAGTTAGAAGAAAGTAATTGAAAATGAAGCTTCTCTAGAAGAGAACATTGAGATCTTTTGCCAGAGCACTGTCTCTGACTGGGGGCTTGAATCTAAAAATAGATAGTCTAGAAATATTATTTTTATAATTTCCTAGAAAAGAGAGGAGAACATTTATACCAGGAAATTTATTTACACAATATTTCAGAAGTAGAGTGAAAGTCAAATAGAAATAAGTGAACAACCATACTTGTTATCTCACTCTTCAACAAAAGTAGGACACCTCTTATTTGTCTATTATCTAAACTTTGAGTCTTTTTGAACAGAAGAATGGTGGTTTCCTTGAGAGTAATAATTCAAGAGTGGATTTTTTTGGAGGGTGGGAGAAGTGGAGGGGTTAGGGGAAAGGTAATGAATATACTTTGTAAAAGTTGAATTTAGGATGTTTCTGAAAAATTCATTCTAAGGTAGCCATTAAGAAACTGGGGATGCCACATTGGAAGTCAGAAGAGTTAATGTTAGGATCATCTGCATAAAGATTATAATCAAAACCTTGGGAACTGATGATCTTTCTAAGAAAAATAAAGGGAGAAGAGAAAAAGATCTAGGAAAGAATGATTATGGATACCTATAGGTATGAAGATTCAGTAAAGGAGACTAAAAATAGTTAGATACATAGGAGAGCTAGGAGAACAGTGTAATGAAAACTTAGAGAGAAAATAATATGAAGGAGAGAGATTTCAACAGTATCAAAGACTGCAGAGAGAACAAGAAGAAAAGGATTGAGAAATGTACATTCCTTTTGACAATTAGATCTTTAGTAACTTTGGAGAAAATAATTTCAGATGTATGATGTGGTTAAAGGCAAGAATGCAGACAGTTGAAGAGAGAATTAGCAGAAAAGCAGTGGATACACCAATTATAGAGTGCCTTCTCAAGAAGAGAAAAGCTATAAAACAATAGCCAGCAGGAGTAGTTGATCAAGTGAAAAAAAATGGAGGTTTTTTTGGATGAAGAATAAGTGGGTTTGTCTACATTTATTTTATTTTTTTAAATACACATTTATTTATTAATCATATTTAAATCAGAAAAAATAAAAAAAAATCAGACAAAAGGGAAAAACCATGAGAGAGAAAAAAAAAGAACAGAAAAAAAAAGAAGTGAACATAGCATGAATTGGTTTACATTCAATTTCTAGAGTTCTTCTGGATGCAGATTTTGTTTTCTATCCAAACTTTATTGGGTTTGCCTTGAAAGTTTGTATACATTTTCTTTTCTTTTCTTTTTTTTTTTTTTTGTTGGATCTTTTTTTTTAAATTTTAATTATAGCTTTTTATTGACAGAACAAAATCATGGGTAATTTTTACACCATTGTTCCTTGCACTCACTTCTGTTACAACTTTTCCCATCCCTCCCTCCACCCCCTCCCCTAGATGGCAGGTAGTAATATACATGTTAAACATGTTAAAGTATTTCCTACATACAATATATGTGTGCAGATCCGTACAGTTCTCTTGTTGCTCAAGAAAAATTGGATTCAGAAGGTAAGATTAACAGTTTACACTCATTTTCCAGTGTTCCTTTTCTGGATGTAGCTGATTCTGTCCATCATTGATCAATTGGAATTGGATTAGCTCTTCTCTATGTTGAAGATATCCACTTCCATCAGAATACATCCTCATACAGTATCATTGTTGAAGTGTATAATGATCTTCTGGTTCTGCTTGTTTCACTTAGCATTAGTTGATATAAGTCTCTCAAAGCCTTTCTGTATTCCTCCAGTTGGTCATTTCTTACAGAACAATAATATTCCATAACTTTCATATACCATAATTTACCCAACCATTCTCCAATTGATGGACATCCATTCATCTTCCAGCTTCTAGCCACTATGAAAAGGGCTGCCACAAACATTTTGGCACATACAGGTCCCTTTCCCTTCTTTAGTATTTCCTTGGGATATAAGCCCAGTAGTAGTATGGCTGGGTCAAAGAGTATGCACATTTTCATAACTTTTTGGGCATAATTCTAGATTGCTCTCCAGAATGGTTGGATTCTTTCACAACTCCACCAACAATGCATCAGTGTCCCAGTTTTCCCACATCCCCTACAACATTCATCGTTATTTGTTCCTGTCATCTTAGACAATCTGACAGGTGTGGCTTGATTTCTTATAAATTAAAGTCAATTCTCTGTATATTTTGGAGATGAGGCCTTTATCAGAACCTTTAACTGTAAAAATGTTTTCCCAATTTGTTACTTCCCTTCTAATCTTGTTTGCATTAGTTTTGTTTGTGCAGAAACTTTTTAATTTGGTGTAATCAAAATTTTCTATTTTGTGATCAATAATGGTCTCTAGTTCTCCCTTGGACACAAACTCCTTCCTCCTCCACAATTTATTTATGATTTCGTTCTTTATGCCTAAATCTTGGACCCATTTTGATCTAATCTTAGTATGTGGTGTTAAATATGGCCTAGTTTCTGCCATACTAATTTCCAGTTTTCCCAGCAGTTTTTGTCAAATAATGAATCCTTATCCCAAAATTTGGGATCTTTGGGTTTGTCAAACACTAGATTGCTATTTTTATTCACTATTTTGCCCTGTGAACCTAACCTATGCTACTGATCAACTAGTCTATTTCTTACCCAATACCAAATGATTTTGGTGACTATTGCTTTATAATACAGTTCTAGATCAGGTACAGCTAGACCACCTTCACTTAATTTTTTTTTCATTACTTCCCTTGAAATTCTCAACTTTTTGTTGTTCCATATGAATTCTGTTGTTATTTTTTCTAGGTTATTAAAATAGTTTCTTGGAAGTCTGATTGGTATAACACTAAATAAATAGATTAGTTTAGGGAGTATTGTCATCTTAATTATATTCACTCGGCCTATCCAAGAGCACTGAATGTCTTTCCAATTATTTAAATCTGACTTTATTTTTGTGGCAAGTGTTTTGTAATTTTGCTCATATAATTTCTGACTCTCTTTTGGTAGATATGTTCCCAAATATTTTATACAATCGACCCTTATTTTGAATGGAATTTCTCTTTGTATCTCTTGCTGTTGGATTGTGTTGGTAATGTATAAAAATGCTGAGGATTTATGTGGATTTATTTTGTATCCTGCAACTTTGCTAAAATTCTGAATTATTTCTAATAGCTTTTTAGCAGAGTCTTTGGGGTTCTCTAAGTATACCATCATGTCATCTGCGAAAAGTGATAATTTGATTTCCTCATTTCCTGCTCTAATTCCTTGAATCTCTTTCTCGGCTCTTATTGCCGAGGCTAGAGTTTCTAGTACTATATTGAATAGTAATGGTGATAGTGGGCAACCTTGTTTCACTCCTGATCTTACAGGGAAAGTTTCTAG
The DNA here is from genome assembly GCF_048593235.1 of Sminthopsis crassicaudata. Lineage (NCBI taxonomy): Eukaryota > Metazoa > Chordata > Mammalia > Dasyuromorphia > Dasyuridae > Sminthopsis > Sminthopsis crassicaudata. Next base: position 216,988,072 of record NC_133617.1, on the reverse strand, counting down.
TTTATCGCCATTACATATGATGTTTACTGAAGGTTTTAAATATATGCTCGTTATTATTTTAAGGAATAGTCCATTTATTCCTATACTCTCAAGCGTTTTTAGTAGGAATGGATATTGGATTTTATCAAATGCTTTTTCTGTATCTATTGAGATGATCATATGGTTTTTATTAATTAATATAGTCAATTATACTAATAGTTTTCCTAATATTAAACCAGCCCTGCATTCCTGGTATAAATCCCACTTGGTCATAGAGTATTATCCTGGGGATGATTTTCTGAAGTCTATTTGCTAATATCTTATTTAAGATTTTAGCATCAGTATTCATTAAGGAAATTGGTCTATAGTTTTCTTTCTCAGTTTTTGATCTACCTGGTTGAATTTAATTTCTATTACATTTTTTAAAGACCCCCCACCCCCCAAAAAAGGGTATCAGAGATTATATGTGTTTATTTTCTGCAAAGAATTTCCAGAAAAGCTTGCAAGGGAGGAGGGGAGGAAGACAAAGAAAGAGAAAGAGACAGAGAGAGAGAAAGACAGAGAGACAGAGAGAGAGACAGAGAGAGAAAGAGAGAGAGAGACAGAGAGAGAGAGAGTTATTAATGGTTTTAAGGAGAGTGAGAAAAGATAAGATATTTATGGTTTCTAAGGTTTTCAAGTAGGGAACAAGGGTTAAAGAAAGAAGATGTCTATAGACACAATAAACTAGGAAGCAGAATGTGTAGAAAATTCAAGTCTTCCCCTCTTGCTAAAGGCTGCCCTTTAAGGCTGGTTCTGTGATTTCTGAATGCTACAAGCATTTCCAAATTTAGCTAGAGTTCATTCACAAAGGATTACTGTTATGTCAAGGAGTTATGGGCTTCATATATCCTTCTGATTGGCTAGTTGCTGTGTTAACCCAATGTCCTGTTCAATAACTATAGTCATTACAAAATCCATGTTAATATTTTCATCTTCTTAGATTTAGATTAATGCTTTCTCCTGCTCAGGACTCTGGCATCACAGTTCTATTACACATGGTGTTAACCATTCTTTCTAATTTTATATCATCTTCAGATTTTATGCTCATGACATATTTATATTTAACCAAGATGTTAATGAAAATGTTTAACAGAACAGGATATAGAACAGTTCCATGGCATTTTGCTAGAGATTTTCTTCCAAGTTGACATTGTTCATTATTATTGTTGTACAGTAATTACAGTTGTTCAGACTTTTTATAATCCCATTTAGGTTTTTCTTGGCAAAGATACTGGAATTGTTTACCATTTCTTTCCCCAGTTCATTTTATAGATAGGAACTGAGGCAAACAGTATTAATTGACTTGTTCATGGTCACTCAGCTAGTAAGTGTCTGAATCCAGAATTTGAGCTCAATAAAAGTTTTCCTGACTTCAGACCTAGTACTCTATCCACTGTGCCATCTAGCTGCCCACATTGACATTAATCCAACAATAATTTCTGTGGAGAGTACTTTTCTGATCAATCAAAAGTGATATAACTTTTTCACTAAAATCCTTTCTTACTCAAAAGTTCTGTCTAAGGATCGCTTTCAGTCAACATTGTCTTCTACTTTAACTTTCCATCCTTCTATTGATGTGTTTTTTTGATACATTTTTTTCATAGGAATAATATCCTAGCCCCTCTGTCAATGTTTTTAGGCTAGTTTTTTATTAAAATGTATCAAGTCTTATTTTTGAGACTTGATTGACTAAGGGGTCATACTATTGAGATCAATTGCCCTCTGAGTACACAGTTGCCAACAGGAGTTAAAAATCATCTAGAAGCTGGCTGATAGACTATAGTTGGAACTTCCTTCATCTGAATCAGTTCAAAATGTCCACATTGCCTCTCCTTTCTGCTATAATTAAGTAAATTCCTTATTAAATGATTATCATGACATAAATGATATTAAATGATCTATTTTTATCTCATATAATTTCCTTACCAAATCTAAACAAGCAGGGAACTAGCTGGAATCAGCCCAAGATTAGAAAACTTATTCTCCTCTTCACATTCAAACCTTTTCACTCCTTTCCTTTCCTTTCTGGCTTAATTTGATCCAATTCTTCCTTTTCTTTTAATTCCTTTTTCTCTCTCTCTCCTTCATATTGTATTATGTAAACACATACATGAGTTTCACCTGTTTATCTAATTCTTTTTTTCTATCTTTGTCTTTTTTATTTCTCCTTGCAAAATAAAGCACATATACTTTCAAAAATGTTCAAGTAGTATTCTTCATTAACTTAATGGGGGTGTCAGTATATGAGTTTGAACTACTTTTGTCTTGGAACCTATACTCAGATATGTTTACCTAACTCCCAAACTTTGTCATGTTAACTCTGCTCTCTTTTACTGAATAAACTGAGAAAAAACTTTTATAACTATCATATGTCTAGAAAAAATTGCAGGAAAGGCATTGGCTCTAAAACAAGAATACTTTGATTAAATCCTGCCTCTGATTTTTTCCTTATTGTATAACTTTGGACAGGTCCTTTTTAAGCTCTCTGAAACTAAGTTTCTTTCTTTAAAATATATATATATATATTTAATTTGGTGTGGAAAAACTTCATTTTTATTAAAGCTTTTTATTTTCAAAATATAAGTATAGATAATATCAACATTCTTTTTTGCAAAACTTTGTGTTCCAATTTTTTTTTTATCTGTCTCTTTCCCCCATCCTTTCTCCTAAGTGACAAATAATCCAATATATGTTAAACATGGGCAATTCTTCTATATATGTTTCCATAATTATGGTGCACAAGAAAAATCAGATCAAAAAGGAGAAAAATGAGAAAGAAAACAAAATGCAAATAAATAACAACAAAAAAATAAAATACTCTGTTGTGATTCACACTCAATGCCCACAGTCTTCTTTCTGAGTGCAGATAGCTCTCTTCATTACAAGATTATTGTGGTCTGAATCACCACTCCATATTGCTCTCTAGAATGGTTGGATCAGTTCACAAGTCCACCACAATGTATTAGTGTCCCAGTTTTCATTATCTTTTCCTATCATTTTAGTCAATCTGAGAGGTGTGTACTAGCTCCTCACAGTAGTCTTAATTCGAATTTCTCTGATCAGTAGTGATTTAGAGCATATCTTTAACATGGCTAAAAAAGGTTTTAACTTCTTTATCTGTTTGTTTATATGTTCATATCCTTTGACCATTTATGAATTGGAGAATAGCTTGAATTCTTATAAATCTGAGTCAATTCTATAAATATTTTAGAAATGACACCTTTATCAGAAACTTTGGATGTAAATTCCCCCCCCCCCCAGTTTACTGCTTCCTTTCTAATCTTGTCTGCATTGGTTTTGTTAAAATAAATTTCTCCATTTGCAAAATGAGGGTATTGAATCAAATGGGCTCTGAGGTAATTTTTAGTTTCAAATCTATGACTCTAGGAGTAGCTTTCACACTGTATTCCCGACTCGGTGTATATTATACTTGTAAGAATCTTTTGAGTATGTCTTGTTTCCCTCAAAATATTTTGAGATGAGTCAAAGGAATAGGCGCCAAACATAAATTGAGTGGATTTCAGACTGAATTCTAATCAATTATTGGAGAGATGATTACAAGCATTTACTCATCCAACTACAAGAAGTACTCTCTATTCTATATCTGACCTTTTCTCCCTTATATTTAGAGAGAGAGAGACTAGATTGACACTGCTCTCTCCCATTGGAAGGTTCTGGAGGGAGGAAAGCCAAGTCAAGTGATAATTCTTCCAAGTTAATTCTGAGAAATTTTTGCATCTCCTTCCCTTGACAATTACATATCTCTAATTCAGAAGTGTCTCACTCCCTCCAAAGTGTCTGGGTACAACTAAAGAAACATAGGAGTAAATAACTAATCAATAAAGGGCCAGTTGTCAGATAAGATATATGGATTTCTTAAAGATGCATAATTGTAAAAAAATTTTTTTCCTTGCATTAGTTTTCAGATCTTACTGGATTTGTGGTCACCATAACTAAGGTCCTCAGTTAATGATCTCCAAACAGCAGGTAGAGATGGTTCTGCCTCTTAGTTGTGCAGGATTAGATTCAAACAATACAATAAGGTTTTCTTCCCGTTTCTATGGTGGAACAAAGTTTTCTCACAAGATAGAAACTGGATTAGACTTATAGTTGAATAAAAAGGAAACTGAGCTCCAAAACTGAGTTACAAGATGGAGTCACTGTAGTTTACTCAGTTCCCACAATTAACTATTTGTTTTCCTAACTTCCTCACATGTCTAAAACAATTCATTTTTTACTTTACCCACAACTCTTCCTATTACCAAACATTTTACCTCTAATTGCTACTGTGTGATTCTTCCTTTGATGCTTTCACCCAGCATTTCCTTCTCTTTTAATGTTGATTCCATCTATTTTAATTATAGTCAACTGTTCATAAATCATGAATTTCAGAATTTATCATATCATTTGAAAGAGATGATCAAGTGGATAAAATTGCACAAAATTCATTATTATTTATGGATTAATATGCAACAAATCTCCATGCTACAAGTATAAGAGCCAAAATGTCTTTGAGAATTAAATAAATAAATTGGAATTAGATCATCTTTATTAACTAGAACTTTTGTGTTAGGTTTTGCAAATTATATTAAATCCATAAAAAATTTAAGAGCAATGTTTTCATTTATGTCACCATAGTAAAAAAAAAAAAAAAGCATAATCTATAACTAAATAGACTTTAAAAAAAACTTTGAAAATTTGGAAATTTTTGAGAAAGAATGAAACCATGACAGAAAAGAGAAAGATAAATATTATACCTGTCTAATTTATATATATATATATATACTACTGCAATTATTCAGAAGTAGGTTGTGTAGGAAGCATTAGAACCTCAGTGTGAGGTTTTTTTTTTTCTCAGTGTTGTTCATCTACCTTTGATGTCCATTTATCACCTGACTCTCACTCGTGACTACCAGAATATATAGCATGTACAGTAACTACACCCTGATTTAACCATGTTGAGAGCAACCATTAGATTGCAGATTTATCAGTGAATTAGTGGGATATCTACCTCAACCATATGAAGATTTTCCCCCAGTGGAATTGACAGACGAAAATAATTTGTTCTAGTAGCCAGTAAGGATGTTGAAGCATTATGGAGTGCTGGGCCATCATCAATCATCTTGATTTTTGTCTTGTCACAGGACTTTGATGACTGGAAAAGAGAATGAGGCTGCTGACTTTGTGCAACAGTCTCATTTATATCCAGTCCATGGGCAAATCAAGACCTTAGTCTTTATTTCATTGATCCCCTTTGATAAGGAAGGACAAATAATCCTCTTTTTCAATTGCCAAAAGAGTTACTTTATCCTTTTTTCAGTAGTCCATAAAACATAATAAAGGAATAATAAAATAACATCTCATCCTTGGACCTTTCCTAGATGAACTCCATTAAAAAATATGAGAAAAATGACACATGACAGAACAGAAACAGTAATATTGACATTTATACAACACTTAAAGGTATTTGAAATGCTTGTACATACATTCTCTCATTTGAATTTCAAAACATATTCTGCAGATATTTTTTTGGTAATTTACAGGTGAGAAAACTGAGGTTTGTGGTCACAAAAGCCTAATAATTACATCTACTGAAAATGGTCATGCTTGGGGCATAGATTTCAAGATCATATGGGTTTATAACTTTATATGTAGACCTTTTTTTTTGAGTGGTTTATACATTCCTACATTCCTGATTCTACTCCTTTCTTCTACCACCCACGTTGGTAGGTTTGGATAATGAGTAATAGCTTTTTCATAATGGCTTAGAGCTCTAACTAGAATGATGTATATACTTCTGCTCTCATCTGAAAGAGCCTTAAGAATAAACACTGATTCTTGACTGCTTTGTATTTAGTCTGGACTATTATCAGATTGAACCAATAGCCAAAAAGCTTTTGAGCTCATAGTAATTAAGATGTTTGTAAATGAAAGAAAATTTCAATATCATTAGGACAGCACTAATTTTTACTGGGTGTCTTTACATCCTCTAGTCAATGCTAAGTTTTTAGAGATGTTGCCGCTTCTGGACCAAAAAAAAATTATGTATTATAAATGATATTAAACAAAAGAAAGATCTGATTTTGGCTATGCAGATAGTATAAAAAAAGGAAAGTTGATGGTGGAAAAATGAGAATTTGGTTTTCTCTAAGGCTAAAATGACTGTAGTTATATGCCTCTAGCTAGAGATAAAATAAATCTTAGAGAGACCAGAAGGAATATTTTTGACTGAAGATTTGATTATCTGGGTAAAAGAGTTTTAAATGAAATTTGAACAGAAGGAATGATGTCTAAAATTCTTCCTCTTCCCATTAGGGGGAAATCTAGAAAGGGGTCTTATAGAAGGTGGGATTTTATATGGGGCTTGACTGAACCCAAGGACATCAGAAGGCAGAGGTGAGGAGAGAGACCTTTTCACTCAAGGGAAGTGGTGAGAAAAATATATATAAGGAACTCAACAGGATGCTAGGGAAATTGGATTGCAGAGAATGTGAAGGGAAGTAAATTTTAAAAGGAATGGAAACATAGGAAGAAGTCAGGATATAAAGGACTTTAAAAGCCAAATAAAGAATATTAAATTTAATACTGAAATTGATAGGAAGACAGTAACATTTATTAAATGGGGAAAGGGGCTGCTACAGTCAGACCTATATATTGTGAGGGGAAGAGACAGACACAGAGATACACAGAAAGCTAGAGACAGAGAAGCAGAAATAAAGACAAAGAGGATGGGAAGAAGGAAGGGAGCATAGAAAGAGGGGGGAAGTTTGGAGAGAGGTAAATATAGACAGAGAGACAGACAAAACAGATAGAGAGATAAAGAGATAGGACATAGAGAGAGACAGAGACATTGCTACAGAACCCCTGGGCCTTCCAGTGATGCTCATTGTAAGATAGAAATAATAACTTTATAACTTCTAATTTTTTTATCATAACATTGTTTGAGGCTGAACAATTTACCAAACCTAGATGTAAATAAAACAGGGTCATATAGAAACATTCCATTTACCATTAAAATCCTACTTTGATGTCTCATTTTGGAGCAGAATAAGACCAGGGTTGAAAGGTATTTGATGAAAGTCTAAGGTTTATGCATCTTACTTACCAAGGACTAAGAAAGTCTTGAAGTATAGGTCTACCAAGTGCACTGAATGTCTGTTGTTTGAAAATCAGTTTAGTTAAGTTTGGAGAGGTTCATCAACAAAGTTTGGCTACTATAGAATAGTTTTAAAGGAGAGAGACTCTCAATGTTGAAATCAAAGTCTTTTTGAAATAGTGAAGTTCTGGCATAATTTGACTTTCTAAATTGCTGTATACAGATAAAAATATTTTCATTAGGCATCTACTATGTACTAGGCACTGTGCAAGGTACTAATGTTATAAAGACTGAGAAATTGCTAAAAATTCAATAGTTCTTATCTTCAGGGAGCTTGGATTCTTTTAGGGGAAACACCTTCTACATGTAGGTGTTATTACAAAATATATACAATTAGTAAGCAATATACTTACAAAATTAAAAATAGATATTCAATAATAAGAGATTTTTGTCACACAAGAAGAGTTGTATATTTGTTTTGTCCATATTTTCTGACATAAAAGTTAGTGTGATCCTAGGTAGATCATAATTTTTCTGAACTTTTTGCATTTGTAAAGTTAGAATAGTAATAATGATTTTATTATTAAGCTTAGAAGGCTACTATGAGGAAGGCACCTTATGTGGTTTAAATGAGAGTTACAACTTTATTATTGTTATTTTTATAAATTCAGTTAGACAGTGTTTTTATAATGCAAAATATTGTGCTTTCTGAGTCCAGGATTAAAATTAGATTTCTGTACTTGGAAAAAAAGGTGTGTGTGTGTGTGTGTGTGTGTGTGTGTGTGTGTGTGTGTGTGTATTAGAAAGAATATTTGTTTCTCTAAAACTATTGCTATGAAAGATAATGGGAAAACTTATCCATAAATACACTCTCTGTGTGAGTTCATCCATCATGGATTATATTGATAAAATTATCAAGAATGGTCATATGACCAATGACAAAAGTTCAGAGTTAAAAAGCCAAATTTTTGTCCTTGATGATCACCAGATAATAATTATGGTTTTTTTTTGCAATAGGAGATGACTTGTTTCCCATTATTGAAAATTAATTTAAAAAAAACCTAGCAAGAAAGATTTGTTTTACATCTTGAAAAAAAATGTTTTTTTCTCAAAAGACAGAACATTAAATTCTTTTTTCACAGTGGGAAACTAATATAGTAGCAGAACTGCCAGAAATAACTTGTTTTCCTTAATCTTTTCTCAACATCAAAATGCTTTTCAGGCATAATTCAATTTATCATTAGTATCTTTCTCACTTGCATTAGAGCATATGTGAGTATCCTTATTTTACATTTGGTAAGCAGCTCAATGAAGTGGAAAGAACACTGACTTTTAATTCAGCAGACTTGGATTCAAATCCAGACTCTGAAATTTACTATCTGTAACATGTAGGTAAGTGGTGTTGTTTTCCTTTGGCTTCAATTTTTCATCTGTAAAATGAATACATTCATCTGTAAAATGGATACAAGATATGTTCAACTCAAAATAAGTGCTATGATGAGATGGAGAAATTCAATTCTAGAAAGGTTAAGTTGTTTAGATCACAAGTAAATAGAGAATTGACCCTTAATCTGAATTCTGAACAATAAAGGTGTGCTTAACGACATTAGCCATTTTTCTGAATGTCCCTTCTTTGCAAGAAGATCTAATATCTGGAATGTATATTATGTCACTTTCTGATTTTATTGGTATAGGAAATTACCCTTGAAGAAACCCCATATCAAGGCTGATTCACAACTATTCTGTTACTTAAGGACTGTCCTGGAGAAACTGACAAGTTCAATGAATTGCCTAGGGTCATATAGCTAGTATGTTATGAAAAGAACATTAATATGGGTCTTTCAAACTCCAAGATTAAGCTTTCATCCAATCTTCCATGCTGGCTTTCAAGATAGTACTACAGCTACTGACTACTCCTTTTCTGTTTCATATTTACACAGACCTTTGCAGCTTATAAAGCATCACTTTGCTCATAACTCTACTGAGAAAGGTTATGTGTGATCACTGCATTTTATAGATGGGAAAAATGAGCAAGAGGGTGAGATCACCCAGCTGAATGTGGCAAAGTGAGGGTCTCAACTTAAGTCTCCTAGTAAACCCAATGTTCTTTCTACATGTTGTATAAGAAATATCTTACTGGAGCCAAGAAGATGAAAATTTAATGATAAATTATTTTTTTCTTCTTCAGAAATAAAAAAAGGAAAAGGTACATTATGTTATTATGGGATAGAGAGTAGAGAATTGTTGGTTATAATTTCTCTTTCTTCTAAATGGATAAACCCTAATTATGATAATCATATGATAATCATATCATTTTTGATGAGTTCATTATAGAGTTTTTCTTTAGAGTCCAATAAAGAATGACTCCAAACCATTCAGAGTTGGCATCTGTACTAAATTAAGGTATTTATAAATCTTTATCTTTGTTAGTCTCAAAAGGTTCAAATGGAACAAACTCAACAAAAAAAGTTTATTAGCCAACATAGATCAAATTTTCACTTTCCTCTACAACATATTTTGTGGAATTAATGTCACAGATTTAGTATTAGATGAGCAATAAAAGCTTATTTTGCCTTTATGGAGGATGAGATATTGTGAATCATATCTTTTACTGAGGCAAAACATTTGATCATTTAAAGCTATGGCCAGGTTTGGAAGGAAAAACTTAATGCACATAGAAATACATACAGACATGCACACACACTTGCACATGTACCTAGACTGCTCACTACATACACACAAAGCTAAGAATTCTAGATTATTTTTTCATTGTTTTCAGAAAATTATATATAATATTCTAGGCCTAATGAAGAAATAAAACAATTTAAAATAAAGTGAAAATAAAATTTGAAGGTTTTAAATCTATTGATTTCACCCAGATTTTTCACATGTTTTTCCTAGATTTTAACATTGTAAAACATCAGAATTCTGTGCCATCTAAATTCTCTTAAAAATAACTTCTGTCCTAATTTTCAAAATTTAGTTATTTAAATGTTATAATATTCATAAATGATCACGATATTAGCTACTTTTTATAACTTTTCTTGTAGGAAAACTGAAAAATTGCTTAAGCACCATCCCCAGTAGCCATACTGATCTCAGATTAGGCAAAAGCAAAAACTGATCTAATTAAAAGAGGTAAGGAAGGAAACTATATCTTGCTAAAGGGTACCATAGACAATGAAATATCAATACTAAATATATATGCACCAAGTGGTATAACATGGAAATTCCTAAAGGAGAAATTAAAAGATCTGCAAGAAGAAATAGATAGTAAAACTATAATAGTAGAAGATCTCAATCTTTATCAAGGTTGAACTGGATAAATAAAGCCACAAAATAAATAAGAAAGAAGTTAAAGAGGTAAATAGAATATTAGAAAAGTTAGATAAGATAGATCTTTGGAGAAAACGGGAGACAGAAAGGAGTACACTTTCTTCTTGGCAGTTCTTAGAATCTATACAAAAATTGGCCTTATATTAGGACATAAAGATCTCAAAATCAAATGCAGAAAGGCATAAACTCATTTTTTTCAGATTTCGATGCAATAAAAATTACATTCAATAAAAAGCCAGGGGACAATAGACCAAAAAATAATTGGAAATTAAACAATCTCATCCTAAAGATTGAATAGGTGAAAAAGCAAATCATAGACACAATTAATAATTTCATTCAAGAGAATGACAAAAATGAGACAACATACCAAAATTTCTGGGACACGGCCAAAGCAGTAATAGAGGAAATTTTATATCTCTAGATGCTTACTTGTATAAAATAGAGAAAGAGAAAATCAATCAATTGGACTTGCAGCTAAAGAAGCTAGAAAAAGAACAAATTAATAAACTCCAATCAAATACCAAACTTGAAATTCTAAAAATAAAAGGAGAGATTAATAAAATTGAAAGTAAAAAATACTGAATTAATAATGAAAACTAAGAGTTGGTTTTATGAGAAAAAACAACAAAATGGATAAATCTTTATTAAATTTGATTAGAAAAAGGGAAGAGGAAAATAAAAATTTTAGTCTTAAAAATGAAAAGGGAGAGCTATCCATCAACAGAGGAAATTAGAGCTATAATTAAGAGTTACACTGCCCAATTTTATGCCAATAAATTTGATAACATAAGTGAAATGGAGGAATACCTTCAAAAATATAGCTTGCCCATATTAACAGAGAAGGAAATAAATTACTTAAACTGTCTATTTTCAGAAAAATAAATACAACAAGCAACTCTCTAAGAAAAAAAAAAACAACCCAGCATCAGATGGATTAACATGTGAATTCTACCAAACATTTAAAGAACAACTAATTCCAATATTATTTAAACTATTTGAAAAAATAGGGAATGAAGGACTCCTACCAAATTATTTTTATAACACAGACATGGTACTGATACTTAAACCAGGTAGGATGAAAACAGAGAAAGAAAATTATATACCAATCTCCGTAATGAATATTGAGGCAAAAATCTTAAATGAAATATTAGCAAAGAGATTACAGAAAATCATCCTCAGGATAATATACCAAAACAAAGTAGGATTTATAGCAGGAATGCAGGGATGGTTCACTATTAAGAAAACTATTAACATAATTGACTATATCAATAACCAAATTAACAAAAAAAATCAGATGGTTATCTCAATAGATGCAGAAAAAGCATTTGATAAAAATTCAAAATCCATCCCTGTTGAAAACACTAGGGAGTATGGGAAAAAATGGGCTTTTCCTTAAAATAGTCAGTAGCATCTATTTAAAATCATCAGTAAGCATCATATGTAATGCATATAAACTGGAACCATTCCCAATAAGATCAGAGATGAAACAAGGTTGCCCACTCTCACCATTACTGTTCAATATTGTGTTAGAGATGCTAGTTTGGCAAAAGAAATGAGAAAGATATTAAAGGAATTAGAGTAAGTAATGAAAAAATCAAATTATCACTCTTTGCAGATGATATGATAGTATACTTAGAGAAGCCCAGAGAATCAGCTAAAAAGCTATTAGAAAATTTATTCAGAACTTCAGCAAAGTTGCAGCATACAAAATCAATGCACATAAATCATCAGTATTTTTATTATACAGCATTAACAAAATCCAACAGCAAGATATACAAAGAGAAATCCATTTTTAAATAACTTTATAATATAAAACATTTGAAAATCTATCTGCCAAAGGAAGAAGTCAGGAACTATATTGAGCAAAACTACAAAACACTTTCCATACAAATAAAGTCAGATCTAAACAATTGGAAAAATATCAAATGCTCATGGATAGGTTGAGCACATGTAATAAAGATGACAATACTACCTAAATTAATCTATTTTTAGTGCTATATCAATATAACTCCCAAGAAATATTTTATTGAACTAGAAAAAATAACAACAAAATTCATCTGGAAGACCAGAATTTCAAGGAAAGTAATGGAAAAAAAATCAAAGGAGTTGGCCTACCTGTAGCATATCTAAAACTATATTATAAAGCAGTGGTCCTCAAAATCATTTTGTTATTGGTTAAGAAATAAATTAGTTGATCAGTGGAATAGATTAGGTTCACAGGACACAATAGTTAATAACTATAGCAATCTAGTGTTTAACAAATCCAAAGACCCCAGCTTTTGGGATAAAAATTCACTATTTGACAATAACTATTGGGACAATTGGAAACTATTATGACAGAAACTAGGCATTGACCCACACTTAACACCATATATCAAGATAAGATCAAAATGATTTCATGATCTAGGCATAAAGAATGATATTATAAATAAATTAAAAGTACCTAGGGTAGTTTACCTCTCAGACCTATGGAGGAGGAAGGAATTTATGACCAAAAAAGAACTAGAGATCATCATTGATCACTAAATAGATAATTCTGATTATATTAAGTTAAAAAGTTTTTGTACAAATAAAACTAATACAGACAAGGTTACAAGGGAAGCAATAAACTGGGAAACCATTTTTATATTCATAGATTCTGATGAGAGTCTCACTTCCAAAATAGATAGAGAATTGATTCAAATTTATAGGAAATCAAGCCATTCTCCAATTGATAAATGGTCAAAGAATATGAACAATTTTCAAATGAAGAAATTGAAACTATTTCTAGTCATATGAAAAGATGCTCCAAATCACTATTGATCAAAGAAATGCAAATTAAGACAACTCTGAGATACCACTACATACCTCTCAGATTGGATAAGATGGCAGTAAAAGATAATGACGAATGTTGGAGGGGATGTGGAAAAATTGGGACACTGATACATTGTTGTTGGAACTGTGAATTGATCCAACTATTCTGGAGAGCAGTTGGAACTATGCTCAAAAAGTTATCAAACTTCCTACCAGCAGTGTTGCTACTGGGCTTATATTCCAAAAAGATTTTAAAGGAGAGAAAGGAACCTGTATGAGCAAAAATTTTTGTGGCAGCCCTTTTTGTAATGGTTAGAAAGTGGAAACTGAATGGATCCCCATCAATTGGAGAATGGCTAAGCAAATTGTGGTACATGAATGTTATGGAATATTAATGTTCTGTAAGAAATGATTAACAGGATTATTTCAGAGAGGGTTGGAAAGACTTACATGAACTGTTGCTAAGTGAAATGAACAGAACCAGGAGATCATTATACACGGCCACAATTAGACTATACAATGATCAGTTCTGATGGACGTGGCTCTCTTCAACAATGAGTTGATTCAAACCAGTTCCAATTGTCCACTAATGAAGAGAGCCATGAAGAGAGTGGAATTGAGTGTGGACTACAACATAGCATTTTCACTCTTTTTGTTATTGTTTGCTTACATTTTTGTTTTCCTCTCAGGTTTTTTCTTTTTCTTTCTAGATTGGATTTTTCTTGTGCAACAAGATAACTATATATATATATATATATATATATATATATATATATATATATATATATATATATATATAGTGTGTGTGTGTGTGTGTACGTGTGTGTATACATATATATGTGCACATTTATTGGATTTAAAATATAATTTAACATATTCAACATGTATTGGACTACTTAACATCCAGGGGAGGAGTGGAGGAAGGAGGGGAAAATTTGGAAAAGAAGGTTTTGTAAGGATCAATGTTGATAAAATTTCACATGCCTATGTTTTGTAAATAAAAAAGATTTTTAAAAATAGAACCATCCCCAGGATACTAATTATGTTTAATTTTTCTCAGTTCTTTAAAAAATGTGGGTACTTTAAGTTTTGAATACCATCCTATCATTTTCATTTATAGGACACCATCTTTAGCAGCAGGGCTGGAAAGAGATTTAAAATATAGTTGACTATTGAAAAATATAAAGGTGAAATTCATTCCTTTTAATAATATGGCTTGTTTTCAGTAGTCCCATTAGCAGTGCAGTCAGGTTTCAGTGACAAATGATCTACTTAAGATGCAGTGGAAATGTGGTGCAATAATATGTTTGCCAAAGTATTATTTATTCACAAGCATTTTATTCTTACAACTCTTCTATTTAAACCGCAGTATCTTTTTTTCCTAGAAACTCTCTGTCAATAGAGACATGAAGAAAAATATTGTGATTTCAACAGAGATTATTGAGAATTGTGATTCCACACAAAAATTGATACTGGATAGCATGAAGTAGAAAAAAAATTCTTGAATTTTCACAATGGATTTACTAATCCCCATTTCCTAGAATTAAAGGAAAATGCTCTAGAAAACTTCCTGAATATTAATGATCTAAATTATGAACTAAAAGAAAAATCTTTACAAAATATTCTTTTAGCAAGAACTAGTCTTGAGTAATCATATTTTTCTTCTGGCAAAGATCAACCTACAGGAATAATGTGGATGACTTAATATGGCTATGACAATTATTACTAATTTACATCATTTATTTTATTATCTATGGTGAATGAAATGTTCTGCCTAACAATTTTCCAGATTATTGAATGTTACCTTTTTGAGCACAAAAAATTTAAACCAAATTTATTTTATCCAATCATAATATTAAATAACAATCCATTGTTTATTCCATTATTTTCCAACCAACAGGAACATATTTCATTTCTAATTTTTTCACTTTTTGAGGAGAGGCTCATCATCTTTGGTGTCACACAACTTTTATTTGTGGCTCCAAGAAGCTGTAGCCAAATTTCGTTAAAAGTGTCTTAGCCAACTGACTAAATAAGATTGAGGGTAATCAACAAACTTCAAACCTGTCTATGAGTCAGATAGATAGCTACCCCCAAAGTGTTAAGACTTCCTCTACTGGAATAGGTTGATGAGGACAATTTGTTCCTATTGTCATGAAAGCAGCTAAAACAGATATTGTGTGGGTTAGATCTTGGTCAGATATCAAAGTTATCTACTGCAACTAAGGCCATCACCATTCACCATGATTTTTGTCTTGCTGCTAGATTTGATGACTCAGGAAGGGAGAGTAAAGCTGATAACTTTGCGCAAATCTGCCTCATACAAATCCAATTCACATATAGTTTCAGACATCATCTCTTGATATCATCAGTCTTCTTTGACAATTAAGGACAAACAACAGCTATACACACATGTATGAATTTTTGTATCTGTACACACATGTATACACATATATATCTGAGTGCATATAATTTTCTTTTAGTTTTTGCATCTTTGGGATACATGCCCAAAAGTAAAATTTCTGGGCAAAAAGGCATAATTTACTTACTTTTCTTTCATAATTCTAATTTTCTTTCTATAAATGTTAGGAACAATTAATAGTTACACATATAAGTCAGCCTGACTTAGAAGCAGCTAGGTGAAGCATTGATTACAGTGCTGAACCAAATTAGATTCAGGAAGATTGAATTCAAATATGGTTTCAAGTAGTTATTAGCTATGCGATACTAGACAAGTAATTCAACTGTATCTGCCTCAGTTTCCTCAACTATAAAGTGGGGAGTGTAACTACATCTACCTCCCAGAATTGTGATCAAATGAGCAAATATTTGTGACTGGCACACAATAGGCACTAAATGGCTATGTCATTTTTATTGACTTCCTATAGTTCTTATAATATTATTGTCTTTTATCATCTTTATGAATTTCCAAGGTATGAAGTGAATCTTTTGTGTTTTGTTTATATATTCATTTTTATTATTCATAGTAATTTTGAGCATCTTCATATAGGTTGTTTATTCTTATTTGAAAATTATTTGCTTAATTAAGACAACTCTGAGATACCACTACACACCTGTCAGATTGGCTAAGATGACAGGAACAAATAATGATGAATGTTGGAGGGGATGTGGGAAAACTGGGACACTAATACATTGTTGGTGGAGGTGTGAAAGAATCCGGCCATTCTGGAGAACAATTTGGAACTATGCCCAAAAAGTTATCAAACTGTGCATACCCTTTGATCCAGCATTGCTGCTTGGGCTTATATCCCAAAGAAATACTAAAGAGAGGAAAGGGACCTGTATGTGCCAAAATGTTTGTGGCAGCCCTTTTCATAGTGGCTAGAAACTGGAAGATGAATGGATGTCCATCAATTGGAGAATGGTTGGGTAAATTATGGTATATGAAGGTTATGGAATATTATTGCTCTGTAAGAATTGACCAGCAGGATGAATTCAGAAAGGGTTGGAGAGACTTACATGAACTCATGCTGAGTGAAATGAACAGAACCAGAAGATCGCTGTTACACTTCAACAATACTGTATGAAGATGTATTCTGATGGAAGTGGATATCTTCAGCATAAAGAAGATCCAACTCACTTCCAGTTGATCAATGATGGACAGAAACAACTACACCCAGAGAAGAAACACTGCGAAGTGAATGTAAATTGTTAGTACTACTGTCTATCTACCCAGGTTACTTATACCTTCGGAATCTAATACTTAACGTGCAACAAGAAAATTGGATTTACACACATATTGTATCTAGGTTATACTGTAACACATGTAAAATGTATGAGATTGCCTGTCATCTAGGGGAGGAAGTAGAGGGAGGGAGGGGATAATTTGGAAAAATGAATACAAGGGATAATGTTATAAAAATTACTCATACATATATACTGTCAAAAATTTTTATAATTATAAAAACAAAAAGAAAAAAAAAGAAAAGAAAACTATTTGCTTATATTCTTTTGTCCATTTGGAAATTGGCATTGGGCTTGTATTTTGTCAGTTTTTTTGTATCCTGGAAATAGTATTTTATGTCATATAAAATGTTTCATACCCTGTAACTTTCTTATTATTATAAATTCATTGTTTTTTTTTTAAATGTTTTTAAATCTTATGTATCAAAAAGTCAATATGATATATATCTAGAGCATATATATCCTCTGGGCCTACAATCAGAAAGATTTGGCTTCAGACACTTACTAGTTGTGTTACTTTAGACAAGTTACATAGCTTCTCTCTTTTTTCTTCACTTGAAAGATGAGAACAATAATAGCATCTACCTCCTATGGTTGTTGTGAGGGGGAAAAAAAGACATAATAGTTGTAATGCATTTTGCAAACCTAAAAGTGTTGTATAAACTGTATATGTGTTTGTCTACTTAGTCATATATTTGGGTTGAAATATAGCTCTCTTTTATGACAATAAAGTAGCTTCTATGCAAAAATTTTTATTGGCAAACATGATTTCCAAAAATGTATCTCAGTAAATATGCATACACATGTGTTTATGGTATTCCCATCTGCAAATCCCTGAGAGATACCAGGTGGACATTGTCCAAATGTGGATACCAATTTATAGATAATCAAAACTTTGTATTCTGAGCATTTAGGGAGCTGATATAATATAAATGTTATGATCTTTGATGTACTAAGCAAAATCTCATAAAAATTTATTCAGTTATCTTTATTTTCAAACTTTTCTGAGCAGATGAGGAAGAGGAAGAAGAGATCTGTGAAGACCACTTAGAAGAGCCTCCAAATTAAATCAATCTGTATTTTGTCAGTCAGTGATTTCAGTACATAAATGGGAATGATTGAGGATAGCTATGAAAAACCAGTTAGACAATCTGGATTAGAAATGACTAATGAGAAGGGTTAAATTTTTTATCTCTTTGATTATAAACAGTACAAGAAAAAATTCAGAAGATCCTAGACATGGAAACCTCAGAATAACATCACAAAAAATGTAATTTCTTATACCTTACAATATTGGAAGAGGTTGTTCCTGAATTAGCTATTTGCATATAATACAATAAGAATATTAGTATGTAGAATGGAGATAAGAATTATTTAAAAAAGAAAATTGAAATATAAATTTACATACACTTAAAGCAATTAACAACAGTTGCAATATAGTTTTAGAGGATAAAGAAATGATACCAACAGAAATGAAGACAATGCCCTTAAGAAATATTTTGTATCTCCAGAATTTTAACAGTATCTAACCCACAATAAGCATTTAATAAATACCTGTTGATTTCTGATCGGGAAAAAAAACAGCTGAAAATGATCAAGTATATGGAGTATGTTAATAATAGTTTTGAGGGTGTTGGATTGATTCATAAGATTGTGTGAAGGAAGAAAAGATTAAAAATATGAAAAAAATCTCTTGAGTCTAACATTTATTCCAAAAGGGGGATCAAAGGGACACCAGCAATTTGTATGTTTATTTTCCTGTCTCTTTGACATTTTTATAACATTCTACATATTTATCAAATGCATTTTTCTATAAATATATTAATTGAGAAGAATCCAGCTTTCAAAAGTGATATCACAGTAGATTACATCTTCACCACTAAACTGTCAGAAATATATAGAAAACATAAAACTTCTGCTTTGCTTGTTTATAAATTTTTCTTTAAATTTGATAATTGTCTCTTTAAATTGCCTTTTTAAAAGCTATCTTCCAACAAGATATCATCCATAGATAACACCAAAATTATGTTTCCATTTAAAGTATAAAAGGAATAACTTTATTGAATAGCTCTTTTATTAATATCAGTGAGATAAAAAAAGAGAGTTGAATGCCTACTGAAGATAATTGCCAGTACCATAGAGAAACCAAGACAGAATGAATAATGAAATGAAAATGTATTAAATACTTATTATGAGTTAGGTACTGTACTAAATACTGTGGACAAAAATACAAAAAAAAATTAAGACAATTTCTGTCTCCAAAGAATTTATATTCTAATTGGGAAGACATTATATGAGGGAAAAGTAAATAGCAAGAATAAGTGAACAAGACTAAGAAAGAATTTAAAATAAAGTTGTGGAGTTCTTTTTGGGCATGGTGTCATTCTGGTTTGGAAGGTAAAATGAGAGTAGATCAGAGAAATGCTAAGAGTAGAAGAAAGTTCTCATAGGAAGAATTCTGAGCCTTTAACTTAAGTCAACCCTAGCTCCTCCTGGGCAAAATTTTTGGAGATCTTGGTTAAGTGGATGACAATGCAGCAGGAACTGCAGTAGCAATAGCAAGACAGAAGATGATTGGAATAAGCATAATTTGAAAGCTAAACATAAGTAGTCAGAAGGCTTAGCTTTTCATGGCTATGTCTCTGATAAGGACATGATCTCTCATTTTCTCAAATATTAATCAATATCTGAAATGTTAAACCAGGAGTTTGGCTATTGAAGGGAAGGAATATAGGAGCAAACCCATTAAATGCAATCCAGGTCCATGTCTAAATTTCGAGGGACATAATACCAGAGAATTTTTTTCACAAATGTCATAAAACTATTAATTACTCTTTAGGTAAGGGGAATCATTCCTTACTTTTTTTCCTCCAGTGTCTACTTTTCCACAAGAATATTATGAAATGCTATCTAAATTTAGCAAAGTATTTAATAAATGATCTATATAGTATAGTATTTCTTTGATTAACAAATTTAAGAATGCCATAAAAAGACAGATCAATTTGCTGCCACCTATTTATGATCGAATCATATTGGCTTTCTATAATTACTATTTACTTTTCTAGATGTTTATTCACTGGTATTTTCAGATTAATCTCTCCACATTTTTTAAAAAGAGAGAATATTTTCCCTTTCCAATCCACTCATTCCTTTTCAATTTTCAGTGATCTGTCAAAGATCACTAATAATGGTTCAATAATTACATCTGCCATTTGTCTTATACATAGCTTGATATAAAATTTATCTGGTCCTGATAAGTTGCACTCTTCAAGGAAACTTATGGGTAATAATTAACTTCCTATCCTCTTAGCTATTAAGATTCTAAGTTAAAGAGAAGTTTGCTCCGGATGATGTGATATTCCCAGTGTTCACGCTTTATTTTACATAACTGAGTTCATTGTTTAAATTAGAGGATGTTCTACTGATTGCATTACTCTCAGAACATTACAGTGCCTTCTGGAAAAGATCTGTAATTATTTAAAAGCATTTGGCCTAACCATCCACAAAGGAACAACCACAAGTGGATGCAGAATGCTTATTTATTCATATAAAGATATGCAGTTAGATGGACCACCCATAAGCCAAATTCTTCAGGGTATTTATCTAGGGTTGGCAGTGCAAATGGAAAATAAGTTAGGTCATTTAAAATGTTGTATTGATAGTCTTTTTAAAAAAACTCATTTTTATCACTTCCTAATGACTCTTCTATCTCCAGCGTAAAACCACAATTTCACATATGGCTTGTGTCTAAACATTTACAACTCATTTTCACCTATTTTGATTTTTTTCTTTATGGATTTCACGGAGGCATAACTCACCAACAAGTCCTCTGAAGCTATAATTGGTTATTCAAGAATCAAAGCTCTAAAAATTTTCAATGCTTTATTTTACCAATTTGCATTATTTAAATTGTTCTTCTGGCTTATTTTAATTATTTTTGAGTTAAAATAAGTTTTCCCATTTCTCTGACTTTCTGTTTGCAATATCTTATGGTACAATGATGATTTTCTGTATATTCACATAACATCCCCCAATAAATAGGCAGTTGCTTTTCTTAAAGATCTTTGCTATTTGAGAAAAAAACTAGTATACATGTTGTATATATGAGATATTTCTTTAATATTCAATTCATAAATATGTTTAATATATATGCTTTGTATCCATTATTGAATTAACTATAATTAAGGAACTTTAACCAAAAAAAGGTATAATGTATTTGGGCTTGGAATTAGGAGATAAATGGTTCTCAAACTATCTTAAAAAACAAAACAAAACAAAACAAAAATACCAACCCCCCAAACTTCATCAAAATCAGTAAAAATATAATGGCTGATCGATAGATTAGACTAGGGAGAATAAGATATAATAAAATTCTATAACTTAATGTTCAATAAACCTTAAATAAGGAAAACCTGGAGGGTAGGGAACAAACCTCCTTAGTTGTTAAGATTTTCTGGGAAAACAGAAAAAGCAGTTGGACAGAAAGTAGACTTTGGCCACCATCTCACACAATATTTCACAATAAATTCAAAATAGTTATGCTCTGTACACTAAAAATCATAAAATAAAACAAATTAGAAAATAAGCAGAATCATATATATATATATATATATATATGTGTGTGTGTGTGTGTGTATGTGTAGAAGATGAATTCTTTTTAAAATATTATTTTCTTCCAATTACATCTACAATAATTTTTAAAAATTCTTTTTTAAAATTTTGAATCCTAAATTCTCTCCTCTCTATAAAATATGATGCTTACATAATATAATAAAAAATGCTAGACTCAGGAAATATATCTTTGCTTCTGAAATTACTTAATAAGGATTTGGAATACCCATTGTAGGGACAACAGAAATATATAAGAACAAGAGGAAAATGATACATTTTGGATGTGGGAATATTGGGGCACTAATGCATTATTAGTAGAGTTGTGAACTAATTCAGCCATTCTAAAGAGCAATTTTGAATTATGCTGAAAGAGCTATAAACCTGTATATATCCTTTGAGCAGCAATAACACTACTACATCAGTATCTTAAAGTAATTTTTAAGAAGGAAAATTACCTATATGTATAAAGATATTTGTAAGAGCTTTTTTTGTGGTAGCAAAGTATTGAAAACTGAGGAATTGCCTATCTACTGGGGAGTGTCTAAATAAGTTATGGTATATGGTTGTAATGGAACATCATTATGCTATAAGAAATGGTGAGCAAATGATTTCAACAAAAAGACTTCCAAGAACTGATGCAAAATGAAATAAGCAGAACTAGGAGATCATTTTGCAATGTAACAGCAAGATTGTTCTATGAATTACTTAGCTATTCTCAGTAATATAATAATCTAAGACAATGCAAGATAAAAAATGCTATCTACCTCCAGAGAAAGAACCAATGAAGTCTTAAGGTATATTGAAGTATGCTTTGTAAACTTTATTTTTCTTGTTTTTTTGGTGCATCTTTACTTTTGCAATATGAGTAATGTGGAAATAAATTTTGCATGACAACACATATATAATAATCTGTACCAAATTGCTTGCCCTCTCAAAGAGAGGGGAACAGTTGGAGAGAGGAAGATAATATGGAACTCAAAATTTAAAAAAATGAATATCATGAATTTTTTTGGATGTAGTTGGGGAAAAACATAAAAAATTAAAATATAAATACTTGAGAGGAAGTCATTCTCCAAAACTTATTCAAAGAGTATGAAAAGCAATTCACAGAAGAATATTGCAAACTATTAACAATTATAATAAAGAATGCTTCATATCAATAAAAAATAAATGAAAATCTAAACCATCCTGAAGTTTCACTTTATACCTGAAGATTGCCCCCCCCCCCAAAGTGAAAATAGTCAGTGTCAAAAGGCATAGGGAAAGCTAGTCAATTAGTCGCTACAAGTTATTATTTGTGAGGTACTATAATAAGTAGGTACTGATAATATAAATAAAAACAACAATAATCTCTGATCTCAAGAAGCTTACAGTTTAATGGAAGAAACAACATGAAAACCACTATCTATGAACAAGAAATAGAGGAAAAGTTGGAGATAATCAAGAGGAGGGAGGCGTTAATATTAAGAGACATCAGAAAGTCTTCTGGCAGAATTGTGGGACATTAGCTAAGGCTTGAAGAAAGTCAGGAAAATTTTGAGTTGGAGATGAAGAGAGAAAGCATTCTAACTATGGGAGACAACTAGAAAAAATATTCAGTCTGAAGTGAAATCATATGTGGAAGGAATAGCAAGGATATTTCTGTGAGTGGATAAGAGACTATAGGAGGAGGGTGAAAAATGAAAATGTAAAAAGACTAGAAAGGAAGGAACAAGAAAAGGGAAGAAGAACTTTGAATGTCAGAATATTTTGAATCCTGGAGGCAATAGTGAGTCAACAGAGCAAATTTAATGGGAGGTGGTGGGCGGTAGTGGTTAGTTAGATTTGTGGTTTAGGTAAATCAATTTGATGCTTAAGGGAATTGGAATGAGGAAAGACCAATCAACAGATTATTGCAACAGTTGTGAGGGAAAAAAGGCTTGCTCTAGAGTGTTGGCAATGTCATAGCAGGAGACATACATGAGATATTATAAAGGTAGAAGTAATAGGACTTGGCAACTAATTGGGTAAGAGAGCTAAGAGAGAGAGATTCAGAAGTCAAGGATTACATCTAAATTATAAATCTATTTTTTGCATGCTACCAATCTGACCTTTGATACTCGACTATATACTCCCGAGATTTTACCATTAAGAATAGATTGCACTTTTGGGGGTCCTACTTTTGCCTGACATTCCAAGTCTACCAATGGAGCACAAGGCTATTTCTTGCTGTTGCAAATGAACAGCCTTTTTGGAACATATTTTTTACTTCAGTTTGATTTCCATAAGTCTATATTTTTTATACGTTACAATCTGCCTGTGGTCACTACTTCATAAACTTCTGAGTGATATTGTTTTTCAATTTGAGAGAGACAAATATTCAGTAAACTGGAACCATATTCTGCCGGATTGATATTAGATGTTAAAAATATAAGCCTTTGTTTGGGAGAGAATATTTTAAAATATACTTTATTGATATGTTTAATGTTATACAATTTCTTCCTATAACTTTCCTATTCTAAGAGAGCCATCTCTTATAAGAACTGAAAAGTAGATGCAAAAGTAAAATCTTTGGGTTTTGATTGTTGTTCTTTCCTTTTACATTGTTAGTGCATTCACCATTCTACTCACTGAATTTTAATTATCCTGCAACAACTTAATGCTGCCTAGACTTCAAGTGAACCAATCACAATTAGTTTGGTTGCTTTTTCTATTACTGCTTCTAGGTATTTTCATTCTGCTAGAGGAATAATAATGAAAATTCCTAACATTTGAATATCATTGAATATAGAAGACTTTCTTTTGTAATTAGCATGGGAAGATAATTTATACTTTACCTAAGAATCAGTGATCAGATTTTGAAAGATCACTTCAGTAGCTGTGTATGGAGATAGATTGGGGGGGGGGAAATGAAATTGAGACAGAAATTAAGAAACAATTCCCTCCAGAAATGAGATAATAAATGCCAGTGAAAGAAATGACAACTGAAAAATCATTAATTGAGATAGAATTAAGGCATTGTTGTCAACTTTGAAAAGGACTGTTTGGATTGAATGAAATGCACCTGTTGTAGACATTGTTACCAAGTTAGCTACAAAAAGCAGGAGAGATGGGATTAGATAGTGGGGATGGTTGGATCAAGTGAAGGATTAGATGGAGAAAATGGAGAAGATATGTATATATTTGTAGTAGTCAGTGGATTAGAAGAAGTTGCAGATAAATAACAGTGGAAATGATAGAGGAAGCAAACTGCTGGGACAAAGGAATCAAATGAATAGGACACAGTGGTGCTAGAGTGGATCACCAATTCTTCAAGATGAGAAAAGAGGAGGGTATAGCTAATTCAGGATGACACTCTGGACAATAACCGAGGAGTCAAGAAATTGAAAATCACAGTTTGGATAAAGAACAGAGCATGGGGTTGCAAGGCAAACAGAGAGTTGAACTGACTGTTTTCAGCTTTCCTCAGTGAGGGGATTTTAAGTGTGTCATGAAACTCCACCTTTTATGATTTAAAAAATAATTTTTATTATCACTTTCATTTTTGCAAGTCTATCACTGCTTTTCCCTCCCTCCACCCCATTTACAGTAACTGTAAGAAGTACTGTAACTTCAGAAATGAATTGGCAGAATCTCCACCTTATAAAGGCCATATCCTTTTCGGACATTGAGTGGATTTTTGAGTAGCTCAGTTCAATATGAATAGCACAGGAAAGCCATTATAAGCAGAGATAATCCTTTGGACAGGGAATACTTTTAATTGACACATTTATTTGCATGGACAAGTGGAGAGATGAAGCTAAAAATAAAACAAACAAAAAATGCCCCTGAATTCCAAATTTGTTCTATAATATTTGGCAAATGGCTATTCTCTGAAAAGATTAAAATTTGGAAAATAAACTGGATGGTCAATTTAAATTAGGGTGAGATCTCTCACAAGGAGTTCCTAATCCCATTCCAAGGAGAGGTATCAAAGGCGCAAGTTTAATTTAAGGACATAAGTTTGCTGAGCCAACACCATTTTTCAGACTTCTATGTAGAAGATATTTGATATTTATTGTTTTCTAGTAGTTTTAGTTGCATGACCAATTCATTTTTAAATCCTGTTCCTTTTCTAAATTCTGTTTTACTTCTAATCATTACCTCCCTCTTATTTTCCTCTTTCTTTCTCTTATCTTTTTCCCCTTCCTATTTCCCATTAGGTAAGACAGACTTTTTTTTTTTACTCAACTGAATGTGTGTATACTCATTTATTTAGTTATTTTATTTTTCTACTTCTTTATTCTTCCTTCTTTGAACCAGTTCAGATGAGAATGATAATCAAGTATTGCTTCCCCCCACTGACTATTTTTTCCCTCCACTGTAAAAACTCTTCCATGTGTATTTTTTTATATAGTGTAGTTTTCCCTATTTTTCCTCTGCCTTTCCCTTTCATCCAGTGCATCCCTCTTTCTCACCCCACTTCATTTTTTTTTGAGATGATCTTAACACAATTCATACTCATGCACTCTGCCTGAGTAGATTCCTTCTAAATATTCAAATAATGATAAATTTCTTGGGAGTTACATCTATCATCTTCCCTTTAGGGAAGTAAAAATTTAATCTCATTAATTCTCTTATGATTTTTTTGTTAACTTTTTTATGCTCTAATTGAATTTTGTTTTTGAATGTCAAATATTCTATTCAGCTCTGATCTTTTCATCAGAAATGATGGAAAGTCTATTTCATTAAGTCTTTTGAAGAATTATACTCAATTTTGCTGAGGAAATCATTTTTGGCTGTAATTCTAGCTCTTTTGCCTTGCAGAATATTATATTCCAAGCTCATTTTTCCTTCAACATAGTAGCTTCTAGATCTTGTCTGATTTTGATTATACCTTAGTAATAATTCATAGATTTATTTCTAGCTGATTCAAGTATTTTCTCCTAGACACAGTATCTCTGGAATCCAGTTATAAAATTACCCAAAGTTTTCATTTTGTGATCTCTTTCAGGAGTTGATCAGTGGATACTCTCAATTTTTTACTCTGTGGCAGTACAATAATTTTTAAATTATTCACAAGTTTTCATGTCAGTTGTTTTTGTAATGTGCTATTTCACCTTTTCTTCTATTTTTTCCATTCTTCTAGTTTGTTTTATTGTGTTTTTTTTAATGTTTCGAGTCATTAAAAAAAACAATTCTATTTTTTAAAGATTTCTTTTTCTTTATTAAGATTTTGAACTTTTTTTTTTCTTTCAACCATTTGATCAATTCTGTTTTTTAAAATGATTTTTTTTTGCGAAGCTTTGGGAGCAAAACAATTGCTCAGGGTCACATAGTAACTCTTAAATGTCTGAGACTGGATTTGAACTCAAGTCTTCCTCATTTCAGGACAGGCACTCTATTGACTGCTCTATCTAGCTGTCCCTAGATAATCTTTTAACTGTCAAATAAAATTTCTTTTCCTCAATTCTCATCCTTCTTTCTTTGAACTACCCTTTTCTCTAGATCTTAAATCCCTCATAGATTTTTATGATAATAATCTCCTGATTCTCTTCTTACTTGTCTTATTCATGTCTTAATTGCCTTTATTGACTCTTTCTCCAGTCTATTTCCACTACTAATACATGTCTTTTCTCCCATTCTTCTATTTAATGATCTCATAAACTTCTATCAATTAATTTATTTTCTATAATATGATACTTAAATCTATTTGTTCAGCCCTAAGTTTGTTCTCATATCAAGAATTTTCTATTTGACATCTCAAAATTAGAATCCTACAGATACTCTAAATCCAAAATGTCTAAATCTTAATTTATTATCTTTCTGTAAAAATCCTCATTACTGTCAAGGTTTACTGTCAATCACCTAGCCACCTATGCTCACAACCTTGATGGAACCTTTAATTCTTTACTCATTCACCCCTCATAATCAATCTTTAAACAAATTAAAACAACTTTAAGATATTTATAGCTATCAGATGGCTAAAATGATAGAAGAGCAAAGTGACAAATGTTGGAGATGTGGGAAAAATTGGAATGCTAATACACTGTTGGTGGAATTGTGAACTGATCTAAACATTGAGGAGAATAATCTGAAGTTATATCTTCAATCCCCTTAAACAAACTAGATAACGCAAAAGGAGAGGTGAAAAATAGTACATCTATTAGGCAATGACAGGCCAAAATAGTTACTGTTACACCCTATGATTCTTTATTTAGGAAAGTCAAAAGGATAAAATATTCACATCTCTCAATTTAGCAAAGAATTCAGAGAAATTACAGCTAAACACGTTTATTTTTTGAGGTACAGAAAATATTAGAAAAAAGGGAATAAACTACTGTTGCTTAGGAAACCATTCTTTCTCAAAATTAGCATATCTATCTCTTCTATTCATGAAGCCAATACATTCACAGGAAGAAAAAAATAGAATGAAGATTATAGACACTGCAAAAAAAATATAAGTAGACAGAATGGTTAAATAAATGATAGAATGTTCACAAAAATTGTAGATACTGTTCCTGAATGACTAACATAATTTCTCAGATCCTTTCATGGTTCTTTTTTTCTCCTCTTTCTCATTGCATACATCTACTGTATCCACCCTGATGTTTTATTCTCATGGTAAACTCAATGAGAATGATGGCTGATATAGGAGGATGCCTACATAAAAAGAGGTATGCAGAATTTATAAATGGATTACCTTTTTCATTTCAGGGAGTTTTCCTTTGAAATACAGAGGACTTTATCTATATATTATTTGAAACCTAAAGTTCTCTTGCATGTTCTAATAAATTGATTTTTTCATTAACCTCTCTTAGACGACAATCATGTAATGTTTGTGTTCAATTTGAGCCAAACTAAAGCAAGAAATGGGAAGTCAGATTGGCACTGCCAATGAAATGTAGCTGCTTGATTGAAACAGATGGGAAATAAGATTGTAAATACTTGGAGAAGATCATGACACTTATATAATGATGTGCAGAGGATATCAAAAGGCTCATCTGGGATAAAGTGACATTTGTGATAAGAATGAATCTGTGATAAGCTAAGGGATAAGGAATAGGAAAATAGCTTTATTTAAGCAGCTGGGTCAGATGATTCATCAGCTGAATTGTCCTCTTCTTGCAATAACAGTGAGTCTATAAAGCCAGTTGCAAGAAAGTTCCTTTACTAGATTCTGAACAAAGCTGTTTAAAATTTTACTTGTTTACTTGTTCAAGTCATTGTTTCTTCCTAGAAGCCTGCCTACTGGCCTAAGATTGTGTCATATCTATCTGTTTCTGAGAAGGGAGGAATCTCTTGGAAAGTTTGCTCATATTCTGAATCTATCTGTCTGTGACCAGCATAAAAGAACCCAACAAGCTTGTTTGAGTTGATACAATTTCAAAAGAAAGCTGGTGTTAATTAAATGTGCCTTCATGTTAGGTCAAATGGACTCCTGTCCAAGGGATCTAGGGAATAGTCATGAAGCTTGTCCAGACATTGCTTCATAAGCATAAAGAGAAGCAGTAAGAATCCTGCTAGAGTTCACACAGGGTCCATATGTATTCCCAGGGAATAGTTAAAATTGAATACCTCTTAAAGCTGTGCTTCTTTTCAGTTTCAATACTATGATTCACAGTCTGTCTCACCCCAGAACCTTCCTCAGTAGGATCTCATTCATCCTGGAATATTCATCTTCCCCACGACTCTAAAAGTAGAATATCTTTTGAAATGCCATTCTTCTTTTTCCATTAAGACTCCATTTTGGAGAAAGAGCAAGGCCAAAAGTTCTTCTGTTTTGCCAAATATTAATAGCATGTGTCAAAATTAGGTGTCTTTCTTCTCTTCATTATATCCTCCCATTACTTTTTAGCTCCTTTTGTAGGATGTGTGTATGTGTATGTGTGTGTGTGTGTGTGTGTGTGTGTGTGTGTGTGTGTGTGTATGTATAAGCGATATATAATCAGGGACTATTTTTTTTTTGCTTATATTTGTATCTCCTATGGTTAATATATTGCCTGTCATTAACTAGCATTTAATAAATGCTTATTGCTTACTTTACCTAATTCATCGTAAATATGGCTTTACATGTCCTTTACCTACAAAATTTTTGGAGTTTGAAATGGGCTCTTTCACTGTCCATTTGCTAGAGGTATCTGTTAATGAATAATTAGATGATTTGGAACTATAGCCATCTTTGAGCCAGAATGTAGAATTGCCATATGCTGTGTTCTTAAAGACATATATAGTCTCACAGAGACATATTGTGAGGAGAAGGGAGAATCCCAATAACTATGAAGCTTCAGGAAAGGGGTTAACTTCATTAGCACTGCTCTCTTTAGTACTTGAACAATTGAATAGGAAAAAAAATCAGTGGCATGGTAGCAATATGTGAACAGAGAAAGGAAAAAAAAATAATGTTTCTGACTTTTTGTGATCTCTTTGGGGGTTTTCTTGGGGTGGTATAGTTTACTATTTTCTTCTTCAGATTATTTTTAAAAATAAAGAACCTGAGGGAAACAGGATTAAATGATTTACTCAGGGTCACATGGCTAGTAAATGTCTGAGGCCAGATTTGGACTCAGGAACATGAGTCTCCCTGAATTTAGGCCTGACACTCTATCCACTACAGCACTGGGCTTCCCAAAAGAAAAAATATGAGTTATAGCCAACAAAGAACTCAGAAAGGACCCTAATTCTAAAGGCATCTTTTAGTGGAAGACTGAGCTATAATCATCATTAGTACTCCCCTTTTTAAAGACTGAAGGAAGTTCCAAGAAAAAAAAAAACACAACAACAACAACAACAACAACAAAAACTTGCCCTTTATTTAATTTTCCGTCCTGATGCTTGTCCACTTACAGGTAGAGTAGCAAACCCTACTCAGTTATTTAGCCAAATGTAACTAATGATTTGAATAAAAATGCATGGGGCTAACTGAATATAAATATTAATTTCAATTAGTGCAGAGAATAGTATCTCTGCCTAAATATTAGTAACTTTCCTGATTGCTCTGAGATTCTGTGATGGTACTTCTAACTTTTCATCTGATAGAAGATGCATAAAGCAGGAAAAGAGGGACCCATATATATCCAAAGAGTCATTATTTTACTTCAAACCCACCTCTTGATTAATTATGTTAATAGAATCTGGTTAATTCTCCAGAGGCAAAGAAGGTCTAAGAAGAGAGGTCAGGAACACTTAGGCATAGTGGCTAGAACACCAGTTCTTGGAATCAGGAGGACCCGAACTCAAATATGAGCTCATACATACTTACCAGTTGTGTGACTCTGGGTGAGTTACATAATGTCAATTGCCTAGGGAAAAAAAAGAAATCATCAAATAACCTGGCCAATAAACTATAGAGTCATAGTTGTATATTAAGTATAGTACTTTGAAATCTTTTAGAGAAAAACAAGAAAAAAAAAGATTGCTAAGGAAAACTGAGAAAGCTTTTATCTAGATTCATGAAAACACAAAATTTCAATACTGACAAGAAATTTAGTTCAAAAGAATATGATGCTCAGAAATAAACTCTATATTTCACATGAGTTCTGCTAAGGCCAGAGCAGAGTTTGGCTAACACTTGCCCATTCCTGGAATCTATGCCCTATTTAATGCAGCTCAGTATCACAGTGGTTTTATTTGGCTGCCATATCATAATGATTTGTATTGCCTGGTAATCCATTAAATTATCAGATACTTTTAAGAACAACTGTTTCCTAACCATATTTCCTCCATCTAACACTGAGGAAGTTGACTTTTTTTGTAAGAAAGTGGAAAACTTTTCATATAAAATTCAACTTATTAAATGTAGTACAATGATCTAGCAAGTCAAATTTCTTTTGGAGAATGCCTTTTACAATAAATTAGCTATTCTCCAGGTTAGTAGCAGCTGCAGATTTGATTAACATAAGCTCTATGACTTTATCCATGTCAGTGAGAAATATGTAAACAGCACATAATCAGCTAAAAGAGATGCCTAGGATATTCCACCAGAAATCTTCTCCCTCATTAGCTTATAACTATTAACAATTATTATTTGATCCACTTATCCATCCAGTTATAATTGTATTATACATTTATTTGCTTTTTTTCTTTAATAAAATTCTAAATTGATGATTTACTCATAGGCTTGGTTTTATTCTCAAAGGCTTGGTGCTTGGACCTACTCCAGTTCCAATCTGGAATGGTTTAAGTAACCTGTAAAGTCTATGATTTAGTTTTAGAGACAAGACACCTATAGATGATAATGATCTTAAACCTACCAACTCAGAAGGAAGGAAAGAAGGAAAAAGAAGAAACAATGAATTCATAAGCTATTTTCTTAGGGGAAAATTTTCTTTAATTATTTCACATTAAGTTCAGAGTATTGTATAGATCAAAAGTAGTATGACACAGTGACCTGGCCTTTGACTTAGGTATATCTAGGTTTAAGCTCCTTTTCTAACACATTCTGTGTGATTATAGGTAAATCAATTGACTTTCAGTGCTGAAGGCATATTTCTAAGATTGTAAGTTGTTGATGAGCTGCTGATATATATTGATAGTAGTTTCTAGTTCCCTATGCCATTAAAATTATAGATCTGAACTCCCCCCAAAAAATAATTTTGGATAGACATTTTAATAGTCTGAGAACTTATTTTCTTGAACTAAAAAGTATAATTTGTTTTTTGATAAATGTGCAGCTTAAGTAATACATACTCAACAAATAATGCAAATGTCTAAGTATTATTACAGAACAGTGATATTGATTTTCTTTTTATAATTATTATTGATATATTTGATTTTTGTATCACTTTAATTATATTCTTGTTTATTCCCCTTTCTAGAAAATCATCTCTTATAAGGAACAAATAAAAGGAAAAAAAAGAAAGCCAACGTTTGGCCAAACTAATTTTTATATTGAAAAAATCTCATATTATGAGAAATGGACTATGCCTATGCTCACTGATTTCTGCAAAGGAGAGAGGAAGTGCCCTCTCCTATCTCTTTTTTTTGGAGTCAAACTCAGCCATGGTTTCACAACATGTACTTTTAATTATTTTTGTTGTTTTTCTTTCCATTTATATTGTTGTAATAATCATTGTGCACACTGTTTTACAGGTTCTTCTTACTTTACTTTCCATAACTTCACATCTACCTGTGCTTCTTTATATTCACCATATTCATAGTTTCTTACTGTACAATAATATTCTATTATATTCATGTATAATACATTTTTCATGATTCACCAGTCAATGAAGATAATGCTATGTTACCAGTTCTTTGTTACTCTAAAAAGTCCATAGTGGTTTAATTTAACAATTTCAATGAAAATTATTGAAATTTGAACGATGACAGAAACATTGAAATAATTCTAATGATGTTACACTTTGGTACTTATTCATTTTCATGTGTAAATTCTGATATGTTTATTTAAAAATAAATTATAATCTCTATGTTTCATACTTATATCTTATAGAAAACAAGATATTTTTCATTGTAAATGTTTTTCAAAGATAAAAACCAAAATCTTTCAAACAGAAACTGATTTTCAGACAACAAGCAGCACAGCTTAATGGGAAAAAACTCTGGATTAAAAAGCATTGAATTCAATCTTGGCTCTAAAGTTTTCCTTGACCTTCTATATCTCTCAGTATCAATTTTCTCATCACTTTGTAATTTAGTATCCTCATCTGTCATGAGAAATTAGAGTAGAACTAGGTTAAAGATATCTTTCTAGTGCTACATCTAATTTCCCAGCATTTTGTGGTTCCAACTAGTTTTTAAAGTTTCTGAATCTCTAAGTTTTCTTAAAACCAGAAGGAGAAAAGTGCCACCTAGTGAACTAAATGAACACTTAAAATAATTTATTTGGAATGAAAATCTTTTTACTGGAATAAAATATCTTATATTGTTATATATTGAAGGCAAGGCTGAAATTTAATTAAAAATGCTACAAATTATACTTGACTTAGTAGAATATGGGAGATAGTATAAGAAAATTCCATTATGCTCTCAGGGAGTTTATTAGAATTTCTTAAAAGAATTTGTTTTATAAATTTTATTTGTTCAGTGACATAATCCCTCATAGATCTCAAGCCTAAAGTAATCATTCAATATTTCTCCAATGTTATATTTATTTCTATCTTTTGTAGATTTATAAAGGTTAATTTTCTTAAAGATTTCAAGACTTACAAATTGCAAAGAATAAAACATGAAAACATAGAAAAGGGTTGACTTATGAAAGAACACTTAAAAAGTTGACCCCCAAATCATTCTATCTACAAAAATAAAACTGTTTTGTGACTTAATTGAAATCCACTTATGAAAAAAGGTAGCTACATAAACAATCTGGGTACTAGATTTGGAGTCTATTTAAACAGGAAAATAAAAAATCTTTAAGTGAATGATGGAAAAAAAATTTAAAAATCAGCCCATAGAAGCCCAAACTTCAGTTTTGATTTATTATATGTGTGTATGTGTGTATACACTTTATAATAATCTCAAAAAAGTATATTTATTCACCAAATGGTAAATGAAAGAATGAAGGGAAAATATAAAAAGAAAACAAAGTTTATTAAAATAAGTCTATTATAGAACATTTCGTGGGATTTTTAGTTCAATGTCGCCCTCTAGAGTACTTGAATAGGAGAAGAGTTTCACAATTCTATTGATTTCAGTGCTATTCTAGGCTAACTATCTTGGAGAAGGGCTACTATCATATATACTTTTAAAGAAATAGAAGTTATTGGCCTAGTGGAATGAAGAAAATCTTCTGAAATTATTACTTTTTCTTGGACTATAATCAAATTTCACTTCCAATATTTACTACAATGGGCAAGTTAATTTATCTCTCTGAAACTATTTGCCATCTGCAAAATGGGATAGCCTTAATATTCTCTTATAAGCTCTAGACCTACAATTTTTTTATAATATAATGATCCTATGATCTTTCTCAATGTCTCTTAAACCTTTTATTATTTTTTTCTTTTCTGATTCTCTTATATTTTCTATCCCATCCTATGTTCTATGGTTTTGTAATGCTATTCAATTTTGTGTACAAAGTGTTCTAGGTCTTATCTTTGTGCCTTTGCATTGGCTATCTGCTTTGATTGGAGTGCTATGCCCCCTTATTTCTGCGTGTTTCCCTGTTTCTTTCAAGATTTAGCTCAAATACTGCCTTTTCAGCATGCCCTTCATTGTTTCCTTAGCTACTAATAATTTCTTTTTTCATATTACCTTCATCTACTCTATATGTATTATCTATGAGATATATGGTGTCCAGGGAGGATTAGCCCCTCTAATTTGAGGGTTTTCCAAGTTTTTTTAGGTTCATCATCAACTTTTGGGATCTACCTGTCACCCAACTCTCACCTGTAGCTCCAAGAAGCTGTAGATGTGCAGTGACAATGCTCTAGCAAAACTGTCTCAGCTGATGGAAAGCAGTTAAGGGTAACCCAGAGGTCTCAAACCTATCTATGAATTAGGGAACTGTCTACTCCAAATGTGTTAAGACTTCCCCTGGATGAATGAATAGATAAGAACAATTCATTCCAACAGCTATGAAGGAGTGCCTGGAGCTTGGTTAGACATCAAAAATACCAAGATCATCCACTGCATTCCAAGTCATCACCAATTGTCATGACTTTTTTCTCATCATTGGACTTTGATGAATATGGAAGAGAAAA
Source organism: Sminthopsis crassicaudata (assembly GCF_048593235.1). Lineage (NCBI taxonomy): Eukaryota > Metazoa > Chordata > Mammalia > Dasyuromorphia > Dasyuridae > Sminthopsis > Sminthopsis crassicaudata. The sequence continues at coordinate 216,952,894 of NC_133617.1, read as the reverse complement.
ACTGATGACTTTGTGCAACTCTGCCTCACTTAAATGCAATTCATAGGCAAGTCAAGACATTCTACCAGATCATATTTCAGAGCAGTTTCTCAATTTGTCATCCTTCCTATTCTTACTCCCCATTAAATTTAGTTAACCTTTGCTCTTAAACTTATTTATCTCTTATCATACAACCTTATGAACAAAGGGAAAAACTCAGATTAGGCATAATAAATATCTGTCTATAGTTTCAATATTAAAAGGCAAGGTAGATAAAATTAGGGACACTTTTAAATATTATATTTCATGTGATTTTAATAAGACAGTCCCCCTACTTCATGGCATTCAGATGTTTACTTTATGATAAGTCATAAGAGTTACAGGGAAATTTTTGTGAATCTGGCAATCAGTTACATGACATCAGAATTTGCCTATAGGGCATATAAATGTCTTATCTTGACTTTGTTGACAAGGTGATTTGGTACCCTGAAAAAATATCCTTGGTAAATGTTATGAATGATAATGGTTTAAAATAGATGGCATCAATTTGATGTGAAAAAAATGCAACTAAAAGGTTGTTGTAGTTGGTACTCAATGTTGAGGTGAATTTTAGTGGACTTTTATAAAGGGCAACCATATTTTTGTGGTTATGATTTTTAGTGATGATCTTTCTTGATGATGAGAGACTATATGATATGCACACCAGGAACACAAATCCCAAGATGAAATTGTTCCCCCTTTTCAAAGATTTTAAATTTTAAGAGAGCAGGCTACATGTATATAATTTCTTACAATAGAGGTTAACTCTTCCACATCTTTGGTTTTATAGAACTTTATAGTTTTAATGAAAAGCAAAATCCATTTTGGGCATTCCTTGTGATAAACTTCATTATCAGACTTAAAAATTGTACAGAAATCATCAGAATGTGTTCCAAGCTATCAAGGGAAATGCTATATAAAATATTAATATTTTAAATTTTATGCATATGAATTTAGCATAAAAACAATACTTATTCTACGTTCCAGTAAGGTACATGGATATTCCAAAGGATCTGTGATTTGATCACAATACATTCATATCTGTGAAGCCTATGTTCTAGCCCATAAAATCAGCATAGCAGCATACATGTATGAATAATATGTGCATATGTTTGTGTACATATTCATTATTATGTATATATGTTCACATATGGGTATAATTTGAGAAGTGAAAGACAATATACCCCAGTATTATTTATGCAAGATTTCCCTCTGAAAGGTATGTGGATCTGTTGTATTGATACTGCAGATTAGGACATAGAAAAACTTGACAGGTATAAATGAATTTTGATCAGTATCACTGAGGAGAATTACCACATGGATGAAATCACATTCTTATTGGAATGTTTGTGTATCTTAGAGGAGACAGAATAAGCATAATTTATATCAAATATTATGTGTTTTAAATGGCACATTTGACTCACACACACACACATACACACACACACACACACACAGAATTGTATAAGTTTTCCCTTTAACTGTTTATCATCTTGTCTGTTTTTTTTTTTTGTTTTGGCTACTCTTTTGAGTGATCTTGGTTTTCCTGTGGACATCTTCAGATTTTCATTGCAAACAATAGAATACTATCTAGCCAAAGACTATCAGGAGAACCTTTCCATCTATAGGACATGTCCCTTCCACCTGGATCCTACACTGGACCTTCATAACAATAGGAAATAATTTATTTGAACTCAAATCTCCCCTTTTAATGTTTTAGTTGATATTAAAAATTATATGATGGTTCAACAAAGTTATCTCCTATCTTTCAAGGAGTCTTGCACAATTTTGAAATACACATGTGAGATTCCTATAAATGGAAATAATAATAGGTTTATCTTCAAATGAACATAAAACTTTTTTTCATAATTCACAGATCATGAAAAAAAAAGTGAGATCTTATATCAGATTTTAAATTTTGAATCAGTTGTGGAATACTTTTTTGGGAAGGACTATTGTTTCCAATTAATGCTCTTATAAGCATGTATTTGACATGTACATAATCTCAAAAATATGCACAGAGATTAAAATTATTACTATTCTGCACTTTAAATTACTTTTTATCTCCTACCTGTGTGAACTTTTTTTCCCTTGATGGATCAATTCCCAAGCCTGCTTCTTAATTATGAATATATCCTGTCTCTTTACTGCGCCTTTCTCTTTACATTCTCTTTCTTGATGATATCAGTTTCCATGGGCTCAATTAATAACACTTTGTAAATGACTCTCACTTTTAAATATCTGACCTTGTTTCTCTCCCAATCTCCAATGTCTAATGGATATTTTCAGCTAGATGCTTCAGAGGTATCTTCTTTCTTTTCTATTATGTTTCCTCTGGTTCAAATCTTTTCCCTAGTTAGTCTGTTCAAGATGCTGATGCCAAAACATATTACATGTTAGTTATTGTTCTTCTTTTACACTACAATGCAGAGAAAGTGATATTTTTACTTTTATTACCCTTGATATTTCATCTACCATTTCCTAGCCTTTGTGTAGGCTGTACCAAACAGACCCCTAACATCCACTTCATTGAATTTTCTGCAAAGCTCTGTTTAAATAGCACTTTCTAATTCCAAATCCTTCTTTACTAATCATCTCTTCCCCATCCAGTTATTTTATATTTATTTTGTATATAGGTACATGTTATTTTTCTTTTAGAATGTAAGATCCTGTTTCATTTTTGTCCATGCATTCCTAATGCCCAGCTCATGACACATGTCATGCTTAATTAAATACTTTTAACTAGTTGAATCATTCCAAAACCATTATGTCTAAAATATAATCCATTATCTTTTCTTCCCAAACACTTTTCACTGCCCAACTTTCCTATTTCTGTCAGACAATAGCATTTTCTTGTTTTACCATCTCAATTATTCTTCCTCTTCTTTCTCATCCCATCCATCCCCCACCTACTTATTCAACCAGTTTCAAATACTGTTCATTGTAGCTCCTAAACATCTCGAATCTGTCTGCCTTTCTCCTGCAGCTACCATCTTAAAATAGATCCTTGTTACTTCTCATCTGTACTATTAGATTAACTTCTTAGTAAGATGCTATGATTCTAGTTTCTCCAATTCCCACTCATTCATTCATATAACTGCCTATGTGATATTCATTTTCTATGATTAATCATATTCCTCTAATCAAAAATTTCCAATGGTTCCCTATGCTCATTTTTTTTGCCATTTAAAGCCCTTATTCATACCATCTCCAGATCATTTCTCTAGGCTTATGACACTGCAGTGGAATGTAGATATACTTGAACCAAGTAACTTGGCTGAATTTAACTATATTACAATAAGTCTTATACTTTTTCTTATGTTGATTTATAAAACGTTTGAAATGTGTTATTACATGGCTAGTTTTGAGATCACAGTATTTTGACATATTCAATTTTTCATCATTAAGCTATACATCATATTGGATACTAAGTGAACTTTTGAAAACAATCAATTTTTCTTAAATTTACTTGACTTAAGTTTTAACTGGAATTTAAATTACTTTCCAAGCCACTGAAATATATTCATCATCTTCTTTTGGATAAATGAATATCTTAACATTTTATGACATCATGATATGACGTCTGTGTTGTACTATTTCAACTTCATAAGAAGTTTTTTTATATGTTTTTATAACTATTCTGTTTCTCTGTATATCTAAACTATTCATTAGAATTTTCACATTTTCAGTAAGAATACTTTTAGTATCAATGAAAATTAAATAAAAAAATATCTTTTAATGGGTGTGTCTTACAATCAAATGCACAGAACTTATATGATTACCTTGATTTCTAACAATTTTAATATGTTCTTGAATGTAAAAGAAAGCTTGTTTCTTGGTCTGCAATTAGTTATGTTTTAATGATTTCATCTTTAATGTAAAAGCTATCTGGTTTTTTTTTCAATTTTCATACTCCAGTTTTATCTTGTCTTTACTTTTTTTGTTTGTTTGTTCTATAGTGACTGAACAGTTAACAGCTATTTTTAAAAAAAAATTAAACTGCCCTTCAAACTTCAAGAAATTTATGTTGTACTGTGAAGAAATTTTCACCATCATCAATAAAAACAACAAGAACATTTATCTAGTTCATACCATGTTCTAGGACTGTGCTAAATGCTTTACAATTATCATCTTATTTAAAGATATAAATAAAGATATAGATAGATAGATAGATAGATAGATAGATAGATAGATATAGATATAGATATAGATATATAGATATATAGATAAAAAGATATAATAAAAATGTCTTTAGTTGCCAGATTCCTCTGTAGATCTTTCCTGTCCCTCAGAAATGAAGTAAGCTATTCCATAGTAATTGTTTGTCAGTCCTTGGTCTTGCTCTTTTATTTTTGTTTTTCTTTCATTTTCACATCAGTGTGACCTATTTTATTCCATTGTAGGCTTAAGTGATCATTGTATGATTTCTCATAAGGGTCCATGCTTTGCTATTTTTTCAAGTGTATTGGGGAATCAATTGATTAGTCATCTCCTTAGAAACCACCCAATAATTCATAATCACTTCCATAAAACCTAATTTAGAAGTCTACTTTTTATAATTTTATATAATGAATTTTAAGATTTCAAAACTTCAGATATATATTATTTCTCTTGTTGGGGGAGTTCCTTCTATCTGAGAAAAAATAATTGAGTATAGCTAGAAAATTTATGTTCTGTACCTTTTTTCACCCCATTCCACTATTACCTGTGAAACCTTTATCTGAAAAGAACAGGAGCCCTCTGAAGTGGTTAATCTGTATGATTTTATGGGCCCAAAGTAAACCTTGACTTTGTTTTCTGGAAATCATATTTCAATAACCTGTATAAAACAATGATGAATGGAGATTAGGGGATATAGGCCCTAAGACTTATTGACCTTAATTTGGACCACTGCGTTTGAAATAAGGGGTTTGGGTAATATGTTTCTAAGATTCCTTCTAGCTTAACTAGTCTATGAGTCTTAACTTAATGTAATATAGGCTCCATTTGATTCTCAGCTCAGCTTCTATTCCAATAAGGCTTCAATTGTACTTGTACTCCCTTAGCCCCTCCCTATATTATATACTCCATCTAGGTCCCTTTCTCTCTCCACCAAAAATACTAGTTATAGTTCAGGACTTAATGATGTATAGGTTATCTTCCAGCATTAAAATCTATGAGCTGAGCAGTTCAATTCCATTTCATTTAATTCCTGCCGGCAGTGAAATATAGAAGGAGAATGCTGGATTTGGTTTCAGAGGATCTGTGTTAAAAAAAAAAAAAAAAAAAAAAAAACTTGAGACACTTTTGATCTTGGAGAAATTATTCCTCCTCTATAAAGTGAAAAGACTGGCCTAGGTGAACTTTAATATGTAGGTTTAAATCTATGATCTAAGGACCTATTTCATTCAATAATCATTCATCAGTATTCAACAATGTGTAGTACTCTACCAGTGATTATTGATACAAAGGCAAAGAGAAACACCCCTGATCTCTAGAGTTACTTGTAGTCATAATCCTTTCTATTTACTTCTTTTGTTAGTTTTTTTAATTTAATTTTTAAAAATTAATTACTTTATAAATTGATAATGGTTCTAATAGACTTGATAAGTTGATCCACTTTTTATTTTATTTTTTGTATTTTATTATAATTTTTAGAGAAAGAAAGCAAAATGAAAGTTTGTTTCTTGTTTTCCAATTAGTTCATCTTAATCCTTAGTTTTGTCAGTTGAAATTTTACTATTTGTAGTTTTTACATTTTCAAGTGCTTTCAGTCATGCTTCTTTCCTCTTCTGAGACTTTTAAAGCTGCTTTCATCAAAGATAAAACCTGTATTAATAGTTCCCTAAAGCAGCTTCTTGTTGAAGGAAGTATTTCAGTCATAGCTGACTTAAGGGTTAAGCAGTCTCTAGGCAATCTCCTTATCTTCCTCATAGTAAGAGAAACATTCAATTAGAGCATCAGGATTTTACAAAAAAAAAGTAAGAAAGGAAGAAAAAGAAAAGAGCCTCAGGGCATAATGACTCAAGCTAGGTCTGTGCTGCTATCTATTAGCAAGCCCATTTCAAACAGTCAGCCAGTATGGCACCTCTCTAGAGTCTGTCATAAAATCACTGAACTGGAAGGGACATTGATATGTCATCTAGTTAGACTAGTAGTATCTTTTTTAACCCCTTGTTTCTCCTATGGTTTATAATGTTTCTTTGTATCCAATTAAATCTGATAACCTTCTAGGACTGTGCTAAATGCTTTACAATTATCATCTTATTTAAAGATATAAATAAAGATATAGATAGATAGATTCCCATTCTGGGGAGAATAAGATCAATATCAGGATTCCCTTAAGGTTGGCCTAGGAGAATTGAGTCTTAATGGTCTGAGAGTGGGAAGGAGGGTATTGGACAAAATAATAACTAGCTATAAAATGTATCAAAGTGATGAGATACAAGGGTAGAGGTGTAGGCGGAATAAATGTATCTGTTTGGAAAAAATGGTTATAGACTTTGGTAAGAATAGATATTTAGAGGAGGAAGGAACTGCTGAGATCATCTAGTCTATATTTCATATTTTATAGATAAAGAATTGGAAACCCAGAATTAAAGTTACATACATAGGTTCACCAACTGTTTAATGGCAGATCTGTGATTATGGTAGTTTAAGTGATAGGAGGAGAGTTTCATGAAGAAATGGAATGTTGTGATGAAATAACATTCATAAGGAATCTTTACTTCTAGTCTGTTATCATTAACTCACCCCCATTGTCCCATTCCATTTCCTCCACTTAAATTTTCTGACAGGTTATAAAGTCTTAAAAGCTAAAAAACAAAAACAAAACAAACAAAAAAAAAAAACCCAAGGCCATCTTGTAAAGCTCATATTTAAATATTCCCCTGAACAACCAATACCCCTTAAGAAAAAGGAGGAACTTACTTCTTCTGACTCTCAAGACCAAAATCCATTTCACTTTTGGATAACTCTAAATGTTCAGAGATTTTTCCCCCAAAATGTAAATTACCCTTCTTGTTATTAATGCCCATTGCTCTTATTCCTGTCTTCTAGGTCCAAGCAGAACAAATCCAAACCTTCTTCCACACATATACTTCTATATATACTTGAGGATAGCTAACACAATTGTTCTAAGCTTTATTTCTTCATTTGGCTAGGCCAATCATCCCAATTGTTTCACCCAATGCTCTCCAAGGATAATTTTTAATCCTCTAAACAGCTTGGTACTCCTTTCTTGGATGAGCTCCATTTTGTCGATGTTTCTCCTTAACTGTGACCTGATAAATTGAATATAAAACTTCAGGTGCTGATGGCCAAGGCCAAGTCATAGAGTGAAATAGCATAATAATCATTTATATCTCTACAATCCCTAGAGGTTCTCAAAGGACTTTTCTCATCCCCACATTATGAAATGCTGAAAGTATATATGTATTTTTTTCAGTTGAGGAGACTGAGAGTTGTTAGAAAAATTAAGTGATTTACCCAGGGTCACAAAACCAATATAGCTAAAGTATAGTATTTGGGAGAATTTGAAAATTTTCTGTTTCCATCAAAATTAAAAAAGAAAATGATGGGAATGAATTGTGATACCTCCAATGATATAAAATTGGAGGGTTAGAAGATATTTAGTTAGACTCTCTTTTATTTCTTTTTTTCTTTTCTTTCTCAGGATAACTTTTTCTTTTCATTTCTTTATCAGGATTACTCGAAACCAATTCAGATAGGTTAAAATCAATAGATATATTTTAGAAAAGTGAAATAGTGGATATAATTCTGGTTCCTAAATTAGGAAGATATGTTGAAATTCAGATTTAGGTAAGTCACTTAACTTCTGGTTGACTGAGTTAACTGATATATAAAATAAGATTATAATATTTACATATTTATTTACATATATTTACATCTGACAGTTGTAAAGATCAAATGATAAAATATTGATGAAATGCTTTGTAAACATTAAAGTTATACACACATACAAAAATACACACACACACAGACACACACACAGAAGTTAGATGGGACAGTGGAGAGATGACCTGGAGTCAGGAGGATCTGAGTTCAAATCCATGTTACATATTAAACTCTTACTAGCTGTATAATCCTGAGAAACTCACTTAACCCTATGTGCTTTAGTTCTCTCAGTTATAAAATGAGCTGGAGAAGAAAATGACAGACACATTAGGATCTTTTACAAGAAAATCCCAAATGGGATCATGAAGATTCAGACGTGATTGAAAATCACTAAACAGTATATAATCATATGTATATGAAACACATGCTAGTTATTGTTGTTATTATGTATTAAGCACCTATTACTCTGAAGATATAATTACCAAAATGAATATAATCCCTATGTTAAGGAATTCTACTACAGGGATAATATGTACTCAGAGATGTGCCTGAGCTTCTTTATCATAAAATGAAGGTTATAAAATAACAGTCTGAAAAAGTCCTTTTCAGCTTTTATCTTTATCTTTACTTGCTAGTTTATTTTCTAATCTCCAAAGCAGTAATTAATAAAATCTATAGAGAAGAGAGCTTTGGCTCTGCTTTTTTGTATTTGAGCAAGAGTGCAGAGCTAGGACCTTTAGTAGAAATTAAAATAGAATTGTGACTCAAATAGAGATAAATTTCCTTAATAATTAGAGCTGGCCCAATCAACAAAGGTTTTCAAAGGAGGATAGATGATCATTTGTCTGTGATGGTCTTAATGTCAAGTCAGAAGACCTGGGTTTAAAATACTACCTGTATTCTTGAGTATGTCACTAAACTGCCCTTAATCCAAATTCTTTCATCTGTCAAGTGGAGAGAGTGGACTAAAAGACTTCTGCAGAGCAAAAGAGGAGGAAGCTATTCCCAAAGGGTTGTCAGTAATTAATCTCTGAACTAATAGGTATGAGCATATTAGTCACTTTATTTGAATGTTTCCCAGGTGATTTCAAGAACATTTTTTTTTCAATTCCTATCACCAACTATTTATTAGTGAATCTATATTCCCACAACTTCCCAGTATTCACTGCTTCCCTTTTTTCATTTTTATCCCTCAAGTTGTTGAATAAAAGCTGAAGTTTAAGCTGCTGTAGTTGTGGAAATTTTCCCTAATATCTTGTGGGTAATATAATTCCTGACTGGGTTCTGTATCACACTTTCCATGGTGGCAATTTTCAACATTCTTTTCTCTTTTCAAACTATTTATATTACCACCACTTTTCCCCATTATCTTTTTAACTAAAGATTTCATTTATTTAATTAAAAAAAACTGATGCTTTTTCATGCTCCTTTGAATTAATCAGGTTTATCATTGAAAAAACAACAACACAATAATATTCCATTATATTCATATGATATTATTATGATTTATTTGACTCTTTTCCAATCGGTGGAGATCTATTTTGGTTCTATTTTTTTTTGTCTCAAAATTTTAGTGTATCTGGAGTCTTTATTTTTGTCATTGACCCCATTTCTTTGCTATCACATGAATTGTTATAAATATTTTGGTATATTTGGACTCTTTATTTTTGTCATTGACATTTTGGATTTGTGCCTAGCTATGGATGCGCTGTATCAGAATGTATGGCCATTTAAGTCATTTTCTTTGTTTAATTTGGAGGCAGGTAGGTAGCACAGTAGATAGGATATTGGACCTCTGTCAAGAAAACAATTTGAAATCCAGTCTCAGATACTTATTAACTGTGCCATTTTGGACAAATCCTTTAACTTTTGCTTCAGTTTCTTCATCTATAAAATGGACTTAATAATAGGACCTATCTCCAAGGATTATGGTGAGGATCAAATGAAATAATATTTATAAAACACTTAGCTGAGTGCTGGGCACATAAAAACTGCTTTATTATTTTCAAAGATCATTCTAATATTGTCATATCAATTCATAACTCCACCAATAATGCATTTATATATCCATATTTCCATGATTTTTTTGGAATTCACTATTTCCCATCTTTTATCCTCTTTGCCAAATTTCCTGGTGCAACATAAAATTTCATTATGGTTGTCTTTTATCATATTATTAATAATTTGGAACATATTTTTATATAGCTAAACATTAATAATTTGTAATTCTTCTGACTATTATTCATTCATATCCTATGACCATTCATTTCTTGGAAACTGGCTCTTGATCTTATGCATTTATGTTATTAATATGTTTTGGAAAAATTTTCTCATACTTCATCTCTCTACTAGAGATTTTTTTACTTCCTCAATACATCCTTACTTTCTTAATACAGATAGTAAAATAATCTTTCAAGGTGCACTTGTGAAAATATAACCCTTCTGCTCAACACTCTACTAATGACTCCTTACTGCATCAGAGATAAAATATATACCTTTAGCCAAGTGAACCTTCACGATGCCCTTCTTCTCTTCCTTTTCAGCCTCCTTTCATATTACACCCTCTATCACCATCCCTGGAGTGAATTCTGCCCTCATCTTCTCTAAGATCCTTTGTCTTCCTTCAAAGACTAGCCCCAGATATCATCTCATATTTGAACACTTTCCTCATCCATCCAGTTTTTAATGTTCTCTCCTTTCTTAGATTTCTTTACTTGTGAATTCATGACATCTATATATCTATACAACTGTAAAATTACAAAAAAGTTCCAAATGAGATAAAATAATCAATGAATAAATTTTAAAATAATAATTTCAAGCTATCAATAACTATATGAAATGTTGTTGCAGATAACTATGAATAAAACTCTGATTTCATAAATTGCAAATTAGCAAAAAATGATTAAAAATATGAATAGTCAATACTAAAGAGGATGGCACCGTAGTATCACATTGCTAGTAAAGCTGTGAATTTTCAACAGTTCTAGGACATAATTTGCAATTATGCAAAAAAATCACTGAATCTAGATATATTTTTACCTGAGAATACATTAAGCATATCTACCTGAAAGAAATAAAAGATAGAAATAAGGTCTTATATACATACCCAGATTTCCATAACATTATCTTTTGTGGCAGATGAAAAAAAATCTGAAAATAAAAATGGATGTCCTTTGATAGGGTTATGGTGAAATAAACTGTAATATATTAATATAATAGAATATTTTTGTGCAAAAATAAATTACAAATATGGGAAATTCAGAGAAAGATGGAAAAAAACATTCAGGAAGGTATGAAGAGTATAAAACAGACCCAGGAAAATGAAATATGCAATTACTCTGTTAGGTTTTGAATCTCTGATTTTTTTTAGCATAGGGATTTCCTAGGTGAAGAAACTCTACACTTTTTTAGGTTAATACCTTCTCTAAAATTTATACTCTTAAAGAATTATCTAGAACACTTGGGTTAAAATGACTTTCCAGAATTACATAGCCAGTATGTGCCAGAGATGGGACTTGAACCTAAGTTTTTCTGACTTTAAAATCATCATGCTATCTATTATGCCAAATTGCCTTTCTGGTGACCCCAATAATATAATTGAAAAGAATACTAGCATGAAATTAAATACTGTATGTTTTGTAATAATTATTTTTGACTCAAGAGAAGAAGTAAGGAATTATACTTCCTTTCTTTTCAAGGAAATCTGGATAATTCTAAGTATAGAATGTTATTTATGGCAGTATCATTTTGTTAAAATGAATGCTTATGGGAAACATTCTGTTTTTTTCCCTTAGCAGTCTAATGGGGAAGTCTACATATAAAAATAAGTCAAAGAGAGGGGGCTAAAGAAAAAGTCAACAAATTCCAAAGTTATGCAGTCAGGGGAGAAATATGATAGTTAGAAATTATCTTCATAGTAGTTCATGATGTTACTTACAATTGATTTTGTATTGTATTAGAGCCCCTATTAATTAGTTAATCTTTATTATAGAATAATTTTTTAAATTCTGTTTTTAAGAGCCCAACATAGTTTACAGCAAGATAACAAACTATACTTGGAGCAATAACTCTACTTTCTTTGTTTCTTGAATTCCGATGTTAACACTATCTTGACATGAAAGGAAAAAAATAATAACTATAACACCACATGGTGTCACTGTTAGTCTGAATATTGTTGACAGATAAGCGATTTTCTTTGACTTGACCTAGACAAATTATAACTTCTTTTGAAGTAGGTTATTTTGAGTTAAACTGGTCTGGAGCTTTCAGAATTCATCTAATATTCCTCCCTTACTGATTTTTTACTGTTTAATTTACAAGGTAAACTTGGCAATATTCCATGACCGTCAGCAATAAAACTTTATAGGAATCTTCAAACCCACTCATTTTATTTCATTTTAAAGGACATTTTAAATAAAAATCTTTATTTTAAATTCATATCTACTTTAGAACCAGAAAAAAATCCCTTTTTCTTCAATTCTCCCTTTCTACTATCTTGATGGAGAATAAAGAAACTTGAAAAAATATCCCTTAAAAATAGTTGTCAATTCATATTTTCATAAAGAATAAATCTTAATATTTGGTTTTGATTTACTGTTGCAACTAATATCAGAATTATTATTGATCTTACTCTAAGGATGCTTTTAGTTTCTGCATATATAAATTAAAACTATATCCAGAATAAGAAATATACTTTGCAAAAATTCAATTCTATTCAGCAAATACACTACAATCTGCAAAGAAAAGCATAAGAAAAATTAAATGGAATAATGAAAGGGAAGAAATCTTAATAGTTTATTTTAATTTTGGGAATGATAATTTGATTAATGATACATCAAATATTAAAAGAGAGACATGTCATGCCATTTGGCTGTGTATGTGTTTAGTAGATATCCATTGCATGATATTATAATTTAAATGGAACACTGACTTTTTTTAAGTTATAAGAATTTTAGCCATCAGTCCACTGCAAATTGTGGCACACCTGAGCAGAGAACCATTTCTTTCTTGGACAAATACAATTGTCTTGACAAAGTAAAGGAAAACTAGAGAAAGTCCAGGAGAAAATAGTTTTGGTACACTGTGTGTGTGTGTTCAGACCAAATATCTTAATGGCATCTTGACATTCGACATTAAAACTATTTTTTATGTGTCTTGAAGGTTTCGCTGTCTTTAAAAGCTTCCTAAAATTCAAATATCCCAGGAGAGTCATCAGATCATAGAATTTAAAGCTTCAAATTCAGAGATCAGGAAACTTAAATCTCTTCTGTTATAGGTTAGAATACCAGGCTCTGTTGGAGTAAAGTGATCTGTCCAGCATCATAGACAGTTGAAGCAGAAATGGAATGAGCATTTTGATTTTTTAATTCTTACTCCAATACTTTTCTATTACACTACATTGGCTTTCTTCAGTAAATTAACCAACTAATGAATCAACATGCATTTAAGTGCATATTTACTATGTGGCAGACACTGCTAGGTTCATTTTAAACAAGCTTAATTGACATCTAACTAAAGGCATCTATGCAAAAAAAGGAATTATTATTTGGGACAAGGCACAAATCTGAAAAGGTATGTGAGATGCTTCAACTTCAAATTTTGAACTCACAATTTTGGTTAGAGCAGCACATTTAAAGCCTACTTGACTAATAATAACTCAGCCAGATATTTGTTGGGTAATCAATCAATTTCAGTTCTATCAATCAAAGTAATAGTGGAATAGAGACAGCTCATAGGAACTCTTTCAAATTCCTCTCCAAACAGCGTTAAAATAATGCCTCAAATTGAATTCTGTAGTGACAATGAAACAACTTTTTAGCCAGGACAACATAGGAAATTGGCTGAAAATGTCTCCTAACAGCTATTCTTAGAGGGAGGAGTTATAAGTAGTATAAGATGCTTCAGGAGCTCTCTATCCACAGATTGTGAGGATGGCAATCACATAGTTGGTCAGAAAGAGATTAAGTGGTATTTTTACTGGTGCAGGACTCAGAACTATGTTGCATTGCCCATAAACAGTTCATGAGGTTAGACCCAGGGCAAAGAGGAGGAGTCCTGGTCACAGATCCTGTGTGAAGAATAGTGCTTATGGTCACTCAGGCAGGAGTAGGAACCCTAGTCTCAGTTTCAAGGAAAAGAGGAGTTCTGTCACCTTTGGCAAAAGAGGAGCAAAGTCCCTGGTCAAATTTTTAGGATGGAGAATAAAGCTTGTGGAAGCTTATAATAGAACAGAGGTGCTATTCTCAATCTTTAGGCAGAAAAGCTTTATTAACACTGATGGCTGTAGGACTGCTAGGGAAATGGTCACAATGGATGAAAAGGAGCCCCAGAAGATATAATTAAAGAACAGTGGACTTTCTTGGGTAAAGGCTAGAACATAGGTCAAGCAAGCAGTGCTTAGACTTTTTCTTACATCATATCTCCTTGGAAGTACCACAAACTTACAAATCCTCAGAACTAGTTTGGAGAAAAAAAGGCATGAAAAATCTAGATTGGGCCAGCCCTCAACCATAGAAGCAAAGCCCAACTTTAACATAAAGAGAAAAGTCAAGAAATAAGATGTAAAAATCATCAAACAATAACAATAAAATATGACTTTAAAAAGTTACTATACTGACAGACCTAATCAAGGCATAAACTCAAAATACAATGATGTAAAATAGCTTCAAGCAAAGTTTCAAAGAATATGTGAATTAAAAACAAACCCAACAAGAATTTTCAGAATAAGTCAAAAAGGATTTTAAAAAATCAAATAAGAGAAGAAAAAGAAGAAAATCAGGAAAAAGAGAAATGAGAATGACATAAAACGACTATATAAAGAGAATCAGCAGCTTCATAAAAGAAGCACAAAAATTACTGAAGAAAATAAGATCCTAAAGAACAGAATTGACCAAATGGCACAAAATTTTACTGAAAAGCAGCAATGAACAAATGGGAAAAGAGACACAAAAAAGTCAACAAGGGGAAGATCTCTTTAAAAAACAGAATTTGGTCATATTGGGGGAATGTGTAGAAACTCATGGAAAAAAATCCTTTAAATAGTAGAATTGGCCAGATGGAAATGTAAATACAAAAGGTTCAATGAAAAAAAATACTTCAAAATTAGAATAGAGCAAGTGAAGTTAATGACTTTATGATACATCAAAAAGCAATAAAAGAAAGAAGGAAAAATAGAAGGAAATATGAAATATGAAAAACAGAAGGAAATATGAAAATGAAATATGAAATATCTCTTTTGAAAAACAACTGACCTAAAAAACTAGAGTGAGGAGAAATGATTTGAGAATTACTGGACTATGTGAAAGACATGATTTAAAAAGTCTAGACCTACCAAACTCTTTTTTGGCACAGATATGGGGCTGATACTTAGGAAGGGTGAAAACAAAGATAAAAATTATAGACCAATTTCCCTAATGAATATTGATGCAAAAATCTTAAGTAAAATATTATCAAAGATATTGCAAAAAATTATCCCCAGGATAATAAAATATGATCAAATAGGATTTATACCAGGAATGCAGGGCTGGTTCAATATTAAGAAAACTATTAACATAATTGACTATATCAATAACCAAACTAACAAAAATCATATGATTATCTCAATAGGTGCAGAAAAAGCATTTGATAAAATTCAAAACTTGTTCCTATTTAAAACACTAGAAAATATAGGACTAAATGGACTTTTCCTTAAAGTGATCAGTAATATCGAGGTAAAACTATCAGCAAGCATCATAAATAATTGGGACAAACTAGAAACTAAAACTATTTCAAATAATATTAGGAATGAAACAAGGTTGCCCACTATCACCATTACTATTCAATAGCTTTGGCAATAAGAGAAGAAAAAAGAGATTAAAGGAATTAGAGTCGGTAATGAGGAAACCAAATTATCACTCTTTGTGTATGATATGATGGTATTCTCAGAGAATACTAGAGAATCAACTAAAAACCTACTAGAAACAACTTATAACTTTAACAAAGTTGCAGACTACAAAATAAATCCACATAAATTATAATCATCTTTATATATTAACAACAAAGTCCAATAGCAAGAGATACAAAGAGAAATTCCGTTCAAAATAATTGTCTATAGTCTACAATATCTGGGAATCTATCTGCTAAGGAAAAGTCAGGAACTATATAAACATAAGTACAAAACATTTTTCATACAAATAAAGTCAGATCCAATAAGTTGGAAAGACATCAAGTGCTTATGGGTAGGTTGAGTGAATATAATAAAAATGACAATACTACTTAAATCAATCTACTTATTTAGTGACATATCAATCAAATTCCCAAGAAATTATTTTACAGATCTAAAAAAAATAACAAAGTTCATCTCCAAGGACAAAAGATCAAGAATTTCAAGCAAATTAATTTTAAAAAATGCCAGTGAAGGTAGCCTAGCTGTGCCAGATTTAAAACTGTATTATAACCATTATCAAAACCATTTGGCACTGGGAAATAGAGCAGTTGATCAGTGGAATAGGTTAAGTTCACTGGACAAGATAATCAATAACCATAGCAAACTAGTGTTTGACAAATCCAAATATTCCAGCTTTTGGGAAAAGAACTCACCATTTAACAAAAACTGCTTGGAAAATTGGAAACTAATATGACAGAAACTAGGCATTGACCCACACCTACCACCATATACTGATATAAAGTAGAAATGAGTCCATGATTTAGACATAAAGAGTGATATTATAAGCAAATTAGAAGAACTTAGAATAGTTTTCCTTCATATCTATGGAGAAGGAAGGAAGGAATCTGTGACTAAAAAAGAACTGGAACTCATTTTTGAACATCAAATAGATAATTTTGATTATATTAAAGTTAAAAGTTTTTTTTTTAACAAACAAAACTAATGCACACAAGATTAGAAGAGAAGCAATATATTGGGAAAATATTTTTACATTTAAGGTTTCTGATAAAGACCTCATTTCTAAAATATGAAGACAATTGACACAAATATATAAGAATTCAAACCATTCTCCAATTAATAAATGGTCAAAGAATATGAACAGACAACTTTCAGATAAAGAAATTTAAACCATTTCTTGTCATATGAAAAGGTGTTCTAAATCACTGTTGATCAGAGAACTACAAATGAAGATAACTCTGAGATACCACTATCCACTTCTCAGATTAGCTAAAATGACAAGAAAAGATAATGACACATTTTAGAGGGATATGGGAAAGCTAGGACACTAAGTTGTTGGTGGAATTGTGAATGGAGCCAGGCATTCTGGAGAGCAATTTGGGAATTTGCTCAAAAAATTATCAAACTGTGTATACCCTTTGATCCAGCAGCGTTTCTATTGAACTTATATCCCCAAGAGATCTTAAAGGAGGTAAAGGCACCCTCATGTGCAAAAATGTTTGTGGCAGCATTCTTTGTAGTGGCAAGAAACTGGAGACTGAGTGGATGCCCATCAATTGGAGAATGGCTGAATAAGTTATAGTATATGAATGTTATGGAATATTATTGTTCTGTAAGAAATAATCTGCAGGATGATTCCAGAGAGGCTTGAAGAAACTTACATGAAGTGATGCTGAGTGAAATGAGCAGAAGCAGGAGATCATGGTATATGGCAATAACAAGATTATATGAGAATCAATTCTTATGGACATGACTCTTTCCAACAATGAGATGATAGAGGTCCTTTCCAATGATCTGGTGATGAAGAGAGCCATCTACACCCAGAGAGAGGACTGTGGGAACTGAGCATGGATCATAAGAAAACATTTTCACTCTTTTTGTTGTTGTTTGCTTGCATTTTGTTTTCTTTCTCGTTTTCCCCTTTTTGATCTGATTTTTCTTGTGCAGCAAGATAATTGTATAAATATATGTATGCCATTTAGAGGTGGGGGGGAAAAGGGAAAATTTAGAACACAAAGTTTTGCAAGGGTCAATATTGAAAAATTATCCATGGATATGTTTTGAAAATAAAAAGCTTTAATTTTAAAAAAGCCTAGACATCAGCTTTCAAGAAATTATTAAGAAAAAATTATTTGATATTCTAGAACTGAAGGTAAAATAGAAATTGAAAAAACCTATCAATCACCTCCTGAAAGAAATCCCCAAATGAAAGCTCCAAGTATATTATAGTCAAATCTCAGAGCTCCTAGGCCAAGGAAACATATTGTATTCAGTCAGAAAGAAAACAAAATTCAAATAACATGGAGCCACAGTTAGAATTGAAAAGATTTTGTAGATTCTACATTAAAGTATTAAAAGACTTGGGAATGTGAAGGCAAAGGAGCTAGGATTACAATCATGAATCATCCACCCCACAATATTGAATATAATGCTTCAGAGGAAAAGGTGGATATTCAGTGCAATAGAAGATTTTCAAATATTTCTGATGAAAATACCAGAACTGAATAGAAATTTTGACTTTCAAATACAAAACTCAGGAGATGTCTAAAAAGGTAAATAAGAAAGAAAAATCATAAGTAATTCAATAAGCTAAACTATTTAAATTCTTACATGAGTAAATGATACATAAAACTCCTCACAATTTTTTTTTCATTACTAGGACAGTAGAATTTATATGCTCATTAGAAGGTGTAAGTGTGAGTTGAATATGATGGGATGACATCTAAAAAATAAAATTAAAAGATGAGAAAGAGAAATGCACTGGAAGAAAAGAGAAAGGAGAGGCAGAATAATCTCACATAAAAGAGCCACAGAAGGACTCTCATAATGGACAGAAAGTTGCGGGAATTACAAAAGAGCACTTGAACCTCTCACTGTCATCAAAATTTGCTCAAAGAGGAACTAATCTTCACAACTTAGTTGGGTTCAGAAATGTATCTTATTCTACAATAAAGTGGGAGAGGAAAGGACTAAGAGAAAGTGTGTGGCAGATTGGAGGAGGCAGTAATCAGAAGCAAAACACTTTTTGAAAATGGAAAGAGGAGAAAGTAGGATAAACAGATGGAAAATAGGATGGGAGAAAATTTACAGTTAGCAATCATAGCTGTGAAAAAAAAAGTTACAGCAAGAATTTCTAATAAAGGCCTGATCTCTCAAATAGCTTGAGAATAGAGTCAAATTTGTAAAAATTAAAGCCATTTTTTCCAACTGATAAATGGTCAAAAAAATATGAATAAGTAGTTTCAGAGAAAGTAATCAAGCCTATCTATAGTCATGAAAAACTGCTATAAATTATTATTGATTAAATAAATACAAATTAAAACAATTCTGAGGAACCACTCCATACCAGATTGGCTAATATAACAGAATAGGAAAATGACAAATGTTGGAGAGGATATGAGAAAATTGAGACACTAATATACTGTCAGTAGAGTTGTGAACTGATTTAATCATTTAGAGAGCAATCTGGAACTATGCCTAAGGGGTATAAAACCATGCCTATCCTATGGTCCAGCAATACTAAATCAGATAGACAAAAAAGAAAGATTTTTTTTTAAAGGGAATGAATTATAAGTGTACAAAAATAGTGGCAAATTTTGCAAATTTAGATTATGGTTCTCAATTAGGCTAGAATGGTTTATCAAATTGTGGTATGTGGATGTGATGGAATACCATTTGACTTAAAGAAATAGTGAGCAACATACTCTCAGAAAAATCTGAAAGACTTAACTAAACCAATGCAAAGTTTAGTGAGCAGAATCAGAAAAGTGTATACATTATCAACAATATTATATAATGGTCAGCTACAGATGACTTACATATTCTTAGCAACATCAGAATCCAAGACAATTCTTAAGTGATTTAGGATTTAAAATGTTATCTGTCTCCAGAGAAAGGACTGATTGAGTCAATAAAAATCAAAAATCTAAAAAAAATCCTTATTCATGGGAGTTTTTTTCTGTTTTCTTTCAAAACATGACTAATAAGGAAATATATTTTACATGTCTGCACATGTATAACATAGGTCAAATTGTTTGCCTTCTCAATGGGAATGGGTGGGAAAAATTGTAAATTCAAAGTTTTAATAAATAAATGTTTAAAATGGTTTTTACATGTAATTGGGGGAAATTAAATATTAACTAAAACACAAAGTTCCTTTTAAAAAGAAAAGAAAGGTGAATTTTCCTAACTCCAGGCCTGGCAATGTGATTCTTAGCTGTGTTTGTGATGGAATACTATTAGCTAAAACAAAAGAAGAGGAGAATGCTTTCAAAAAATACTTGGGAAGCTGTATATGAATTGATTCAAAATGAAGTGAACAGATCAAAGAGAAGTATGTCCACAATAATAGCAATATTGCATGATGATGATTGTATGATGAATGGTTTAGTTATTCTGATCAATATGATGATCTAAGACAATTTCGAATAACATGTCATGATATGTACTTCCAGGAAGAACTGATGGAGTCTGAATGCAGATTGAAGCATACTTTTAAAAACTTTATTTTTCTTGTTTTGTGTTTTCTTCAGCAACATGGCAAATATAGAAATATAATTTGTATGACTACACATGTAAATCTATATCAAGTTGAGAGTAAGGAAGGGAGATGATTTTGTGCTTAAAACTTTAAAATGTTTACATTTCATTGAGAAAAATAAAATTAGAGAGGAATCAAAAGTAATATCATTGAATCTCATTGTAATTAACTCCCCCCCCATTATTATATAACAAATAAATTATTTTTATAATGATCTATTTGAATTTAAGGAAAAGAGTTTATATACTTACGCATGCTTTTAAAAAAAGATACAGAGTTTATGTTCTAGATGATGACAATTCCCAAATCTCCTTCATTCTTATTTAGGAACTGCCACATCATATCAAAGGCAGAGAAGCTGCAATGCTTTTCCAGTATTGCAGATTGATTAATTCAAATGATGTTTTTCACATTTAAACTTGTTAGATTTTTAAAATTAATTTTATAATTATAATTTTTGACAGTATATATGCATGAGCAATTTTTTTATAACATTATCCCTTGTATTCATTTTTCCAAATTTCCCCCTCCCTCCCTCTACTCCCTCCCCTAGATGACAGGCAATCCCATACATTTTACATGTGTTACAGTATAACCTAGATACAATATATGTGTATAAATCCAATTTTCTTGTTGCACGTTAAGTATTGGTTTTCAAAGGTATAAGTAACCTGGGTAGATAGACAGTAGTGATAATATTTTACATTCATTTGTCAGTTAAACTTGTTAGATCTTATATAAAGGAGGACAAATGCAGTTGGTACTCTAGTATAAGAAAAAATACTTTTGAATTCACAAAGTAAGAAAATACTATAGGAAGATGGACAAAAGGGTTGCTAAAACAACATTTTTACTCAGTGTTTTTACATTGTTTTAGCAATAATTTTAGTTATTTTTGATTTTAAAATATGCTCTTCTAGCTGGGAGAAGAGGTCAAGCCTGAACTATCCATTTGCTCATCAAAATACTTTATAATATTTAAATAATGTTTTAGTTATTAGCTCTGTCCCTCTTCAAATTAAGTTTTACAATTCTTATTAGATTTTCACTTACTTACATATCCAAAATGTGTTATATACTCTCTTTCTCTCTCTCTTTCTTTCTCTCTCTCTTTTTCTCTCTCTCTCGTTCTCTATTTCTTTCTCCCTCCCTCCCTCCCTCTCTCTCTTTCTCTCTCTCTCTCTCTCTCTCTCTCTCTCTCTCTCTCTCACACACACACACACACACAACACACACACACACACACACACACACACACACACACACACACACACACACACACACACAGAGACTCCACATCTGTAGTAGAAAGTAAGACTTTTCAAAAGAACTGGGATCCTTTCTTACTTCCCTTCTTCTTTCCTTCATTTTGATCCTTTCTTCCCTCCCTCTCTCCTTCCCTCTTTCCCATTCTTCCTCCATCTCTCTTTCTTCTCTCCCCTTTTTCTTCTCTCCTTCCCTCCCTACTTTCTTCCCTCCCTCCTTTCCTTCTTTCCTTTTTTTCTCATTCCTTACCTCCTTCCCACCTTTCCTTTCCATCTTCAATGCTTTGCACATAGTATACAAATGTTTGTTTACTTGAATTTAATTGTGATTTACTGTTCATATTAAGAAAAAAAGTTGTCTTTGAAGAAAATGTTTTGGAGAGATAATAGCAAAGTACTGTATTCCAATGTCGCAATTAAGAAGCCAAGTGAATTTTTAAAAAATAGTTCAGAGATGCAAAGATCATTTTTTCTAATTTTTACTCACATACCAACTAATCATTAGAGACACAGATACTTTAGAATTTCTTTATCTGAAATAAAATAATTTATCATGTGTTTTTTTTTTTTTTTTTGGAGGCTGGGGTTAAGTGACTTGCCCAGGGTCACACAGCTAGGAAGTGTTAAGTGTCTGAGACCAAATTTGAACTCGAGTCCTCCTGAATTCAGGGCTGGTGCTCTATCCACTGAGCCACCTAGCTGCCCCTTTATCATGTATCTTAATAAATGTGCCAGTATATCTTAAATGAAAAATCAGGATACTGATTTAAGATGATACTGAATTTGTTTCAGAATACTTATAATGGGTTTTGTATCCAAGTAACTAAGTTATGGAATGGTGAGAATGATAGATAACTTTCACAAAATAGAAATGATAATATAATCATACACACATATGTATGTGTGGTATATTTGGAAATTCTTTACCATCTTATGAGTGTTGAATATTGTCCCTGGGTCTAAATAAAGCTGTAACAAACTGTACAATTCTTCCATTTTTCCCATCAGCCTTAGAAGTTGAAGAAAAAAGAAAGAAAGTGACAAAGAGAACTTTCAGAAGGAAATGTTTCTAGAACTTCAAATACCAGAGAAGCTGAGGCATATAGATCATTTTTATGACCTATTTTTGACTTCTCACTTTTTCCAGTAGACTCATTGGTCTATTGAAAGTCTAACTTCATTGATCCATTTTCTGGAAACCTCATATGAAACACAAAAAGCATTTGTATTTAGCTTTTCAATGGCAATGAGTCATCTTTGCATCAGAGAAATTCTTAGAAAATGAAGAAAGAAGACCTAGGAGAGATGACCTAATTCTTTGCCGCTTTTTAATGGAGGATAAATTGCTCAATGTCAAATATGTTAAGTGTAGTTTTTGACATTCCACAAGGTGGGGATTCACCATTTGTTTTTTTCTGGGATATACATTCCAAAAATATTTTATTTTAGATTTTCCTTTTCTAAAAGTAATTCAAAAATAATTCTTTACCTATTAAAATCATCATTTTCTCCTTCAAAAAGTACAATAACAAATCATTTATTTAGCAGTTAGATTTCAAGTTTCATCATATCTATATAATGCTGAATTTTATAAATGATAATGACATTCAAATAAGTGTCAAAAAACTGTCATAGAATCCACACATTTTGTTCTGCCACAGCCCAGACTACCTATTCTTACCAAGTCAGTTAACTTGTAAAATAAATGATTGATTTAACAAGATTGTTGTTTGTGAATATGTATAGGTATAGGTAGAATTTAAGCATGACTGAATGGACAATTTGACCAGGATGCCAGGATTATCTGCATGAAGAAAACTGTCACTAATTCAACTTCTTTCATGTCCCCAATTTGATTCAGTGACAAGTCTTTGTTATATAATATATACAAAATGCTCCACTGATGCTATAAAGATAAATCAACCCTTATAGGATACATAGATGTACAAGAAAATAAAGTAAAATATCTACAAAGTAATGCAAAGGAATTTCAATAAGAAAAGAGTCATAATAATGGAGAATGAGGTAGTTAACATTAAGAATTCCTGTAGTCATTCACCAGGGAGAAATGAAGAGAAAGTACATCTAGACATTAGTGCTGGGGCAAGACTTGTGCAATGGCATCAGGTAGGATATGAAATGTCATGTACAAAAACTAGCTATCAGACAACTTGACTAGAATGAAGAGCGTTTGAGTGGAAGTAATATTAAATAAGTCGAAAAGGTAGGTCAGAGCAAGCTTGTAGAGCATGTTAAATGCCAGGGTAAAGATTTTGTGTTTTATCTGAAAGGCATTAGAGAACCACTGTTTTGTTTTTGTTTTTGTTTTTGTTTTTTGAGCAGCATTAATATCAATAGGAGAGAGCTCTAGATGAATCTTTTAAGAATATCAATTTGGTAACTCCATAGGACAAAGCTTCTTAAATGTCACAGCCTCATAAGGGATTACATAACTGAATGTGGGGATCATGCAATTATGATGTATGTTTTATTTGAATGCCTATTTTATATAACTATATACTTGAGGTTGTGTAAAAATTTCCTGGGTGAAAACAGATTGTGAATGGAAAAAGTTTAAGAAGTACAGGTGTAGAGGATAGCTTAGAGAATAGAAACAAAATAATAAGGGTGAAAGGTGATGAAGGTGCCAAGAACTGGAGAGAAAGGCACGAATATGACAGATGTTATGGAAGCAGGATTGAAAAGGCATGACAATCATGTGCATATGGGGAAAGAAGAAAGATGTAAAAGAGTCAAAATTATTACAAAGGTAGGAATTTGAGTCATTAGAAAGATACAAATACAAATACAATCAACAGAATGGGGAAGAAGAAATGGATTCATGTTGATTACCTGACATAGAACCATTTAATTTTTAATTTATTAGTTCACATTCAGACCATTCTCTTCCCTTCCCCAGTCCTTTGAATCTTAGATTTTTTTCAAAGTTTTGATTTTTGAACTTGCTGATCTTTGAAATGGGACATTATATTTGCATGATGTTGACCTCTTCATTTTGGAGGGGGGATGGTGGAAATATATTGATTTTCTCTTACCTGTTCATTAGAGTCTTATTCTTGGAACATGCTATCTTCATATTTGAAGAGTGTATCAACAGATTAGAATTAAGGTACCCATGATATTAACAAGTATATTGATGTCAAAAAGAAATGATAGGTAGCAATGAAGGGAAAGACAGAAGAACTATAAAAGATTAATATAATTCAATATAGAGCAGCTAGCCCTACATACTCAATGCCCCCCAATGTACAATAATTAATATTCCTGATCAGAGAAACATTAAATGTTAGAGTATAAAAATTTCAAAATCCTTCTATCAAAAACTCTACAAATAAGAAAGAAGTGACTCATAAAAAGTAAACAAATTGCCTAAGAACATATAAACATGAGTCATCAAGAAAATATTAAATTTTATTCAGATACAATGCCTCATCTTAGGATACCATGTAATATATTTTAGAAATAACTGAAACAAAATGATTAGATTAAAAAATTGATTACTCAAAGATAACATACAAGATGGTAGAGTCAGAGAGTCAAAAATTCTTTGATGCATTAGAAAATAGAATAAATCTTAATGAGATTAAATTTAATATATTTTATGTAAATTCTTAGACTTTGATTTATAAAAGTAACTTAAGAAGTGAAGTGGAGACATCTAGAAAAAATAAATATGAGGTTCCTGATTCTGTTCCATTGAGGATAGATGAAGATAGGAAACAAAGTATGGAGAAGAAAAATGATTTTTATTGCAATAGTTGTTATGCTTTGTGCTGGAGAAAAACATTTTATGTCCATCTGTACTAATTTAGCACTCTGCACACAACCATGTCAATGACAAATAGCTGGTGATATTATTTCAAGCAATCACAATTGAAAATGCTGATACTTTAGGAAATCATTTCATGTAGGATTACCAGTAAACACTTAGGCATACCCTGTCATTCAGCTTTGTGACTTAGTACAAAAGATTAGTCATCTCTGAAACTATGTTCTAGAAATCTTGCTTCTAAGTCTTGCTTGGTAGCTGCAGATTGTTGCTTTATTTCTGCAGATATCTAGATACCAATTTGGCCTGGTTTTTCGGTTTGTATTTTTATCTTCCTTATTACTGCGATTCTTCTTTCTATGCCCTGGGTAGGAATTCCTTTCCTCCTACTTAGAAATGTACCTAACCATTAAGACACATAAGCTGTATGCCACTGAGACATCTTATTAAATATTCCTCTTCTTCAGGTTTCTGTGTTCATTGTTTTTACTTGAAATTTCATTTCCTCCCTTTTTTTTTTGTTTTAGGCTATTGTCTTTGCCAAAATTAATAACAATCAGGGCTATTGGTAATCAAATCACTTAATAACTTACATGTTTGGGATATATCTAAATATCATTTTGATTTATTTTTTTCCTAATAGAATGCAACTTACTGAGGACAGGGACTAGTTTTTGCTTATTATCAATAAGCATTTGTTCAACTGAACTGAACTGCATTAAATTGAAACATTAATGAAGAGAAAATTAAAATTAAATCCCTGGTCAAGTATTGTCATGTTTTGGGAGACATCTTGATGACAGTTATTAACATTCCCTTCACCCCAGACTAATTCATTTCAATTCATTTAAACAAAAACAAATGTATTGCCTATCTTTTGTGTTTTAAATTTAAATTCACACTGTAGAACATTAAAAAAAACAATTAAGAAAATTTTTTGCAATTAAAGGTTTGAAATCTCATGTCTATTATATACATATATATGTTTGATCAGCAATTTTATTTATTTTCTTATAGTTATCATTGTAACACATTTCAGGAGAGAATCCTGTCAAACTTAATTTTGTGCACTGTTCTATAAACTCAAGATAGTTATTATTAATAATGACAACAAAGACAATAATGGCTGAAATATGGCTCTTCAAAGTCTGCAAAATGATTTACATACTTCATCTCATTTGAGCCTTTTTTCTTTCTTAATGCCATGAACTTTTTGATCTTCATAAATTTCCTTTCTGAATTTTCCATTTTATTTTCAATAATGATGGGCATTTTGGTTAACTGATTGAAAAGTTACCATCTGGCAATTTCTAGACTTGTCTTTCTTAACCTTTTCTAAAAGTAGATATTGTATTTCTTTGCATAGTCTTTTCCAAGGCTTCCAAAAATCATTATAAATTAATTAAATTCTTTGACAAATTCCCTCAAACACTTAGGTCATTAAGACCTACTAATCAGTATATGTTCAAAATTTCTTAGCACTATTTCCTTATTAATTCTTTGCAAATAGTCATTTTTTGGCAAGATTTTAATTACTTCCTAATTATTCAAATCTGTCTCCTTTATTACTTCTACTGAATTCCAGTTTTAAATGGGTTAATTTTCTTTGCTCTTTTGAAGTCATCAATTTCTTATCTCCCTTGTTTATTGTAGTACCTAGATTGTCTCCAAAGTGTTTTATTATTTGTTTAAAAAACATAACAAAGCAAACAACAACAAAAAAAAAACCCTTACATTTTTACTTCTCTCAGCCTTCCCTAAGATCTAGCATTTCTCATTTAAGAAGTTGCATTTATTTTGGTTTGTGTGCTTATAATATTTGTTTACCAAGAAAAAGATTAGCTATTTATTATATAAAGATTTTTAAAGCAAATCTTAGCAACTAAGTGGATAATTTATTTGATCTGTGGAATGAGACACTATATGTAAATTTTTTCATACCTATATCTTTGTGAGCTCTTAATAAGAACCATCAATCAAGTAAGAAACGTTTATTAAGCACTTACTAGGCATCAGGCAGAGTGCCAAGTACATTGGGAATAAAAAGAAAATCAAAAACATGCACACAAAAAATCACTGCTCTCCTTAGCAGTAATAGCAGCAGAAGTAGTGCTAACAGTATTTTTTTCTGCCGGTCAAAGAAGTGCAATATGTTCTTATTTCTCTCTCATGATTCTATGCAATTTCCAGACTTCCTTGATGTTTACTCATGTAACTTATCTTGTAACAAAATTCTGTAGGTTTTTTTAAAAGAAATTTTCCAGGCAATTTTTCCTCTCCACAGGATTCCTAATTTAGAGTTTCTTAATTGTGTTGCTTACAAATTCTGCTTGTATTTCTGGATTTTAATAATGTTTTTCAGATGCATGAAAAACAACTATATAATAGAATGGATAAAGATCTGGTCTCAGAGGTATAGGTTCAGACCCTGCCTTTGATGTATTAGCCATATAACTCTGGAAAAGTCACTTAACCAATCAGTCAATCAGTGCTTCAAGTAAATTCCTAAGACTACTAAACTGCAGAAAAAGTGTTGATCTGACTTTGTAGAACAAATTATTCATAGGGACTTTCCTATACTGATAAAATCACAAGATTCAGTTGTATATGTGTATTAATAATGTGTGTGTGTGTGTGTGTGTGTGTGTGTGTGTGTGTGTGTGTAGTGAGTGGGTCATGTATATCCTTTATTTTAATATTTGAACCTCACAAGAACCTTGTGAAATAAATATAAGAAGCACCATTATCCGCATTATTTTACAAACAATGAAACTAAGATTCAGACAGAACTAGTGGTTTCTAAGGGTTACAAAGATAATACATGATAGAATCTGGTTTTGATCCTCACTTTCTCCTAGTTCCCCAGTGTTATCTCTAACACCATTCAGCATCTGATGTTCAGAGTGATTGAATGAATTCTTATTTAATTTTTTTCTTTCAGTGCTTTTACAACAATGTGGCACTTTTGATTTATAATTTGATGCTAATAAATTTCTATTGTAACTATTTCCTGTTGCAGATTAGAGAGGGTAATCTTCCCCCCCTTTCAATTTGTTCCCAATTTGAATAGTTAATTACAAACTTGTCTCAAACATCACTTGTCTTTTTTTTTTGTCTTGTTTTGTCCAATCCTATATTGCTTACTTTTCTATTCCCTTCACAATATACAATATACTGAGGTTTTTCAGTAACAGGTGGTATATAACTATATCTCTGCCATAACTGCTGGTTACAGTTTTCCTGTGGTGCTCACATTCTCAATTTGTTTTGAAAATGTGAAACCAGAAATACAAGATGATACTTTAAATGTATTTATGTCACTTATCAGGACCATTAGTTAGGGAGGCAATTGAATGCACTAGTGGAGTAGGTGGTTCTTATTACTCTCATTTGATGATATATAAGTTTACTTATTTGTCTACTCAAGGTCACATAGAAATGAGGCTGAAATCTCTAGGTCTCAGTACTTTGCCGATGCAATCAAAGAGTATTTGTTGTAAGGGCAATTCTTCACTGGCAGGAGGGAGGATTGTCTGACCTCTAAAATCTGTAATATCTATCTGTTCATAAATAGCAAGATGTCTCTGGTGGCATAGAAGGTAATCTGTTGATTGCTATTAATATCATAGAGTGCTTTGCTGATGTATTCTTTCTATAGCTTCCACAGCTATAGGGTAGGTATGCTTTTTTTCTCTGCTACCTATTAGGATCTTAATGGTTTCTTATAGTAGACAAACCTTATTAACGATGGAAAATGACACAGGACAAGAAGCAGAGTTCAAAGCAGTTGAAGCAACAAAGAATTCAGTCTATATTAAATGCATTTTTTCCACTTTTGCATCAAATGATGTCCTATTGAAGTAATTTAATTTCTGAAATTTCCCTCCCATTATAGTACTTGCTTTAAAAAAGCAACTTACATGTAAGTGATAAAATGGCCCTTGAGTTCCTTGATTACTTTGCATTAGGAAATAGACTAAAATTTTAACATTCTCTCCTTTGCTGAATTCCATTTTATTGTGCATGTTTGAAAATTACACTTAAGTACTTTTCAAAATGAAGTGCTTTGGAGATATTAGACAACTTTGACTTCTTCAGGCATGAGGGAAGGAAAAGGAAAAATCGTTCTCTAACGGTGGGACTTAGAGATTTTAATCTTCCAATTCCATGGGAATCATTTCACTCATTATATTTTAAAACCAGCAATTTTAGATTAAAAACATTGTATCCCTAAAGGGTATAACTAACTTAAAATGCATATGACTAAACCAGATTATTATAAGGCATTGCAGCCAAACACATATGGACTCAGTAAAGGTTTTATGATCCATCCTCTACAAGTCAGGGGAATAAGGGGAGGACAAAAGTCATAGCTTTTTTTTGCCACAAAACTGTTGCAATTGTGAAAAGACAATTCTTTCTCAATAAAAGCTGCATTCTTCTTCAAAGTATAAAAGTTTAACTCTATATGAGTTTAACCATAGTCCAAAATAGGCAGGGAACCCAAATTCTAACTAAGTTTATTTGAATGTGACCTGGTAGAAGTGACTAGAAGAAACCTTTTTGAGTTTGTGTGCTTATTATAGTAATTAGAGCTTGGATGAGGTATTTAAGCCTTATAGATGTCTTACGAAAACTGTTCTCTTTAGGTTGTGAGAAGATAGACACACTAGTGCACTATTGGTGGAGCTATGAAATTCTACAACCATTTCTGAAAGTAATTTGCAATTATGTAAATAAAGAGATTACACTGTTTATATTCTTTGACAAGGAGATTCTATTGGGTTTATAACTCAAGAAGGCCATTGATAAGAACAAAGTCCACATATAGATCAAAATATTTGTTACATCTATTTTTATGATAGCAATAAATAAAATTAATATCTATTGATTGAGGAATGGCTAAATAAATTGTGGAACACAGCTGCAACCACATTATTATTGTACTGTATGGAATGATGAAGGTAATAAAAACAAAGCATGGAAATATCTACATGAACCAATAAAGAGTCAAATAAACATAGTCAAGAAAATAACATATACAATGACTAAAACAATGTAAATAAAAATCCACAAATATATAAGGCAAAATTTAATGCTGCAAATTTATTTTCAAAATTTTAATTATTTTATTTTTAATTTATTAAAAAGAAGATATATGACAAGATGTTCCCAGTCTTATCTGGCTGGTCTTCACATGATGTAAATTATACTTATTTTCAGATTTTTTTTCTATATATTGCTCAATTATTCTGAATTTTCCCCTTTTTCTTTCTTTTTTTGTCTTAAAATACTATTTGATATACTGGGTGTCTTTGGGGGCAGGAAAAGAAAGAAAAACACTGGGCATACAATGATGATGTAAAAAATAAGATTTCAATAAAAAACTTATTTTTTAAAAAATTGTCCTCTTTCACAACCAATCTGAAAAATATGTTCTGTTTTACTTCTAAGATTTTACTGTAACATAATCCATATAACATAATGTAAACATACATATGCCATGAGCATCATAATTAAAATATTTTCATTTATAAATATTTACAAAAAAATTTCAATGGATTACCTTCATTAGATATATACTTCTAACATGTTTGTCTCCTGCTGATCAGTTGTCGAATTGTTTTACCATCTTTGAGCTAACAACTTTGGAAGCAACAACTGCCAATTCAGTCATTCCCAAAACATCTTGCCAATTCATATGCTACAACTTTAACTGGACTGTGTGCCACTCTTACCTTAATATAACAAACCTTTCCTGACAAATTTCTCAGTTGTCTTGTGCTGGCAAATTGTTTCACTTTGTCCTTTTTGTGACTCTGCCACTTCAAAGTTCAGTTTGAGGTGTTATTTTAAATTGTTTGGATGGGATTTAAAATGAGTTTATTAAGTCTGTGTCTTGACTCTGACATCTGACCATATTCTGTAAATGATATAGTCTCGAATTAATTGTCTATATCTTAATCTAGTGGTTAAGTGATTTGTTCAAGGTAACAGCCAATATTTGTCTAAGGTGAAACTTGATTTCAGGATATTCTTAGCTTTAAGAGTTAAGTCCTCATTACAAGAAGGAGTTCCAGAGAACAAGGAATAAGTCTAAGTGCAATATTTAAGCACTTAGGCTTAGAGCTGGGTAATCTTTCTCTATATCCTTCATGTATCTTTGCAGTACTTTCATGTTTATATAAGGATCTCCTCCGTAGACCCACACTTAACACCATATACTAAGATAAGATTAAAATGGGTCTATGATTTAGGCATAAAGAACGAGATCATAAATAAATTAGAGGAACATAGGATAGTTTACCTCTCAGACTTGTGGAGGAGGAAGGAATTTGTGACCAAAGGAGAACTAGAGATCATTATTGATCACAAAATAGAAAATTTTGATTACATCAAATTAAAAAGCTTTTGTACAAACAAAACTAATGCAAACAAGATTAGAAGAGAAGGAACAAATTGGGAAAACATTTTTACAGTTAAAGGTTCTGATAAAGGCCTCATCTCCAAAATATACAGAGAATTGACACTAATTTATAAGAAATCAAGCCATTTTCCAATTGATAAATGGTCAAAGGATATGAATAGACAATTTTCAGATGATGAAATTGAAACTATATTCACTTATATGAAAGAGTGTTCTAAATAACTACTGATCAGAATAATGCAAATTAAGAGAAGTCTGAGATACCACTACACACCTGCCAGATTGGCTAAAATGACAGGAAAAGATAATGATGAATTTTGGAGGGGATGTGGGGAAACTGGGACACTGATGCATTGTTGGTGAAATTGTGAAAGAATCCAGCCATTCTGGAGAGCAATTTGGAACCATGCCCCAAAAGTCATCAAACTGTGCATACTCTTTGATCCAGCAGTGCTACTACTGGGCTTATATCCCAAGGAAATACTAAAGAAGGGAAAGGGACCTGTATGTGCCAACATCTTTGTGGCAACCTTTTTTGTAGTGGCTAGAAACTGGAAAATGAATGGATGTCCATCAATTGGAGAATGGTTGGGTAAATTATGGTATATAAATGATATGGAATATTATTGTTCTATAAGAAATGACCAGCAGGATGAATACAGAGAGGCCTGGAGAGACTTACATCAACTGATGCTGAGTGAACTAGGAGATCATTATACACTTCAACAACAATATTATATGAGGATGTATTCTGATAGAAGTGGATATCTTCAACATAGAGAACAATTCCAATTGATCAACGATGGACAGAATCAGCTACACCTAGAGAAGGAACACTAGGAAGTGAGTGTAAACTGTTAGCATTTTTTGTTTTTCTCCCCAGGTTATTTTTACCTTCTGAATCCAATTCTTCCTTTGTAGCAACAACAACAATAACAAAATTCAGTTCTGCACGTATATATTGTATCTAGGATATACTGTAACATATTTAATATGTATGGGAAAGCCTGCCATCTAGGGGAAGGGGTGGAGGGAAGGAGGGGAAAATTCGGAACAGAAGGGACTACAAGGGATAATGTTGTAAAAAAAAAAATTACCTATGCATATGTACTGTCAAAAAAATGTTATAATTATAAAATTATTTTAAAAAAAAAGAAAAAAAAGGATCTCCTCTGTATTAAAAGAAGGAAGGTTTCCAATTTTTGAAATCAGCAGGCCCTCATATTTGCAATGCTATACATAATCAGAGACAAAGAAACCCATTTACCCTATATTCCATACATTCTAAACAATATTATGAATTGATTGTTGTCCTAAGTGCTGAACAAAATACAAATTTAACTTAAGAAATCAAATATTTGTGATTCAGAGCAAATATTTCTATAGCCTCATTTTCTTCCACTTGAATCAATTTATTTATTTATTTAACATTCCCCCCAATACATTTAGTACAACTTTTTACATTTGTTTTTTTAAATATTTGAGTTCCAAATTCTCTCCCTTATTCCTATAACTAGCCCCTATTAAAAAACCACGTTGACATTATGCAAAACATTCCCATAAAAGTCATGTTGTGAAAGAAAACATATCCTACCTTAAAAACAATCTAAAGAAAAACAATATAAAAAGAATAGACAGAGACATAGACATCCACATAAAGACAGAGAGATAGAAACAGAGAGATGAGAGAGAGAGAGAGAGAGAGAGAGAGAGAGAGAGAGAGAGAGAGAGAGAGAGAGAGAGAGAGAATGTTTCAGTCTGTATTCATACAAAATCAGTTTCTTTTCTGAGTATGGATAGGATTTTTCATCATAAATCCTTCAGAGTAGTTATGGATCATTGCATTGCCAAAAATAGCAAAGTCATTTACCCCTAATCATCCCAGAACATTGCTATTACTTTTTTATACATTACATTTCTCTTTGAGTTCATGGAAAACTTTTCATGTTTTTTTTTTTTTCCTGAGAGTATTATGCTTATAATTTCCATTAAAACAATAATATTTATCCTAATCAAATTGCATAATTTATTCAGCCATTCCCCCCAATTGATAAGCATCCCCTCAATTTTCAATTTTTGTTTTGCACTGAGAAGAGAGCTGCTACAAATATTTTTGTATATATAGTTTCTCTTTCTTTTTGAAAATATATTTTTGGGATTCATGACTAGTAGTAGCATTATTAGGCCTAAGGATATGAATTTATAATCCTTTGGGCATAGAACATATCTGATGATCATTTATCAATTGGGGCATGGCTCTTACTTTTTAATGAATTTGACTCAGTTCCTTCTATGTTTGAGAAATGAGAGCTTATTAGAGAAATTTGTTTCAAAATTCTTTTTACAATTACTATTGTTAACTGTATTTCTCCCATTTACTCTATTTTCTCTTGCCTTTTACCCTCCATCCTCAAATGTGTATTGCTATTGAATACCCCCCTCACTCAATATGCTCCCCCTTTTATCACCTTCCCTTCTTCCCCTTCTAGTTTCCTTCAGAGTAAGACTGATCTCTATATCCACAAGAAATGTCTATGTTATTTCCAAGTGGAGCCAATTCTGATGAGAATAAAATTCACTTACCCTCTGTTCCCCTTTTCCCCCTCCACTGCACAAGTTTTTTCTTGCCTCTTTTTTATAGCATATAATTTACACCATTCTACATTTTACATATTCCACAGTACATTTCTTTCTCACTCCTTAATTTCATTTTTTTAAAAAAAATATTATCCTTTCTTATTCAACTCACATAGACTTCTTCCAACTGCCATGATAATAAGAAAGTTTTAATGAATTACAAGTATCATCCTCCCATACAGGAATGTAAACAGATAAACCTTATTAAGTCCCTTTATGATATCACTTTCCTAAGTACATTTTTATTATTCTTCTGAGTTTTGTATCTGAAAACTGAATTTTCTTTTCAGCTTTGATATTTTCATTATGAATGCTTGAAAATTCTCTAATTCATTCAGATTTCACCTTGTCCCCTGAAGGATTATACTCAGTTTTGTTGTGTATATGATTCTTGGTAGCAAGTCTAGCTCTGTTGCTCTCTGGAATATCCTGTTCCCAGCCCTTTGATCCTTTAATGTAGAAGCCATTAAATCTTGAATTATTCTGACTATGGTTCATTATATTTGAACTTTTTTTTTTTTTGGATACTTGCAAAATTTTCCAATGAGATAATTCACATTTTCCCCTATTTTTTCGGTTTTGCTTTATTGTCATTAGCTTCTATTTGCTGAAAATTCAAATTTTTAAGAAATTATTTTCTTCAGTAAGCTTTTAAAACTCCTTTCCCAATTGATCTATTTTACTTTTTAAGGCATTCTTATCCTCATTAGTTTTTAATATTTCCTTATGTACTATTATCAATTCTTTTCCAAATTTTTCTTCTCTCTCTCTTACTTGGTTTTCAAAATCTTTTTTGAGCTCTTCCACAGCCTAAGACAAAGTTTTATTTTTCTTTGACTTTGTTATCTTTTTCTGAATATGTGTTTTGATCTTCCTTGTCACCATAGTAACTTTTTATGGTCAGAAATTTTTTTTATCTGTTGTCGGCTCATTTTCCTAGTCTATACTGACTCTTTGTTAAAGTAAGGCTTTGTTTCAAAGTGTAGGATGCACTGCCCCAAGCTTCATGGATTTTGAACAGCTATTTTCAGAGATCCTTCCAGGCAACTGACCACAACCACTTTTTTTCTGTTCTTGTATTGTTAGGAGTGTCTCCTCCTCTACTGTAGCTGTAAGATCTAGTGTGCTAGAGTGGAAATCCTTCTTTAATGCTGATAAAAGGACTGCTTGTGAGATGAGGCCTCAGGAGATTGCCACTGCCATTACTGCCTTCATCCACTCTTGGTTTTCTGATTTCCCCAGGCCTTCTCACCTGACTGATAAAACTTTTGTGCCAATCTTCCAAATTATCTTTATTATCTTGGGCTGAAAGGCTTGGAAGCTACCAGTACTACCACTGATTCAGAGATCCCTGGAACCATTCCTGTTTATTGGCATGGGGCCAGGGCTGTTTCTGGGAACCCAGGCCTAGGCTGTATTAGTGCAACCTGTACCAGGACTGCATGCTGGATTACCACCTTAGGTCACAAATGTTTTCTGCTGACCTTCTAAATTGTCTTCAGATGGAAAATATTCTACTCCATCTTTTTTAGTTATTCTAATGCTCTAAAATATGTTTAGAGTCATAATATAAAATCATTTAGACCAGTTTGGGGGATATTTTGAGTGAGTTTCTGCCTTTACTCTTCTATTTTGGTTCCACTGAGTTTTTTCAACATTAAAATAGTGATAACAATTTGATTTACATCCAAGGGTTGGTGTTTATTTTAGAAAATAAAATAATATTGGTAAAATTGATAAAAATCACTTAGCACAGTGTCTGACATATAGTAAATGTGATATAAATGCTTATTCTATCCAGGTTATAATTTTAATTTAATTTTTTTCAATTAACAGGAATTTATTATATATACCTCTCAATCCCCCTACCACCAAATACAAAAGATATACATAGTTAAATGAAATATCCCCTTATTAGTCATATCAAAAAATAAATTTATTTTTTGGCCTTTCCTGGAGTACCAGAGTTGTTAGTTATGATTCAGTTCCTCAACTTTTCCTTTTATTCATTAGACTGAAACAAGTTTCTAGGAAAATGGCACTGTACTCCTCTTGTCCTAGCATGCTTTCTATGTATTGTTGCCTTTATTCATAAATGCTAAAGATGTTCACATAAAAAATAAATCCTGATTCTAACAGCATTCATCTGGTCCTGCTTGTCATTCTCCATCTAAAAGATGCCTGATCATGAGTACATTTCAATGAAGATACATAACATCACAAGGGGAAAAAAACCACAAAGATAATTCTTGAGGCCTCAATCTCCTTCCACCCCCAACACATAACCTAGTGTTTCAGGTACATTTTATTGGCAAGAAAAGAACAGCATGCTACCAGTGCTGTGGTACATAGTCTATAATGCCCCTGAGTAACTGAGAGACATACAGAAAAAGTTGGAAAAGATTTTCAAAGAACTTTCTTCTAGAAAACTTCTGGGAAGAGTTGTGGCCTATAGGGAAACTGTCTGAGGCTGTTATTGGTTTGTCTTCCAATTTGTTTGCTTTCTTGTCTACCTACCTTTCCCTTAAATTTTATATTTTATTTTTCTTGGACTTCCATCACAAAAATTTCAGGGAAAATTAGGAAATAGACTCTGCCCTAATTTCAATGATTGAAGGATCAATCCATATGATCTAGCAAGAAAATCAGAAGATGAAAACTAATTTTCCAGTTACTATGAGCCATTACTTTTAATGATACCATTCTCTAAATTCTATGATCAATTGGCTTCAGGTTGAGAAGGCCATCAATCTCTTTTTTTCTACTATAGGAAAGGAAGATCTGCAATTAAGTCAAGGAAGTGATGAATGTGTAGTATTATGTGCCGACACTTTTCTTAGCACATATGACCATTCCCAACATGAAAAAAGATTGTTTGAAGACTCAAGCAATGTTAACATAGGACAACTCCTCCATGCTTCAACCACCTCACCATTTCCCAGTGAAAGCAGCCTGAGACACAGCATCAATGATTTTAGCAGATATTTGATTAGTATTTGTTTGGAAAACAGCCTCCCAAAAGACTGCCCAACTCTGTTCTCTAGTTCTCTAATCTTTCCTCCAGATTTTTGCTAGATTAATCTTCCCCTATAAAAAGTGCACCTTCACTTATTTCTTCTCAAAAATCTTCATTACCCTACTATTGCTATTGGAGATGTATTCATTCTCCTTTGTTTGATTTTTAAGACTCCCCAAGTCTGATACCATGCTGCCTTTTTAGATTCAATTGATTGCTTCTTTCCAAATGTAATGTGATTATGTTCCAGTCAAATCAGCTATTTTCTGAACCATAAAAACATTCTTGACTCTTACCTCTTCACTTTTCTTTCATGGTTTTCTATACCTAGAATGGCCTTCCATTACTTTATTTCTACTGAATTCCTACTGGGATTTAAAAAACTAACTCATATGCCACATAAGGGTCAATATAATTTTTCATATAAATTCTCACTTTTCCACTGAGCATAGTAATATGTACAACTGTAAATAGTTAATAAATGAATGTTGAATTGAACTCATCTTCAAAAAGTATGAAAGAAAGAGGTATATGTATCTCTTGATGCATAGTATTTCCTGTGTGAAGTCTGTGGCTTTAATTAGCAGTGAGCTTAAATATCCTCTCCTCCTTCACAGGGAGAACAAGGTCTCCACATGAAGGAGTATAGCAAGGATATTCAAGGACAAATAAACTGCTTTTGCTTCATTGTATAGGAATTTACAACCTGTTCACAGATGTCCCCATCAAAGACTAAACAAGTTGTTTTTATATTCACTCTATTAAGAGTTATAAGATCTGGGTTCAGAACTTCTTCTTAAATTTTTTTTTACTATGTAACACAGATAATTCATTTCTTGTGTCAAAGCCTCAACTTTCTAAATGAAAAAAATGAATGATTGAAGTTATTAGAGTAAGTACTTATGTTCAAAGCATTAAGCTAAACTCTGAGGATTAAAATGGAAAAAAATTATAATCCCTGTTCTCAAGGTATTCACACATTAGTTAAAGGAAATAAACACATCTATTAGGATACAGTTGCAGAGTGGAAGGAAAGATCTGAAAGTCCATAGGATATAGGTATAAGGAAAATGGCTAAACCCAGGAATCCATAGACAGGGCAAATATTAAAGCTCAGTGGTCTTTGGAGTATAGTGATGGGGCAGATTGTAAAGTTTATGGGTCCTCCCCTTTTTTTGGAAGTATTATAGCTATTAACTACTTTCTTATCCAATTAGCATGAGCATTCATGTGATCATGAGGTCAAGGCTGGAAAATTTATTTAATAACTATTGATTTATATTTTAAAATGTATGAAACTATTATTTTAACTATATTGTTTAATAACTATTACAATGAATGTAAGATACAATGAATGTATCCTAACTTTCTAGACCATCATAAAACTCTTTAAGATTTTAAATTGCAGTAGTTGCTGGTCTATATTAGTGGAAAAGGCTTTCACTAGGCAGATACATCAAAGAGATCAAAGACACAGGAAAAGGAATAATATATACAAATATATTTAGATAAGTACTTTTTGTTGTTAAAAAAAGTAGAAATAGAATAGTTCCCCAACAAATATGTAATGATTGAACAAATTGTATTACTAGTTTTCTATATAGAGTGATGAAAATGAAAATTTCAGAAAGAATAGGGAAGACTTAAATAAAATTTATGTGGAAGGAATGATCATGACCAGGAGAAAAATTTACATGATAATGTTTAATGGAAAATAACCCCTCCTCCAAAAAAGGATTGTAAATAAAATGGCAAACTTTTCTGAAGTACACATTGTGTTGTTTTGTTTCCAAAGTGTTTATTAAATTTGACATCACACTAACAAAATGTTTTTACATGCTCTCCCTTCTGAGGCTTTTTGTGAAAAAATTTTAGCATTCTGAATAATGTAGTGACCAATCATAACTTCAGAAGACAAATGAAGAAATTTACTTCTATATCTTGGGGGAAAAGGTGATAGAATAGAGGTACAGATATAGCCAGTGTTTTACTTGATTTGCTTAATTGTGTTTATGTTAACAGGGCAAATAAGCTGCACAGTGGTTAGAGTAACAGGCTTGAAATCAGGAAGATTCATCTTCATGAGTTCAAATTTGATTTAGACTATACTACTTATGTGATCTTAGGAAAATCACTAAATGCTGCTTGCCTCTATTTCCTCATCTGTGAATTGAGCTGTAGAAGGAAACTACAAACCACTCCAGTGTCTTTGCCATGGAAATTCCAAATGAAGAGCTAAACATGAGTAAAAACAATTAAACAACAATCAACATTTATGTGTTAAAACATAATGTTTCTAAGTGAAAATAAGGGATTGGTAAAAAGTGATAAAGATGTTAAATAAAAGAAAAAAGTATCTGTAAAATATTAAACAATAAATAGAAGAAAAATACAAAAAGCATCAGATGAGAAAACAGGTAAGACCACTTTGTTAGTATGATGGCAAATTTAATAAATAATTTCAAAAACAAAAACAAAATAGCATGGTGTGTACTTTAGAAAATTTTACTGTGGAGCCAAGATGGTGGAGAAGGCACATGCAACATTCTGAGCTCCTCTCATATCCTCATTACCAATTTTTAAAATCAGCCTCAAAAATAGCACTAGACTGGTAAGGTTCATGAAGATTGTAAGTACATCAACTCACCAGCTGAAGATAATCTGGAATATCTCCAGAAAAGGTTTGTTCTGAATAGCGGGAACAGACCAGCACAGGGCAGGGATAGAATCAGGAGTAGGAGTGGCCTCTGCAGTTGGAAGGTTTACATAGAGCTCTCTGCCATAGCCTGACTTGTTTGCTTTGGTTGCTGAGTAGTGGGCCAGCAGAGAAATCAGAGAGCCTGGGGTAGAGGGTACTCTGAGGGATGCCACAGCAGGATCTTGCTGCCCCCACCCAGGACCAGAAGTTACTCAGTGCAGACCATAACCCAGCTCTTTGAGGCATTCTGCAGCTAGGGGCTCTTGTTGGGGGGCAGTCACAAACCTGCACAGCAGGAGCACAGCCCGGGGCAGCCTCTCATCTGCACAGTGAGGGGCTTGGCCTGGGATAGTGGAACCTCCCAGACAGACTGTGTTCCCAGGCAGAGACACTTCTGGTGCATGAAGGATAGGGCAACTGCCAAAACTCAAAGTGGGCTTTTGTTGGGGGGCAGTGATACTTTTGCTGCTTAACCTCTAGCTCCAAGGCAGTTGCTAATCCTCACAGCGGGGCCCCTCACAAGGCACTTACACAGCCTGGCCCTTGATACCCAGGCCTAGCCACTTCCATGTGTAGCTCTTCCAAGAGGACTCCCAGAGCACTCCCACAGGCTGGGAGCTCCTTACAACCCATTGGAAGGACAGCAACTGTCCATATACCCATCCTTGCTCTGCAGAGGAAGCTGGTAAGCTCCTTGCCCTGAAAGCAGACCTGAAGGCTTTAAAAAAATGAGTTAAAAAAAAACCAAGAGAACTGATTGATAGCTTCTACACAGAAAGATAGAGGGTTTCCAACATGGAGGAGACTAATAGCACACAGCCTCCAGAGAATACTCCAAATAATGCTCTCCTAGAAGAGACTATTAAAAATCTCAAAAGAGAATTAGGAGAAAAATAGTGAAAGGAAAGAGAAGCTATGCAAGAGAGTAACAACCACCTGAAATGTGAATTGGAAAAGGTAAAGAATCCACAGGAAGTACAGGGAACCAGAATTAGGGAATTGGAAAAGGTAAAGAAATCACAGGAAAGTAGGATTTGTGAATTGGATAAGATAAAGAATTCCCAAGAAAGTAGGATTTGTGAATTGGAAAAAGAAAATAACTCACTAAAAAACAAATTTAGTGAAATGGAAAAAAATTCCACAGAGCAAAACAACTCGTTTAAAAACTCAATTGGACATATACAAAAAGAAGTAAAAAAAAGCTAATGAAGAAAATAACTCAATAAAAACCAGAACTGAAAAAATAGAAATGAATGATTCATTGAGACACCAAGAATCAGTCAAGCAAAACCAAAAAAAAAAAAAAAAAAAAAAAAAAAAAAAAAAAAGAAAAGAAAAGAAAAAAGAAAAAGAAAAACTGGACAAAAATGTCAAATATCTACTTGGCAAAACAACAGACCTGGAAAATAGATCTAGGAGAGATAATCTGAGGATTATTGGACTTTGTGAAAATTATGATGAAAAAAGAGCCTAAATACTATTTTACAGGACATCATCAAAGAGAATTGCCCAGACATAATAGACCCAGAAGGAAAAATAGGCATTGAAAGAATTCATGAAACACTTTCTGAAAAAGACCCTAAAAAAACAAACAAACAAACAAACAAAACCAAAAAAACTCCACGGAACATTGTGGCCAAATTTGAGGATTATCAGACTAAGGAAAAAATGTTACAAGCAGCCAGGAAAAAATAATTCAAATACCAAGGTGCCACAATAAGGGTCACTCAAGATTTGGCTGCATCCACATTAAAGGATTGAAGGGCCTGGAATCTGATATTCCAAAAGGCAAAAGAACTTGGAATGAAGCCAAGAATACACTGTACAGCTAAGTTTAGCATTTTCTTCCATGGAAGAAGATGGGCATTTAATGAAACAGATGAATTCCATTTGTTTCTAAGGAAAAAAAAACAGATCTAAACAAAAAATTTGATCTCCAATCACAGGACTCAAAAGAAGCAGAAAAAGGTAAAAGGACTCTTGAGAACTGTATTTCTGTTGCGGATATACATTAAGACTACATGTATAATTTGATTTTACTGATATAACAAAAAAAAAGGGAAGTAGAAATGGAAAGGGGATAGTGTCAGAAAAAGGGAAAAGGGGAGATAAAAAGAGGAAAACTACATCCCACGAAGAGGCAAAAAAACCTTATCATATCTGAGGGAAATTAGAGAGGGGGAATAACATTGTGTGAGTCTTACTCTCATCAGAATTGGCTCAAAGAGAAAATAATTGACATTTTTGTTTTATATAGAATTCTCTCTCACATCATTAAAAGGGGGGAGAGGAAAAGGGAAAAGGAAAAGAGTTATAAGGGAAGGGTACAAGAAAGTAAAAGGGATTTAAAGGGAGGAGTGAGGGATACTAAAGAGGAAGGGCTGTGTGATGCAAGTGAGTCTCATAAGTTTAATACTGGGGAAGGGATTCAGGAGGGGCAAGGGGAAAAAGTATAATCTGGGGATAATATGATGGAAGGAAATACAGAATTAGTCATTTTAACTGTAAATGTGAATGGGATGAACTCTCCCATTAAGCAGAGACGGATAGCAGACTGGATCAAAAGTCAGAATCCTACAATATGTTGTTTACAGGAAACACATTTAAAGCAGGGAGATACATACAAAGTAAAGGTAAAAGGCTGAAGCAGAATCTATTATGCTTCAAGTGAAGTCAAAAAAGCAGGGGTAGCCATCCTTATTTCAGATCAAGTAAAAGCAAAAATTAATCAAAAAAGATAAGGAAGGAAACTATATCTTGCTAAAGGGTAGCATAGCCAATGAAGCAATATCAATACTAAATATATATTCACCAATTGGTATAGCATCTAACTATCTAAAGGAGAAGTTAAGAGCGTTGCGAGAAGAAATAGACAATAAAACCATAATAATGGGAGATCTCAACCTTGCACTCTCAGAATTAGATAAATCAAACCACAAAACAAACAAGAAAGAAATTAAAGAGGTAAATGGAATATTAGGAAAATTAGATATGATAGCTCTTTGGAGAAAACTGAATGGTGACAGAAAGGAGTATACTTTCTTCTCAGCAGTTAATGGAACCTATAAAAAATTGCCCATATATTAGGACATAAAGATCTCAAAATTAAATGCAGGAAGGCAGAAATAGTAAAGGCTTTTTTTTTAAAGATCACAATACAATAAAAACTACATTCAACAAAAAGTGAGGGGTAAATAAACCAAAAAATAATTGGAAACTAAATAATTTCATCTTAAAGAATGATTGGGTAAAACAGCAAATTATAGACACAATTAATAATTTCACTCAAGATAATGGCAACAATGATACATCATACCAAAATTTGTGGGATGTAGCTAAAGCAGTAATAAGGGGAAGTTTTATATCTTTAGAGGCTTACTTGAATAAAATAGAGAAAGAGAAGATCAGTGAATTGGGCTTGCAATTTAAAAAGCTAGAAAAAGTCCAAATTTAAAAACCCCAATCAAATACTAAACTTGAAATTCTAAAATTAAAAAGAGAAATTAATAATATTGAAATTTTAAAAACCTATTGAACTAATAAATAAAACTAAGACTTGGTTTTATGAAAAAAAAAACAATAAAATAGATAAATCTTTGTTAAATCTGATTAGAAAAAGGAGAAAGTAAAATCAAATTGTTAGTCTTAAAAATGAAAAGGGGGAACTTTCCACCAATGAAGAGGAAATTAGAGAAATAATGAGTTACTTTGCCCAATTTTATGTCAATAAATTTGATAACCTAAGTGAAATGGATTATTACCTCCAAAAATGTAGGCTTCCCAGATTAACAAAGGAGAAAGTAAATTGCTTAAATAGTCCCATTTCAGAAAAAGAAATCGAATTTAATCAACTCCTTAAGAAAAAATCTCCAGGACCACATGGATTCACATGTGAATTCTACCAAACATTCAAAGAACAATTAGCCCCAATGCTATATAAACTATTTGAAAAAATAGGGAATGAAGGAGTCCTACCAAATTCCTTTTATGACACAGACATGGTACTGATAACCAAACCAGGTAGCTTGAAAATGGAGGAAAAAAAGTATAGACTCATCTCCCTAATGAATATTGATGCTAAAATCTTAAATAAGATATTAGCAGAAAATCATCCCCAGGATAATACATCATGATCAAGCAGTATTTATACCAGGAATGCAGGACTGGATCAATATTAGGAAAACTATCAGTATAATTGGCCATATTAATAATCAAATTAGCAAAAATCATATGATCATCTCAATAGATGCAGAAAAAACATTTGATGAAATCCAACATCCATTCCTATTAAAAACACTTGAGAGTATAGGAATAAATGGACTTTTACTTAAAATAATCAGTAGCGTCTATATAAACCATCAGTAAGCATCATACGTAATGGAGATAAAGTGCAACCATTCCCATTAAGATCAGGAGTGAAACAAGGTTGCCCACTATCACCATTACTATTCAATATTGTATTAGAAATGCTAGCTTTGACAATAAGAGTGGAGAAAGAGATTAAAGGAATTAGAGTAGATGAGGAAACCAAATTATCACTCTTTGCTGATGATATGATGGTATACTTAGAGAAGCCCAAAGATTCTACTAAAAAGCTATTAGAAATAATCCACACATTTAGCAAAGTTGCAGTACACAAAATAAACCCTCATAAATCATTAGCATTGTTATATGTCACTAACAAAATCCAACAGTTAGAGTTACAAAGAGAAATTCCATTTAAAATAACTACTGAT
This sequence comes from Sminthopsis crassicaudata, assembly GCF_048593235.1. NCBI lineage: Eukaryota > Metazoa > Chordata > Mammalia > Dasyuromorphia > Dasyuridae > Sminthopsis > Sminthopsis crassicaudata. The sequence continues at coordinate 216,908,049 of NC_133617.1, read as the reverse complement.
AGTATAAACTATTTAGGAATCTATCTGCCAAGGGAAAATCAGAAACTATATGAGCAAAACTACAAAACACCTTCCACACAAATTAAGTCTGATCTAAGCAATTGGAAAAATATTAAATTCTCTTGGATAGGGTGATCAAATATAATAAAGATGACATTACTACCTAAACTGGTCTATTTATTTAGTGCTATACTAATCAGACTCCCAAAAAACCATTTTAATGACCTAGAAAAAATAACAACAAAGTTCATATGGAAAAACAAAAGTTCAAGAATTTCAAGAGAATTAATAAAAAAAATAAAATGAAGGTGGCCTAGCTGTACCATATCTAAAATTATATTATAAAGCATTTGGTATTGGCTAAGAAATAGACTAATTGATTAGTGGAATAGATTAGGTCCAAAGGACAAAATAATCAATAACTGTAATAATCTAGTGTTTGACAAAACCAAGGAACCTATCTTTTGGGATAAGAACTTAATGTTTGACAAAAATTGCTGGGAAAATTGGAAATTAATATGGCAGAAACTAGGCATTGATCCACACTTAACACCGTATACCAAAATCAGGTGAAAATGGGTTCATGACCTGGGCATGAAGAATGAGATTATAAATAAATTGGAGGAACATAAGATAGTTTACCTCTCAGACCTGTGGAAGAGGAATGAATTTATGTCCAAAGAAGAACTAGAGATCATTATTGATCACAAAATTGAAAACTTTGTTATATCAAATTGAAAAATTTTTGTACAAACAGAACTAATGCAGATAAGATTAGAAGGGGAACAATAAACTGGGAAAACATTTTACAGTCAAAGGTTCCGATAAAGGCCTCTTTTCCAAAATATATAGAGAATTGACTCTAATTTATAAGAAATCAAGCCATTCTCCAATTGATAAATGGTCAAAGGATATGAACAGACAATTCTCAGATGAAGAAATTGAAACTATTTCTAGCCATATGAAAAGATGCTCCAAGTCATTATTAATCAGAGAAATGCAAATTAAGATACCTGTCAGATTGGCTAGAATGACAGGAAAAGATAATGCACAATGTTGGAGGGGATGTGGGAAAAACAGGAACACTGATACATTGTTGGTGGAATTGTGAATGCATCCAGCCATTCTGGAGAGCAATTTGGAACTATGCTCAAAAAGTTATCCAACTGTGCATACCCTTTGACCCAGTAATTTTATTACTGGGCTTATATCTCAAAGAGATCTCAAAGAAAGGAAAGGGACCTGTATGTGCAAGAATGTTTGTGGCAGCCTTCTTTGTAGTGGCCAGAAACTGGAAACTAAGTGGATGCCCATCAATTGGAGAATAGCTGAATAAATTGTGGTATATGAATATTATGGAATATTATTGTTCTATAAGAAATGACCAACAGTATGATTTCAGAAAGGCCTGGAGAGACTTACATGATCTGATACTGAGTGAAATAGGTAGGACCAGGAGATCATTGTATACTTCAACAACAATATTATATGATGATCGATTCTGATGGATGAGGCCATCTTCAACAAAGAGATGAACCAAATCAGTTCCAATTGAGCAGTAATGAACTGAACCAGCTACACCCAGCGAAAAAACTCTGGGAGATGGCTATGAACTACTACATGGAATTCCTAGTCCCTCTGTTTTTGTCTGCCTGCATTTTTTCTTTCCTTCACAGGCTATTTGTATACTATTTCAAAGTTCGATTCTTTCTGTACAGCAAAACAACTGTTTGGACATGTATACATATATTATATTTAATTTATACTTTAACATATTTTACATGTATTGGTCAACCTTCCATGGGGGGGGGAAGGAGGGGAAAAATTAGAAGAAAAGGTTTGGCAATTGTCAATGTTGTAAAATTACCCATGCATATATCTGGTAAATAAAAAATGTTAAAAAAAAAAGTTCATCACTTTATTTAAAATCCTTTTTTTGGGAGAAAAGTTCTGTGTATATTGACATTTTTGTATTTGTCAATGACAATTAAATGAACAGTATGGGATTAAAATATAAAAATAGAGGGAGTTTCTTTCTTGGCAGTTCCACAGGGCACTTAATTCTTGTGTCTACATATTCCCTACCAAATACTCAAAAGTAAAAACAATTATCCATTTTGCATTTCTTTCAGTATATGAATGATTCAAAATTCAATAGCTTGGATAACACAGATAAAAAAACAAAACAAAACGAAACAAACAAACAAAAAAAAACCTCATGTTTTAGTGCAGTGATAGGGAACCGTTTTTTCTGCCAAAGGTCATTTGGATATTTATAACATCATTTGTGGGCTATACAAAATTATCAAGTTAAAGAACTCAAGCAGTGGGAGGTTATTGTCACCAGTGTTTATCTTGGCCGGGCCAGCCCAAATAATTTTGTAGGCCTTATAAAGGCGTTCAGGCTAGACATTCCCCATCTGTTTTAATAGATGGATTCCTAAATTTGGGATAGTGGTGATGGGATCAAATTAACTACTTGCTGGGCCAGTTCTCTAGTGTTAAAACTCTTCATATTTATTGAAGCTAGACTTTAGGTGCTAGGTATCTTGTTCATCATTTGCCTCTATTGTCCTTGTTAGGACTTGACAATGTTTTCCTTCTCTAGGGCCTTGGGTCACTTTTCACCCCAAAATGAATCATGGCAGAGCTACCTGTACCATAAATGTTTCCAACTTGTGGAATGGCATAGTATAAAACAAACTGGAGTTGGAGATTGCAATAAAGATTTTTCCCCTTGAAACCTAATGTGAGTTTAATTTCAGGAAAAAGCTTGGGTGACAAGCTATTCAAAACTGGCATAAGATGGCTCAATAGATACTGACTTCCTCTTTAAGATCTTTATTCTGGTTAATATTTCTAGAGATCTTAATTATGGTTAATGTTTCTAGAGAATGTTGATGGATTCATGCTTCAGGTAAGGATTAGAGAAGATGATCTGTGAAGTACTTTCAAACTCTGAGAATTCACAATTATAAAAATAAATAATTATATAAGATATACAATAAATAGAAAATAGATACATAACCTAAAGATATATGAAATAAATATATGATAAATAGATAAATAGATAGATTATATATTTATTAAGCATTTAGTATGTACCAGCCATTAAGCATTAGGGATTCAAATACAAGTAGATTAGGCAGTAGTGCCTAAGACTTTTAGAATGACAATCCAGGAATCAGCATAGTGAAAAATGACTGGCATTCCTAAAATGGTGGTCCTGCAAATGGAGCCAATGAGATGCTTGAAGTAGATGACCTCTGAGGTAGCTTCCACTTCTAAACCAATCTATGGTTTTTTGGTTTAGTGCCGAATTCAGAAAGACTAATGCTATCTCATTACTATGAATGATCTTTAGAAGAAGGTCCTTGTCTGGAGTTTGCTGAAACAGAATATTCTGATGATTGTGGAGCTGTCTCTGAACTACTAAAGGCAAGTAGCACTTTCAACTTCAATGCAGCCTTGGGCTGCAAGCCATTGTTGATATTCTTCAAAACATGAGAGATGACTTTAAGTAACCTCAGATAGATTAGATCAATAAACTCAGCATAATAAGAATGTGACATGCAAAGCTTGCATTTTCCAACAGAAATGCCAAGAACAAAATGAAACCATTGATTTGGTTGTCACCAGACTTAGCCAGCAAGCAAAAGTCTGAGGAGAAGATTCTCGTAGATGACATAATGGAAAACCAAGTAAAGTGACAAATTCATTTCAAATAGGGATTTTTGTTTATATAGAACATGGCCAAATATTTCAAAGAGATAGATCAGAAGCTACAGAATATTTAATGTTGCAAACGTTTACATTGACATATATCAGGATGTTTAAGCAATGCTTTTTATAAAACAGAACATATTGCGTTTCTTTAATATTAAAATCCAGGCCTGCCATCTGTCACCTTGATCTGACAAATGCAGATATTTGAGACGTCTAACTCAAACAGCGGATTTCAAATGAAATTATTGTTAATTTTAGACCCTAACAACAACCAATAGATGTAAAATTCCTGGAATGGCAGAGACAAAGAATATTTCACTTTTGTTTTTGCCTCACCAGAGTCTAATATTATTTTGAGTGCAAAATGTGAAGCTAATCCATGTTTACTGAATTGAATTGAAGTGAATTGAAATTATTTCTGTAATCTTTCTCTATTTGCTTACTGCCCATACTTTTGAGGAAACTTACAAATCTGTCAAAAGGCTTTAAAAATGAATTGAGTCCAAGAGTTTTGTCAACTATGTTTTTTTTTAAAGCAAAGTTATGGATAGTGATATATATTTACAATTATTTGGGCAAAAGAATTTGTGCTCAAATAGGTTATATCATTAAGAATGATTAATGAGAAGTCAATTTTAACAATTTAGACAATATAGAGAAATTCGTTCACTATTAACATTACAGAGGCAGAATTTTTAAAGTGTACTTATGGATTTAGGAATAGAAGATTTAAATTAATGAATATGAAGAAACCTATGGATAATCTAAATTATTTTATTTTATATACATATATTCATTCCATTGTAAGAAACTTATTAAGTGTTTACTATTTGTAAGTGACTGTGCTTGGTTTTTTGAAAGAAAAAAGAAAAAAAAAGTCCTCGTAGAAGTTTCAAAGAGACTAAGAGACATAGGGTATATATACATACACACATACATATATGTATATATATACATATTACACAAATGTTCTAAGCTCCAGTTTCTTATATTCTAATCCTCTTATGTTCTAAACTCCAGAAAAATTGTCCTACTTGTTGTTATCTGTACATGGCATTCCATGTTCACCTTCTCTGCCTCTGCAGAAGCTTTCCCCATATCAAAAGTGCTTTCTCTTGTTCTTGAAACCCTTAGCTCCCTTTAAGAATCAACCTCAAAAGTTACCTCTTTAAAAAGTTTGTTATTAATTCCCCCAGTTGTTGGTGCTTCATTCTCTAAATCACTGTGCATTTTTTAACGTGTGAAACTATTATGTATATTTATGATTTCTTTTAAATATATAATTAAATTATAATATACAATTATTTTTCTTTCTGTTTTTCTTCCCCCATACTAGAAATGACTAGCATTAGTCATATACACATTAACATAGATACACATATCACAAACATACACAAATACACATATATATGCATATATGTATGCACACACATAGATATGTGTGTGTATAAAATCATTTATTTATTAATTCTTTCTCTCAATGCAGAGATATGTATTCATTTTTATAAATATCTTATATTTACTTATCTGTGGAAATGTTGCCTTTCCTCAATAGAGTGTAAAAATAGAAGGCAAAGACAGTCCCATTTTTCTTTGTATTTTTAATAATAGGTAAATTGCATGGTACAAAGAAGATGCTTAATAAATGTTTGTTTATTGACCAATTGATATATATATATATATATATATATATATATATATATATATATATATATATATATATATATATATATATATATATATATATATATAGTATTCTTGCACTCTGAGAAGTTTATTAAATACCTGTTAAACAAAGGAGGGATATTTGAGGGTTCATGCACAGGAGAAGAATTATCTTCTACACTGAAATCACCAAGTACCCAGGGAGGCAGAAGTTAGGACCATGGACAGAGGGCATCTCCCTGATATGGAATAAGATAGAGATGAAAGCTTTGAAGCTATGAGATCCATTTCTATAAAAGATGAAAGTTGGAAATGGAAATAGACTAAGGGAGAATCTAGGCTCTGAGATTTAGGCTGCTGCAAACCCTTCTATTACCTATCATTGACTTTGTTCCAAAATGACCTCACATGGGCTAATTTTGTGAATTCCTTACATAGACAGCTAGATTGTAAGTTTCTTAAAGGCAGTGAAATAATCAATATTAATTGTTCATTATTTATTGTTTGATTTTATTTATAATTCATTGATTTTTCCTATAAAACTGTTTATGATTTTCTGTCTCTGAACTGGTTCAGAATTCAGTTTGTCTATAATGTGTTAAACTTAAAAATCCAGCTCTCCTGCTAATCACATATCTATTCTTGCCTGAAGAAATTTAGCTGGCCTTGGGGGATACATGTGAACACAAGAGAGTCAAATCTAATATCTTTACATCATCAGGCTATCCTTCAAGGACATCTGGTTTGTTGTCCAAAAGGTCAGGTCTATTATCTCTAAACCTAGCAGCTTCACTCAAATAATGAGCCCTTCTTACTCTCAGGAGAGTAAGAGGGACTTGTTGTTAGCGCCCATTACCAGACTTTCAACCAATCATATTATTCTCTGTGCTTTAGCTCTGTAACCAATTGTTGTTGTTATCCTCAGTCTCATGATGTCACCTATCCTGTTCTATTCCTTGTTCTGTACTCCCAAAAAACCTTTTTAAAAAGGAGCTGTCCTTCTGTTTCAGGACTTTGGTATAAATGAAGGCAACCCACTGGCCCATTTATTGATAGGCAGCATGCATATGTTAAAAGTTATCTTTCTCAAAATATGTGACTCAGTTTACTTTTTTGTTAAATTTATATATATGCATATATGCTTTTCAGCTTAAATTATATTTTAAACATTACTTCCAACACTTTCTTAAATCAGGAAAATCAACAAAATAACAAATCAAGGACTGATTTGTAGTGCTTGCTAATTTCAAAGATATAAATCCTCATGCTGAAATTACAATAGTTAGCTCAATTAGACCGAATTCCAGCACACTCCACATATCCTGCAAACAGACTTTTTATCTACAAAATAAATGTAAAGCAATTTTTGGGGAAAGACAGAAGTAAACTGAGGAATGATAAGAGGGACTCAGAAAATTTCCCATGTAGAATTGAGCTGACCCTGGAAGGAAAGTATGTGTAAGTGTGCAGTTATGTAAGGATCTATATATATTTGAATAGACCTGTGATTTTAATAATCAGACTGGAAACTTCCCTTGAGGAAAATCCTATCAATATGGATTGGCATTTGTTGTATAACCTATAATTTTAGAAATATCTGTGGAGATGTATATGTATGTATACAAGTATAAGAAATTAATATAATATGCAAAAGTTCTATCCTTCATTGTACAATTAAAAGGTTATTTTTCTATGAATTTCTGATCTCTATCATCAAAAATTTCCTGACATTGTACATTTTGTCTCTTTTATGTACTTATCATTATTTTATTATAGTTTATATTCTTTATATTCACAAAGTCCAAACCCTATGAAAGTTGAGCCTAAAATATTATTCAGTATATAGTATTTAATAAATGTTGAGTTTACTTGAATTTAAAATGGATCATACTGTGTATCTATGTTCCATTATTTTGTAAAACAAAACAAAACACATTGTGATTAAAATAAACTAATCTTGCTTATAGTTTTAGGGTAAATAAAGCTAATAGAAGACCTTCTGTGATTGTTATGCATTAAAATACATCTATATGTTAGTAGAAATATTTAAGAAGATTAACAGGCACCTCTGAATTTGAACACTGTAAAACTACAAAGACTGCTGTTTGGATAGACTACTACTTAATCACTTCTTAATAAGCCCTTAAAAGTCCTTTGATTTTTGAGCAATTGGAATAGAGTTATCAATTTTCCTTTCAGGAAAATTTCCAGTAAAAATAGAGAAAAATGCCCATGTAATAATGACTCTGCTTCCTTTCTGATGTCCTCATGAAGCTTCTAGTTTCCATTTGAAATCAGGAAGTTATATGTTTTGTTTTGTCTTGTAAATATACCATCAAAATTCATTCATACATGTAGTACAATATTTTAAGGTCAGCAAATTGCTTTCCTCACAATAATCATATAAGATGGGTAGGGCAAATGTTGTTAGACCAACTTTACCAATTGGGAAACTAAGGTTTGTGAGCATAAATAAATTATCCATGTGGCTATGCAAAATTCAAACAAAATTCAAACCTTTCAATTATGACTACAAGTCAGCCTTCAAACCACAACAGATTCTGGGAACAACATTTGTCTTATTGTATGTTGGAAGTAACATAGCTGAAAATAATGCTATGATTTGATTTTTTGAGTGTTTCACTTTTTTTTTTTTTTTTTACAATAATGGTCTTTTCAAGAGTTCTGTCAAATAATTGTTTTTGAAAAGAAATGCAAATTTATTGAACAATAGCTACCAAGATTTCTTCACTAAAGAACTTTCTTTATAAATATATAGCATTGTTATTTTTATCACCAGCAAAATAATAATAGTAAAAGGTTTTTACATTTTATTTTGGGAACAAAAAGGAAACATCTTTTATACTCAGATTAATAGCTGGGTGATTTCAAAACTATTGCCTTGTTGGCATTTTGCAAGTTGTTAAAATATAACCTTATTGTTCAGCATTTATTTGCATTAGTTTAAGGAGGGAGACCAGAATTGCATCACTGATACATTGCCTGTAACATTAATGATAAACTCAAAGAACTACATTGAGGCAGTATAGCATTTATAGGAAGCTATGCTTCCCCCTTCTCTAACTTGGCATTTGATTTTTCTTATAAATACATTTTCTAATTTCTAACATTCTTCTATTCAAGGAATGTCAATCCCATTTTTTAATGTTTTGAATGAGTTATATCTTCTCTCGAATGACAGAGAATCCTTCTGCTGGGTACCTTTGAGGGCTTTGCCTTATTAGCAAGTATTACTCTCCACACATGTTTTTCTCCTACACATGAGACAAGAGTCTCATTTCACTTGTCAGTAGTATTTTTTCATGAATGTTTTTGACAACTCACATTCACACTGTTCCTTTTTTGAAAACAACACAAAAATGGCCTAAATCTAAAGGATTATAAGAGATGGTGTGGATTAGAAGAGAAATAGATGCCCTAAAGTTAGAAAAACATGGGTTCTAGCTCTGGTACTGTACTTGCTGGCTGAATAATACCTGCTAAATCACTTATTTTCTAATGTCCCCAAGCAACTCTCTAAAACTTCATTAGTCTGGTGTGTCTTGAAAGAGGAAGTTCTTTAGGTAGAGCTCCTTTTGTGAATCAAATAAGCAATGTGGTAAAATGGAGTTAAACTATTTTTTGTATATAATTATATTTGAATTACTGATTTGTTGTCTTTCTACCTGTATTATCTAGCACAGAACCTAAAGTATAGGAGGAACTACATAACTGCTTGTTTAATTGAATTGTATTATATATTGTCAATGGAAACATAACTTAGATAACTTAGGTCATCATCAAAATAAGAATTAGCTCAATCAGATACATATTTTGTAAAACAAACTTATCTTTAATAATTTGATAGCTACATATATTATAAATAGAGGTATCCAAAGAAGTGAGATAGATAGAGCTATGTTTTAGGATAAGAAATCATACATACATATATGCATAGCCTGAAAAAAAGGTCAGTGGAAATGAAGTTGTCAAGTTCCTAAAAAAAGTATCTCCAGAAAGACCAAATATAATAGTAAGCATTCTTTCTTACGGCATTATTGAATAGGAAAATCTTGGTTATACAAACTGAACTAGTGTCTTCTAGATTCTAATTCCTTAGTCCTCACAAAGTATAAGTTTTAAAAGAAAAGGGAAAAATGGAGTTGGAGAAAAAGTTGAAGAGGAGATGGAGGAAAGGAGAGAGAGGGAAGGAGAAAGATAGAGAAGCAAATAGAAAATAATTTTATTAAAATTTTAATAGTATTTTAATTTTCCAAATACATGTGAAGATAATTTTCAACATATATTTTTGTAAACTTTTTGTTCTAATTTCCCTCCCTCACTTCCTTCTCTCTTCGACAAGACAGCAAGCAACCTAATATAGATTAAATATGGTTAGTCTTTTAAAGCATATTTCCATATTTGTCATGTTGTACAAGAAAAATCAAACCAAAAGGAAAAAAATGAGAAAGGAAACAAACAAAAAGGTGAGAAAACTATGTTTTAATTACATTCAGTCTCCATAGACCTCTTTCTGCGTATGATTCTCATCTTCCATCCCAAATCTATTGGAATAGCCTTGAATCATCACATTGTTGAAAAAACCCAAGTCCATCACATTTGATCATCACATAAATCTTTTGACTGTATATAATGTTCTCCTTATTCTGTTTATTTCATTCAGCATCAGTTAATATAGGTCTTTCCAAATTATTCTGAAATCAGCTTGCTCATCCTTTCTTAGAGAAGAGTAATATTCTATAACCTTCATATACCATGATTTATTCATCCATTCCACAACTGATGGGCATCCACTAGACCTCCAGTACCTTGCTTCTAAAAAAAAAGCTGCCATAAAATTTTTGTATGTGTCTTTTCCCTTTTTCAACATCTTTTTGGAATACAGACCCAGCACTGAGACTGCTGGATCAAAGGGTATGCACATTTTCACAACTCTTTGGTCACATCAAATTGCTCTCAAAAATGGTTGTATCATTTCACAACTTTACCAACTATGTATTCATGGAGAATCAATTCTTTAAGATAAATACAGAACATATGAAAAACTTAATTTGGATATACAAACCAAGCAATCTCAGAAGCCCTCTCTCCAAGGTAACCATCTTGCACCTTCCAAATCAACCAGCCTTTCCCTGCCCTTTGTCCTAATATATTTAATAAAAAAATAAGCTACAAATATAAATACAGATACATGGATATAGATCAAGATGTAGATGTAGATACAGATACAAAGTTATAGATAGATGATCTGGTTATAGATACTATTAATATTCTTTGCTTCCATGGTAGAGATATGCATTACAAATATTTGCTTGTGGTATAGTGGGAAAAGTTCTGGACTAGAATTAGAAAAAAACTAAGATTTTAATTTTGCCTTTACTACTTACTACATATTAATTATGAGCAAATCACAAGTACTTTGAGTTTTAATTTCTACAACTGAAAAACTGGAAAAATAAAATAAAATGCTAGTACTTACCTCACAAGATTGTTGTGAGACAGTTGTAATCAAGTGAGATAATGTATCTATGGTGCTTTACTAACCTGAAAGTTCTTTTTAAAAGTTATTTATTGTTATTTATCCTAGCATCTTAATCTTGCAAACAGTTGTTTCTTTTTTTATGTATAAAACTTAGTTAGCTAGATAAAGGATCATCATAGAGAAGTGATCTGTTGTCTTCAGGGACACAAAGGATTCACTATGAAATCCAGAAAGATTACCTTGAGATATACTTTGTTGACTGTTTTGAACCATGTTGTTCTTCTATGAATACATGTTTTGATTGCCCTTTGGTAAAGCTTTCCTATCATTCTTAGTGACCATTTTCAATTTATGTTCTTTGATTTCATGTAGCACAGATTGTGGTCAACCAGGCAGGTACTATTCTTAAAGAAGGAAAAGAATAGTATCTTCTGTTAGTTTCATTTTAGCTTCCTAATTTTTCATGTAGTCACTTCTCTAGTCCTTCTCACTGTTTCTAAGCATGTACTTGCAAATTAGCCCTTTGTGATCTTTAATATGGCTCCCTTCTAGAAGGGAGAGGTTATGTCTTTATTAACCTTTTAAATTCCTCCAATAGCCTAATTTAATAAAAAAAATTACTTACTTTGAATTCTACTTCAATTTGAAATTCCATATTTGAATTCTCTCTTCTTAATATGAATTCTTATGGACCAAAGGCCAAGAATTAGGAGACTTTATGGACTTGTTTGTGTAATATAATGATTTCACCTTCTGATAAATCAATCACCTAGCATTTACGAAGCATTGCTTTTGTGCTGAGCACTATGCTAGGCATTAAGGATAGATAAATATCACTTATATAGTCTCTTAAGTCAAAGAACTAATATTCTAACAAGGCAGATGACATACACACATCTTGTGTCTATGTATGTATGTTTGTATGTGTGTGTGTGTTTGTATGTATGATTTCAATCTCATCTGCGTCACTGAGCTCTGCTAACTATATCTTCATCATTCTCTCTTTGTATGTCCATCTCTCAGCATCATACTACATCCTCTTGATGAAGTAAAATTGTATGGAGATTAAAATTATTCCCACCTACAATAAAAGAGAGCTGAGACAGAACTCTGAGCCAATAGTACTTTATTAAAGAATCTATTGTGCTCTCTAATGAAATGGACCTCAGATTTTCCTCATAATCTGAGATTCCTCCTCCTTCCTTTTATAGAGTTAGATATCCAGTCATTCTAGAGCAGCTATATCAAATACAGAATAATTCTATTGTTTGACATGCAATTCACAAACTAAAATAATAAAAATAATATATCAGCAGAGTGGCAAATTGAGTGAAGCAAGAAATATCTCCACATAATATGGATAGGCTTCTCCTTAATTGGGCAGAAAGAAATGTTACAAGCTGTCACATTCAGTAACCCAAGTGGTCATAGGATGGTCACCTGATCCTGTTGGAATAGGGATTGATCTAGGTATACAAAATGTTTGGTAGGAAAAAATATCTCTGCTACACTGTGCAGGACAAGGAAAACCAAGGGTAGATGATGTCTAGTTAACTTTCTATGATTACGTAAGTGAACTTAGATTCTGCAGCTCACACCTTTGGGATTTTATATATAGAACTTTGATATGATTCTATCAAATTGATTAATACTGAATGAAATATAGTAGAGATCGAAATCAATCATCTCTCACATTCAGAAGGGCCCAGTTATTCAGACATGATTGAAGGCAGATAAAAACATTTACTCTAATACTGGATAACCAGTGAGTAGGTGGTGTCCCTGCTAATTATTGTGATAATAACCAAAGTCATTAAAATTATCTAATAAATTCTGTATAAATATCCCTTGGTTAAATAAATTTCAAATATTAACCACTTAGTTCAGTTTTATCTTTTGGTGTCCCCAGTTTCCTTAAAGCACAAGAATGTCCTCTTACATGAAATCATTTATGGTCTCCTTCCTCCAGAAATTATTGCCTCCCCACAAAATTATCTTGTATTTATTTTGTATGTGCCTTGCATTTACATATACATTTATATTTAAGTATGCATATACCTATGGACACATATTCATTCACATATGCATTCATGTATTTATGAAAGCATGCATGCATCTAATCTAATTGTGAATCCTCAAATTAATCAAACTTTCTCAGCTTGGCCAAAGAATATAATTACACAATGATTATTTATGGTTACTTTCTTCCTTTTGCACAAAACGAAAATGTCCTGAATAAGTCAGAAAATACCATTTACTGAGCTAATTCTTCAACACAAGTAAAATGTTGATTTATTGTCTTCCAGCAGTCTGGATATGACATGTCACTCTTTTATGGACCCATACTATAAAAAATTGTTAGCACACATGGCTTTTTCATAATTTTTTTTTATTAAGAAAACCCACAAATTCACCATCTCTCATTCATCAGCTTCAATAAATTTAAAATGTTTTATAATCCAAGAGAGAACAAGAATGAAAGTGGGAACTTTAATCTTAGGTCTGTTAAGAGTATTTAAGCCATTCGAGTTGTTCTATTCAAGAATATTAGAAGGGGAGTAAGGAGAGTTAACTATCTTAAGCCAAGCTAAAATTTAAAAGCCCAAGTTTTAATTTCTTTCTAAATGAAAATCTCTTCAATAGTAATAAATGAATCCAAATATGGACTTATTATATGGATCTGCATTTATTACTGATAATAAACATGTGAATATTGAATGTGGATTCTAAAATGAAATTTTTTAAAATAACAGCAGTGATAAATAGTCTTTCTACTGAACTGAGGAAAGATCCTTGAAAATGTTACAGATCCAATAGTAAAGGCAGTTGTCTGCATAATCATAGGAGAGAGTATTATGGCAGAATGGGGGTTGAGAATAGGCAGAAAATGAATGTGATATAGTCCTAGAAAATAAAATTATAACATAACAAGGAGGAAAAGGACAAGACACAATGAGAGAAAATGTTCTCACTTGTAGTTTTCCCTTCATTATAAGATATCTATGAAAATTCTAAATTGATAAATTTTGTGTTATCATTTTTAGCTCCTTCTCTAACAGCTTCTGTTCCAACCTGATCATGCAATAGTGTATTACAAAATCCAACAGAAAAGTGGCAAGTTGTGAGTTGGAAACCTGAAACCCTCCTTATAGAAATAGAGGCACCACTTGGTAGGGAGAAGGGTCTAGTAGATTCTGGTTGTGATACTTAAAATAATGTTCTCATTCCCCCATTTCCTCATGTCCATCTGTGAAATCCTAACACCTGTCAATATTTGCCTCAATTGCTTTTTCCTCCATGAAACCTTTGCTGACATTCTTCCTCTGCAGCTCCCTCCTCCTTAATTTCCCTAAAATTAGAAGTGATCTCTCCTTCCTCTGAATTCTCTTAATTTTCTGTTCGCTTACATATTTATTAAATACTTTATTATATGTATTTGAGCATATGTCATAACTGTCAATTCTTTTGGGACAATAATCATTGTCCTACTAACCTCTGAATTATGTTTCGAATATAGCACAATCATGCTTAAAAGACTTTTCAGTAAGTTTTAGTTAAATTGAACTAAAGGTAATTTTATTGTAGTCTGATTTGAAGTTAAAGGACCTGAATTCAAATTGTATTTCTGCCACTCATAGCTCATGTTATTTAAAATAAGTCATTTAATCCTTGTGAGTTTCTTTTTCCTAATCTGTAAAATAAAAAGGTTGGTTCAGGTTATCTTCCAAGTTTTGCTTTGCTCTAAATCTATCTTCCTTGGATTAAAAATGTTATTTAATAGAGAAAGACTTGAATTGTATTATTTAAAGGCATGAAATCAATCACATTACAGTGAGTTTTGTTTCCACTTTCAGTGTCAGCATAGGTCTTTTTTACACATTGGTATTTTGTTCAATTGCTGTTGCTAATCATAGAAGATAACTAACCAGCAAGCTTTGAGTTTCAGGGGATTATTGTGATCTTAGAAATTCCTGGTTGGTTTCTATTCAGAATATTGTAAAGAAGTCTTTTTTATGCTTGTTACTTTAATTAGCAGATATATTTTCCTGAAAGTTTAATTTTTTCTTTGGCTTTATTATATAGAATGTAGCATAATTCTTTCTCACATTTTATTCATTATATAACACATTTCATTAGAGGCAAAAACTGAAAAGGGAAAGGAATATGAGCAAAGTGAAACCCTTCTTTCTTTTTGAAAACTTATGCAACAAGGTCACTTTCAATTAGATACTCTCTTGGGAGACAAGAAGTCAATTTTGGAGCACAACAGTATTTGAATTTTAAAATTTTATCTTGATAAAGAGGGGGATGTAGGTTTTTATTTTTGTTAAGATTATGCATGTGTGTATGTGTATGACATATGAGATAACCAATTGTGATTGCTGAACCATTGTTGGCAACCATTGAGAGACTGCTGAGAATAGGAGATATATTGCAGAACTGGAATTAAATGAGCATTCTCCCAGTTTTTGAAAAAAACAAAAGAAGATGAATAGTATAATTTTTAGGATGATAAAACAGGCATTGAATTTTGGAAAATTCTAGAAACTTTTATGTGTTTAAGCCTTTTATCTATGAAATCATTTCTGTATCATTGCAAATTGTAGTCTATATTTAACTTCTCATCTCACCTGGATTTTGTCCCTGATTTTCACATATGCATCACAGAGTGTATATAATGCATGGTAGAGGCATTCCTTTGATTCTTTTTCTTTTTCTTATACTTTTCCAGTGCAGCACTTCAGCTATATGTTATCCCCTCATGTTGGAGACTTGACTGCTCTATCCCTTTTCCAGCAATATGAGTCTTTGAAAATGCCAGAGGAATGGAGCTCATATCCTGCTTCTCTCACTTAATATCTGATAAATTCCTATTAACCACACTTTGTTCATTTGTGAAATAAGGATATTGTTTTCTAAGATCTCTTTCATCTCTAAATCCTGTCTCTTAAACCATTTTCTAAAAACAAGTCATTACTATTAAGTATATTGATTTTAGCCTCTCTAACACTGATTCTTTTGATTACTTTTCTTCTGGACACTTTTATCTCCCTTACATTTTGTGAAACTTATCTTATGATTCTTTTCCAATATGCCTGACTCTTCTTTTTTTAGTTTTCTTTGATGAATTAATTTGTTCCCTACTTCCTAACCATGGGTGTTTTCAAAGGCCCAGTCCTAAGTTAAAAGAATTTTTGAGTAATAATATATTTTTCCCTAACTGACAGATTAGTTTCCTAACTGAAATTCTAGTGACTAGCAGCTAATGGTGAGGGAACCAGACCAGAATCAGAACTTAAGCCAATAGCATTTACAAGGAGACATCCCATATCTCTCAGTGCTAAAAATAGAAACCTCAGAGAGAAATGAAGTTAGTCTTATTCTAGGAAAGTGAACCCAGAAATACTTGCTACAATCATACACACACACACACACACACACACACACACACACACACACACACACACCATCCCATACCTATGTATCCACTTTTAAACTTCAGGCTCTCATCATATCTCCAGCGAGTCTGTTGAATGTCTCCAAACCTTCTAAAAACATACAATTGCTACAAATTGGTCAATTGCTATTTAGAGATCAAAGAGTCAAAATGACATTTTGGCATCAATCAACTTATTAAATAAAATCAAAGATATATTAACTGTTGATAGTAATGAAAGAAACAGACTCAGTGAATATGTGTGAGTGACAGTACCAGAGAAAGCCTCCCAGCCCGCAGTTATTCCTAGCACCCTAAAAAGAATGACAATTGTACTCTGGGGACCCACTTGCAAGTGCAAAAAGGATCGGAAAAGCCCAGAGCTGATATGTGCAATATGCAGGAATTAATCTGGTCTAAGCATTGTGTCCTTTGCATGTTCAAGGATCCACTGGAGAAATTTTCTATCTAAAACTTTAGATACTAGATTCCCTAAACAAGAGAGTAATTGTAATTTTGCATACAATATTTAGTATGGAGCCTGGTACAGAGTACATACCTAATAAATGCTAATTGGTTAACCAAATGTGGAATTATATAAGATCTGTACCATTAATTGTTTTGAGATTCTATTTCCTAACCAGCAGGATGAATACAGAAATGCTTGGAAAAATTTACATGAACTGATGCTGAATGAAATCAACAGAATCAGGAGATCATTATACACTTCAACAACAATACTGTATGAAAATGTATTCTCATGGAAGTGGATATCTGTAAGTTCTGGGCTAGCTCCTGAGAGACCTCAGGATCAGCCAAAGTCGGGATAAGCAAAAGTCCTTGGTCTTTAAAGGGAGAAGTAAAGGAAATGGACAAAACTGCGACAAGCTCTCCACCAACCTCCCTTTCTCCTCATCCTGCTGCAAAATGAATCTGGTTTGTCTCACTCCACCCTCTAATCCCTTCTACAATTATATGTATACACCAAAAGATGGAGCCAGCACTGAATAGTGAGAAGGGCCATTTTTCCAAACATATGCTAATAGAGTTATTGTCCAATAGGTAATTAGCCTAAAGTGCTGAGTTGTCTGATTCAAGCACACCTTTTTAAGAGTCTCAGCCTTTTACAAATATCTTCTATAAAGAGAAAATCTAATTCAGGTCCAATTAATCAATGATGGACAGAATCAGCTACATCCAGAGAAGGAACTCTGGAAAATTAGTGTGGACTACATGCATTTTTGTTTTTCTTCCCAGGTTATTTTTACCTTCTGAATCCAATTCTTCTTGTGCAACAAGAGAACTATACAGATCTGCACACATATATTGTATCTAGGATATACTATAACATATTTAACATGTATAAGACTGCTTGCCATCTAGGGGAGGGGGTGGAGGGAGAAAAGGGAAAAGTCAAAACAGAAGTGAGTGCAAGAGATAATATAAAAAATTACCCATGCATATGTTCTATCAATAAAAAGTTATCATTTAAAAAATTAATTAATTAATTTTTAAAAAGATTCTATTTTCATCACATTGGGGAAAACAACTAAAAGAATAATAGTGCTAAGGTCCTCCCCTCTCTCTCTCTCCAAATCCCAGAAGACTGTTCTAGATTGAGAATATAAATAATATGTTCAGGATAGACTTGATTTATCAAAAAAAAAAAAAAAGAAAAAGAAAAAGATTTTTAAATTGTGAGAATAGTATAACAAGTGACTGGTTGATAAGAATCCAAACCTGAAAGCATGTATAATATGCTTCTTATATGGAGGCTTGGTGGGCTTATTTCTAGAATGAATGTGTGTATGTGTGTAATATGCATAAACATGAAAAATGAGCATGGGCATATTACACAGAGACTCAGTTTATGAGTCATAAAGAACAGGGTTCAAATCCTTCCTGTAGCATATTGGCTGATTGACCTTGGTTTGGTTATTTAATCTCTTACTTGCTTTACAAAACTTTCAAGCTCTGTAAAATATAGAGCCGGTACCAAAGCATATTGGTAGAGAGAATTTCCTCAAAAGTAGTTACGTGTGTGTATATACATATACATACATATGTATATATGTACATATACATATATACATATGCATACATATATACACATATACATATATACATACATACATATACATACACACACACACACACACACACACACACACACATATATATATATATATATATATATATATATATATATATATATATATATATATATATATATATATATATATATATAGTTACTTATAGCAGTGAAATCATGGGACTCCCAAAATATACACATTGATTAACAGCCCCATTCAACAGATTATTATAATCTAAATAATGTATATAATGAATTTCTTTCAGCTTTTCCCCCATGTAGTATGCTTGATTAGACTTTTTTTTTTTCCAGATGTCTGTGGAGTTTGCTTGAAGATACTTAATATTATTTTGGGGCATCACATAACAGCATAATGTCATCTTTGAGAAAAATCTCACCTTTGTCTAGAAATTGGAGCTGAAGTAACATCCAAAATGATCTTGATGGATTAAGATTGATGAGGGTTGAGGTCCCTTTAAGATTCCTTTCTAATTGCCCAACCCATGGCTGACCTTGATTCATAAATCCTGGTCAGAGGTACCCTTTGAATATCTGGGCCCAGCCCCCACCATCAGCTCAGCTTCCCCCAGCCCTCACCTCATCTGAGCTAACTGAAAAGCCCTTGGAGAACTTAGGGGTACTGCCCATCATCTTCTAGATATAAAAAGAGCCAAGCCGGAGCCCTCTTTGCAGGAGCCTTCCCAGCCAACAAATGGTATTCTTCCAGCCATGTAAGGATTCCTGCCCGCCCAGCGGCCACCCTCTGGCCCTGGCATCTTTATAACTGAACTTTACTTCCAAATTTCTACAATAAACCTTTTATTTATCAATCTAGGTTTTCGGGCCTGTAAATTAATTTTACAGGGGACACTGCACCTCATGGGATTATTTATATGCCGAGAAATGGGGTTCCCCCTTTCCTTTCCCTCATTAGGATGATTTTAAGAAATAGTGAGAGGAAATTTACAGAAATAAATGATTAATATCTGTGTGTTTTATTAAATTAATTAGAGGCTGGGAAGGACAAGACTATAAAGCAGCTCATATAAGAAACACTTTGGAGTTCCAATGTTTTGCATTCTGAAAATGGGATAGCAGCATGGTGTGACAACCAGGAAAAAAATAATTCCAAGGAAGGATGATTTTATAAAAGTATAGTGTTCAGAATGACAGAGTTGAGAGTTACTCTGAACTCTGCTAATATTTGACCTTGTCAAGAGTACTTTGTCCAATTTTTGAATGCCACATTTTCGAAGCTTCATTGACAATATGTCCAGAGCAAGGAAACTGGGGTGATGAGAGGATTTGGAAACTACAGGAAGGCAGGATTCATTTCAACATGAGGAAAAGCTTCCTAACAAATAAAATTATTTTAAAATATTAGTTTGACAGATACTAAGTTCCTATTCACAAGAGGCATGTAAGCTGAGGTTGTATGATGACTTATTGCTGTTGCAATATACAGGATTCATATGTCAGCAGATGACTGCCTAAAGTCATGTGCACTCTAAATACTTAACTAGACCCACATCTTTCTTGAATGTAGTCATAATTGAAAGCATAAACCTTGCCTTATAAATTGCCTATCAGTTAATATCTTTTTCTCATAGTTAATTCATTATTGTCATTTTTGTTTTTCTGCCATGTTTGTTCATTATTTTCCTTTGGAGATACTTTGTATTTGTCATTCAAAACATTTACCAAGTACCCTCTTGAGTTTAAAATACTTTGGCTAGTGGTTGGTATATGAAAAAGAAAAAAAAGACTATTCCCTGTTCTCTAGGAACTTATATTCAATATGCATTATCATTTTTTAAAAAGGGTGACCATTCCTCTTCATATGTATCAATATACTTATATATGATTCATTTGTATCTATTGTATCTGTTCTATGAGTTAGGGAAGTATTTTTGATATTTCCAGCAATTAAAACATATTATTTTTCTCTCTCATTAAAAAAAAAAATATTCTCCAGAGAATTACAAAGGAGTAATTTACATTGACAATTGGACAGATTCCAATCACACACATAAAAATGCACATCTGTATATTTATTTGTGAATAAAGATGATTCAAATTTAAAAATTGAAAGTAAGAAATTGCATTCATTTCTTGGCTAGAAAGTTTTTCTTATACTGCTTCCTTTGTAAAAAAATTAAAAATCCCCTAAATGCCTACTTAATTGCCAATTCTTGAAGTCAAGTTTTTAACCAAATAGAACAAAGCTTTCATTTACACTGGCATTGCTGGATCAGGAATATGGAATACAGTATTAGTTTCTGTAAGAATGAATTGGTTTCACTATGAAATAAGGCTTCTTTGGTCTCAGCCCTGCAGAAATATATTGGTTTCAGTTAAAATGTATTGCTATGCTTTCACTAAAACATACAGACATTATAAAACTGTATATTGGTTTCTGTAACAATGTATTCTTTCCAATGGATTCATGTGGCTTTCAGCAAGAATGTATTGATTTCATTAAAATGTGCTCCTTGAGATAAACAAAAATTCAGTTAAAATGCATTGGTTTCTGTTAAAGTTCATTGACTGAAGTGAAGAACATTACACTGTGTTATTGGGTAGCCTTAGGGCCTTTTAAGTACTGGATCCAGAAGTATACATAAGTAATAGTAAAGGTTACTGAAAACAAAGTTATTATGAACTACATAAAGATGTAAATATGCAGCAGGCAACATAATATATTTTTTTCACATTCTCCATTGCCGTGGGAGGTTATACAAGTACAAGTTACTAAGAGTTTTAGCTACTTCCACTTGTATAAAGAATAACCATGCTATTCTTTGGCTTTCAATGAATTACTATTCCTGTTTCATAGGCTGTCAATCACCTATGACTATATCAAGTGAAGTTCTCCTGCTGTGTAAAGTACTTTCTGAGAGTGAACTGGGACATTTGGGAAGCTTTCCAATAACTTAGTGTTTTGCCGTTTCCATTTACAAAATGATTTTAAAGAGTTAATCCAGTTTTTTCACTGGGATTTAAATCTCCAAGAGATTGGTTTAAAAAATGTCAACCTTTAGATGTCAAGAGATCTGCAACCCTGAGAGGAAGCTCAAAACAATTAGAGGAACATTATTTTCTCTGCATCTATTTTTACCTTACAGAAAATTCCTGAGAGAATCTAATTCACCTTCTCGTAAATTCAAACTCCTTCACACAGGTGTGAAAGAAGGTGAGTGAGAAAGATGGAAGGGGAAGGTTTATATATTAGTTAAATACTTGTTCACATTTATTCAACCTATAGAAATGCTAAAGGAAATGGAAGTACTCATATTTACCAGCTAACCCAACATATGAATTTGGTAGCTGTTTCAAGTAAATATGAAGGCATGCATTTCATTTGTTTTAGCCTTCTGATATGAAAAGGGAGCCAAAAGAGGAGACTTTAACTAGCCAATTGGCAACCTCCAACCCTGCCTCTTTTAGCCCTCATCTTTGTTTATTATCAGAAATACGCTTTTTGCATCACAATTATTTCTTCTTGAGGTTCTAGAACTATTGGCAAGCTGGCTTTGTTTCAGGTATTGCTGATGTGATGGTACAAGAATAGGAAGTACAACTTTTACCATATTGAATGGCAAGTCAAGATAAATTTACTAAGCAATTACTATGTGCTGGGAATATAAATATTGTTTGTCCTTCATTCTTTAAGAAGAATATGACATTAGGGGAACAATGTCATGAGATGCCAGTGGATTGGATTTAAGTGAGGAAAGGCTGTGCAAAGTAACCCGTCCCACTTTCTCTTTTCTCCTCCAGAGCCGTTTAGCAAGGTATAGATCAGAGCAACTAGAAATAGCCCTTATGCAATACGATAAAAGGGAATTGCAAAAAAGAAAAAAGGGAATTGCCTCTAACACTTGATGAATTATGCTTAGAAAAAGGATGGCATTAGAGTACTTCAATACTGGTCCAAATACAAACAGGGGCTTCCGTGACATGAAGCCACAGAATTTCCATGCCTAGAAGATATTCTCTCCCCTCAGCTACCTGTTAAAATCACTAGTTTCCTTCAAAAGTTAGCCCAAATGTTTCCTTCTACATGAGGCTTTTCCTACTTGCTTCCCCTCAATTATCTTTATATATTTTTTGCATCTTTTGAATACAGTACAGACTTGGTTCTACCCACAATAAGAGTGATTCAGAAATATAGCTTATCTATCTACATTTATCTATATATCTGTATTGTGTGTATGTGCACATATGTATATATTTGCACATATATATGTGTGTGTATTTGTATGAATGCAAGAAAGAGAGAGATTATATCCTTGAGGGCAGGGGACTTTGAGGGTAATTGTAAACCCAAAGCCTGTGATTACTGTTTCATAGCAGAATTTTATAAGACAAATTGGGCAGCTAGGTCACCCAGTGGATCGAGTCGGGCCTGGAGTCAAGAAGACTCATATTTATGAATTCAAATATGGCTTCAGAAACTTACTGGATGTGTGACTCTGAGCAAATCAATTAGCCCTGTTTGCCACAGTGTTTTCATCTGTAAAATGAACTGAAAAAAGACACGACAAACCACTCCAGTTTCTTTGCCAAGAAATCCCCATATTGGCTCCCAAAGATTCATATATGACTATTCAGACAATTTAAAATAAATACTTATTAATTTATTACATGTAACATTTTGATGTATTTATACAATTTACATTTGGGGTATATAATTTAACACTTAATATATTTATGTATGTGTATATATGTATGTTTATTTGTGTATATATATAAGTTTATATGCACATATATACATTCAATTTTTTACATGTGTGGGTATATATTTTCTTGATACTTTTTTTTTGGTATCACTTCCAAGGCATTCTTCTACAAAAATCTCTTTCAAACAAAAAACCTATTTTGCAACAAAAATATAGCCAAAGAACATTTGCATTATAGTATTCATTTTTGAAAATATTTCATTATGTACCTTTAGATGATCACTTCCCAGGAAAAGGAAGGAGACCTGCTTATTTATTAATCTTCTGGTGTCATTATTGGTCATAATATTGATCTGGGTTCTTAAGTCTTTCAAAGTTATTTTTGTTTATAATATTATGATTTTATAAATAGTTCTGGTTCTGTGCAATTCACTCTGTATAAGTACATTAAGTCTTCCTAAGTTTTTATAAATCTATCCCTTTCCTTATTTATGATGCAATAATATTCCATTAATTCATATACAATGTTACTATTGTTTGGCTGTTCCAGTCATGCCTCACTCTTCATGACACATTTGGGGTTTTCTTGGCAAAAATATAGGAGTGGTTTGCTACTTCCTTCTCCAGTTCATTCTATAGTTGAGGAAACCGAGGTATCTAGGGTTAAATGACTTGACCAATGTTACACATCTAAGTTTCTGAGGCCAGATTAGAATTCAGGTATTCTTGGCTCCAGGCTTAGTGCTCTGTTCACTGAATCACCTACCTACCCTGCATATACAATACTTTATTCAATTGATAGACACTATATTTCCAGTTCTTTAACACAACAACAACAAAAAAGAGTTTCTACAAATATTTTTCACATATTCCTGTTTATCATATATTTTGCAAGTGCATAGACCTAGTAGTGAGGTCCAGATTGCTTTCCCAAATAATTAGAATATCTAAAGTATCATCAATATATCAGTATTGCCATTTTCTTGCAGCCTCTCCAACTACTGACATTTTCCTTCTTTGTCATCTTTGGTAATCTGATGAATGACCTTATTTTCCTTTTCTTTGAAGAATATGGAATTGATTCTGTCCTCTGCTGTGATACTAATAGGTCCCAGTCAGATGTTGCAGATTAAATTGGTTTCATGCCTCTTTTATAGCCTTCTTACCATTGGTACCCAGGTTGTTAATTGACTCTGTTCTGATGTACCTTGCTGTGCTCCTAGGGGAATATGTCTGAGTCCCATCGCCTTGAATACTGACCACTGTAAGATGGTTCTATCCCCCACATTTGTGTTCCAACAAGTTAGGGACAAAATTTTCCTTTAGGTATATAATTATTCAACTAGCTGGTGCTAACAATAAACAAAAGCTTAGAACATTTTCTTTGGACTGACTTGTTTCTATTTGCCTCCTTGAGTTCTGAGTTTCCCTATGTAATATGTTCTCTCTAATCACTATCTGACTGTCTTATGTGAGGACAGAATATTGGTGGGAACTAGGAAGTGGGAGTATCTTTTTCTGTAAAGTTGAAAAACCAGGCAGAATAACAAATGCAGAGGAAAGGAATAAACCACATCAATTCAAATGTCATAGAAAGACAATTTTGGACAGTATAATAGTCCCTGTAATTGGAGGCAGAAATCCCAGGTTTAAATACTAGCCCCTACAACCCTTGATACCAAGGGTTGCCCCCTCGTTACTCCAGACATCGTCTACTCTTGACTCCTGTTGCTGTTGCTGTTTCAACTCTCCCTTCCAGTTATACCAAGAAGAGCTATGTGTGAGAAGGGATCAATTACTTGGTTCATCATTCTCTCAAGATAATGAAGACTTATTTCTACCATGATAAATTTCTGCCTTGATGTCTTACAATTTTGTCCCTCACTCTTTCCACAAATGCATCTCTTCTCTGAGAATTTTAATCAAATTAACATTACCATAGTCTTTGGGAATGGAATCTTTATAACTTCCTAGACTCTAACTCCCTTCTGTGGTCATCAGTCCCTTATATTGTCTTCTCCACTAGAATATAGGTCTATTAAGATCAGGAACTGCCTTGATTTTGTATTTGTATTCACAGAATTTAACACAGTATTTGGCATATAGTTGGCATTTAATAAATATTTGTCATTCATTTCTTCATTAATACTTATGTGAGCTTTGTCAAGTTATTTTTATTTTCTGAGTCTCAATTTCCTCAGGGGTAAAATTAAGGAACTGGACTGGATAATTTCCTACCTCCTTCACTGAATATGTAACCAGAGTCCAACAAATTTGCAGAAACTATCAACTTGTGCATTAAGGTAATTTAGGAAGATTCTGAAGATTACCTGAGAAGATAAGGTACCAGAAACTAAGGTACTTTCTTAACTTGAACTACCAAGTATTCAAGGTCTACTGATATTGTACAGTTTGATGGGCTGGCCACATATTCCAAATGCCAAATATGCATTTATCTAAAATGCCATATTACAAAGAACTCACACAAAGCTAGTATTTACATGGTCAAAAGAAGTAATACAAATTCTCTCTAAAGAATTTTAGTATCAGAAAATCCTGTAGCTCAAAAGAAATATGAGATGTACATATCTAGCAACATCTCTACTTCAAATGTTCATATGGACTTTCTGTGCTTAATCTGTGGTAAAGTTTCTGAGTTCATATTGGACTGAGGAGTCACAGTCAAACAAACTGTCCATTGACCCCAACATTGTGATGTCATTCTTCAAGGCCAAAGGACCGCCACTAACAAGATGCAACTTACCTACCTGGAAATATAAGAGCTTGCTTCCTACAGAACTTTAATGATGTGTAAAATCTATCTTGGAGACATTGTTGAGTATATATAGACATTCTGCATATAGTTTTGTTGGCTAATCAGGAGATAAAGACATTATTTTATTGGTTCAGAGGTGTTCAGAAAGATCTTTTAGCACCAGCCTCTTCACTTTTTCTTCATTTTCTCTTGGGGATCTTGGGGATTCTTTCACTCATAGCATCTAGAGAAAGAGGAAAAATCTTGCAGCCTTCTCTTCCTCTAAGATCATAGATCCTGGCAAAGTGGTTTCAGCACTTAGTTTGAGTTTTTTTTCCCATTCTAGGTAAAACAAGTAATTATTCTAAGATCTTGTGAGTTTATACATTCCAGAACATGCCTTAGCATCTTGGCATTTCAGAGTCTGAGTTCCAGTTGCAATGTAGCATCAGAGCCCAAAGGATTAAACAGTGGTCATTAGTAACCAAGGCTAGTGGGAGCTAAGATTGTGACATGGACTCATTCTTTGATCATAATAAATGTGTATATAATTTGATTTAATCAAAGTTCTATTGCAACTGAGCTGTTATGAGAATTTAGTCCTGACTTTTTTTGAATAGAAAGAGTTCCCCATTCATACCAAAATGATACTTTAGTTGTGAAGAGAACATGGTTCTCAAAAGAGAACACATTCAAATAAATAACCAACATTTATCCTTTGTATAATCTTTAGCTTAATTCCTTGATTTTTTATTTCCTCATACATAAAATGTGATTAAACTAAATGTCTTTAGAACTGCTTCTATTTCAAACCTCTACTTCAAATCCATGTGATTTTTGCTTTGATTCCATCCTACAAAGAAGGATCAGGAAATTTTTCTAACTCATTTCCCTTTTATAGCAAGAGGGAATACATAACTTGAAGATTTCCAGTGAGATCCATGGTGTCAGACAGTCAAATTGTTTTTGTAGGCTGTTACGTTATACACTGCAACTGTAAATGTCAGGAGATTAAAGGTGCCTGCTCTTTGTATTTCTACAACCAAAAAACTTCATATTGTCACAGAAATATTTTTGTTTCTTAGGCCAAGGAGGCAAGGATAACTGTCACAATTTTGCTGAGATTTGTGGCCAGAAAGTCTATGAAATAGATCCTCACATTTATCCACTCAGCTTATAGAGAATTTCCTGAGCCACAGATCCTAGGAAAGTTCAGCAGTTCATGGAAGAGAGCAGGGACATTCTGCAAGTCAAGTGAAAATTGTCTTTTGCTGCAAAATATTTGTGACTTATGGGTTAACACAATGAAGGGCAGTAAAGTTATTGGTACTCTTCCTCTCTTTCTAAAAAATGTAGGGACGTGGCCTGTTTTTGTGTAGTAGTTCTGGTAGGAAAAAAAAATTCTGTCAGCAGCAATGTGAACAAGATACACTCAGTTAATAAGGGAGGAGCCAAAATGATAACTGGTGAGGGCAGTGCCATACTGATGAGAGTTCAAGCTGAGCTCCTCAGAACTACCTGTGTCTGTTGTTGTTTATGCCTTGAACTACTAACTGCGAAGAATGTCAATGATAGGCCATTCCAGTTGGAAAACTTCATCAGAGTCTAAATCCTCCCGAAGTTGACCCCACTTAGAATTCTCTGGTTATCCCTAGAATCTTATTTGACAGTTAATTACAGTTTGCCTGAACTGCTGAACTTCATGCCTCACAGACCAGTACAAATTCGCCAACATAATAAATTTAGCTTTGCTTCATCTGAATTAAAAGGTTGAAGCTTTCATGAGGAAGCTGGACTCTTTGCCCTCTACTTTGAAAAATGAAGGCTTTCCAATGCATGACTTCTCTATTGAATACCCTGTTGTGACAGTGCTAAGAGAGTAATGGGAAATACACCAGTGAGAAAGAAACATCTCACTAATTTCTGTATACCCCATTCAGAAGTCTAAATTCCAGGAAAAAAATCTTAAAGGCTGGTGTTCTTAGTGCAAAACAAACTATTTGTAATAAGTAATGCATTTTCCACCTTTAACTTGAGCCTAGAGTTTTTAATATGGGATGGTAAGAAAGTAAAAAGGAAGCTGATGCAGCATTATGTTCCTGCTATTTGGGTACCAAGTTCTCATGGCCTAATTAGACTCTGCATGAGAGATGCTCTTTAAAAGTAATTTGGATTCTGTATTTGAAGATATGTGAAGAGAAGAGAAAACCTGGTTAATGAATATAAAGGTATCTTAAAGCTTTTGCCTTTGAGGGGAGTATTTTTAAACTTTGTACCTCTATGGGAATCTTTGAAATTAAGAAAGAATTCAGATACAGAGTTCAGAAAACAGGAAATATGTCACACAAGTCATTAAAAGTGTCTTTAAAAGCATTTTTTTAAAAGTGGAATGTCTAGTTCATACAGCTTAGTCTTTAAAATTGCCTCACTCAATAACTTTGAGTACCTCATTATTAAATATCTGCAAGCATTATATGTAGTATCAGATATAGGCAGAAGGAAGTAAGAAAAAAAAAGGCAAAACACAGAGATAGTTATCAAATTGGTACTTGAACCTTAGGTACTCACATTCATAAAGGGAAAGAGAAAAGAAGAGAAAAGGACGTAGCTAAAATTCAACCACATTAAAGCAATATAAAATTTTAAATCTGAGCTCAGCAAAAGAAATATTTTAAATTAGAAACTAATAAGGCTGAAAAGACTTCTCAAACTACTCTCTTTTTATGTCAATTGCACGAACTCTAAATAAATCTGTTTTTTTCTCCTCCTTCTTCCTCCATTTCTTCTTTTTTTTCCTTATTCAGTTCCCTTTCCCTCCTTCCTCTCTTCCTTTTCTTCCTCCTCTTTCCCTTCTCTTCCTCCTTATCCTTCTTATCTGCCTCTTCTTTCTCATTAGTCTGGTCCTTCAGTGCCTCACAAACTGTGTGTCCTGTTGTCTCTCTTGCTTCTTTAAGGTTAAATCCCCAAACACAGATAACTCTTGTTGATTTTCATGGGGTGTTAGAAGAGAAAATATAAATAGATTTGCATGAAATAATGAAGAGCAAAATAGCATGTATTTTTTTTATTTTTGTAATAGCTTTTTATTTTTCCAAATACATGCAAAGGTAATTTTCAACATTCACTCGTGTAAAACATTGTGATCGATTTTTTCTCACTCCCTCCTTTCTTCCTCCCTTCCCTAGACAGCAAACAATACACTCCAGGTTAAACATGTGCAGTTCTTTATTATTAATAACACTTCTTTTTAAAAGAAGTCATAATTCTAAAAGTAATAAGTTGTGAGGCCATTCAAAAAAACTGAGCAGAAGTTAGTGGGTAGTGTTCTGATTAAAGGTGACTATGATCTTTTACACAGCTGATATAGTAATTCATGTCTTTCTTTTATTGTTTGTTACCCTATTAATAAATAATATAACCAGTATCCTTGATTTTTATTTAAGCCTAAAACATTATGTAACCTGGATATAACTCTTATCAGGAACCTCCATCGTTTATCTCTTAAGACATAGTCTAAACCCTAAAAGAAGACTCATTTGAGGTAGTATAATCAAATGTTCTGAAATAACTCTTTATGCCTTAAAGTCTGAAAGCTCTGTACTGTGATAATGAAAATGTTGTATATCTATAGCACCATTAATGCAGTGCAGCTCCTAGCAAAGCTGTAGCAATAACCCTAAGTCCACTAGGCCTTGAGAAAGATGTAGTTAGAAATGACATATTTCTTCCTTAGGTTATCCTGCCCCAGTTTGGTCCTTCAGTGCCTCACAAACTTTGTGTCCTGTTGTGTCTCTTGCTTTAAGGTTAAACCCCCAATACAGATAACTCTTGTTGATTTTCATGGGATGTTAGAAGAGAAAAATATGAATAGATTTGCATGAAATAATGAAGAGCAAAATAGCTTGTATTTTTTTATTTTTATAATAGCTTTTAATTTTTCCAAATACATGCAAAGCTAGTTGATTCAGGCACAGAACAAAATTGGGTGTCTGCCACATGGCCTACTGATGTTTCAGGCCTAAAAACACACCTCCAGAAGGTTCCCCCAATGAGCTCTGCCTGGAAAATTATAGGTGCTACACCTCAGCACAATGTTAGAACCAGACCACTCCTCACCTCCACTTCTAAGCCATAAAATTAGCATATTAGATATGAATCACCTGGTTTCTCTAACTTTTCCTTATAAATATATCTTTCCTGCTCCTGGTTCTGGGCTAACTTCTTTTGGAACTTAGCCTGCTTTAATAGCATTTTAATTATAATAAACTTTGCCCTTTGACTTAAAGATGGGTTTGATCTTGTGATACCTCATGACATAAGTCTGGAATTCTGACATTTTTGGGGTTCTCCTTGAATTCCCACACCAAAGAGGCATATAGATTGTGTCCTGATAAAGATTCAAATCTCATCACTTTCTCTGATCACACTATAAACCTAATCTGGATCTGATATTTCTCCTCTTGCTTAATTGTATATATTGCTTTTTCTTCATGTAACTGGATGTTGTAACTTAAGAGGCACTTGTTTTCCACAAAAATATTGTACGTGCCTCTCTCTACCTCTTCATCTGACATTTTACTGTTTAAAATTTATTCTTTGGTGTATCAGGTATTTTTCAGTGTCTTCAGGGCTGAATGCCTTCAGAAGTCACCTCTTAAAACACAAAAAAGATTGGAACAATGTATGCTATATTCAGCCATGTCACCTTAAAATGTGTTAGCTAATTGTAGAACTTCAAATAATGGTTTATTGAAAACCAATTTATATTAGGAGAAAAGACAGAAGCATTTGAGTTTAGGGCAATTTCTAGAAAGGGCAACCATTTGTAAAGCAAAATAATGAGTGTCTTCTTGGGGTAGTACAAATACAATGGTTGGTAAGTAGCATGGAAGCATTTGTCATCTAGTGGATGGCAAAACTTCATAATGGATGTCACTAAAGACAAACCTCTCATATTTACATAAGATGGGTCCTGCTGCTCCATTATATCACAGTCATAATTGAAATGAAACATTGGTAATTATAATTTGACCAAGACCCCATGTCAAATCAAAGAGTATGTTCTCATATACACAGGAAGACTTTTTCTTTGTTGTTGCTGTTGGGTTTTTTTCCTACCACTAATTTCAAAAAGCTGTTAAGTGTTATCAAAAAATAAAAATAGTAGAATCACAGAATGTCAGAGCAGGAGGAGAACTTAGGGATCAACTAAGTAAAATACCTTGTTTCACAGTTGAAAAAAATTGAGGTGTAGAGAAGTGTAAAATGTCACCAAAAAAGCATATCTAGTAAGTTACATAGCAGAGGTTAGAAACAACATATTTTGACTCCAAAACCCATTTTCTTTTTCATGTAACACTCTTTAGGCTTATTCATTTTAGCCATTGACACATATTGTGAATTTCTTAACAAATGTTCACTTCCAAAATTTCCAGATGTTTAAAATGTATTTTTTTTTGTCTAGACTAGTATCATAAGCAAGTATGAATTTCCATATAAGTAAGAACTTTAGTAAGCCCTGGAGAAAGATAGAACATTAATTCTCACGTATCAAGAAACTAAGAGTTTAGAGAGAGATAAGACGATTACATTCAGTTCCTTTCTATTCACTCTAAGATCTAGCCAAATTCATCTTGTTCCTCATACAGAAACTACACATTCCCACATTTACTTTTTTTTTTTAATTAATAATTTTTTATTATATATATATTTTTTTATAATATTATCCCTTGTATTCATTTTTCCAAATTATGCTCCCCTCCCTCTATTCCCTCCCCCCCATGACAGGCAATCCCATACATTTTACATGTGTTACAATATAGTCTAGATACAATACATGTGTGTGAATATCATTTTCTTGTTGCACAATAAACTTTAGATTCCGAAGGTACATGTAACCTGGGCAGACAGATATTAGTGCTAACAATTTACATTCACTTCCCAGTGTTTCTTCTCTGGGTATAGTTATTTCTGTCCATCATTGATCAACTGGAAGTGAGTTGGTTTTTCTTTATGTTGAAGATTTCCACTTCCATCAGAATACATCCTCATACAGTATTGTTGTTGAAGTGTACAGTGATCTTCTGGTTCTGCTCATTTCACTCAGCATCAGTTGATTTAAGTCTCTCCAGGCCTCTCTGTATTCCTCCTGCTAGTCATTTCTTACAGAGCAATAATATTCCATAACCTTCATATACCATAATTTACCCAACCATTCTCCAACTGATGGACATCCATTCATCTTCCAGTTTCTAGCTACTACAAAAAAAGCTGCCACAAACATTTTGGCACATATATGTTTCTTTCCGCTCTTTAGTATTTCTTTGGGATATAAGCCCAGTAGTAGCGCTGCTGGGTCAAAGGGTATGCACAGTTTGATAACTTTTTGGGCATAATTCCAGATTGCTCTCCAGAATGGCTGGATTCTTTAGCAACTCCACCAGCAATGTATTAGTGTCCCAGTTTCCCCACATCCCCTCCAACATTTGTCATTATTTGTTCCTGTCATCTTAGCCAATCTGACAGGTGTGTAGTGGTATCTCAGAGTTGTCTTAATTTGCATTTCTCTGATCAATAGTGATTTGGAACACTCTTTCATGTGAGTGGATATAGTTTCAATTTCTTCCTCTGAGAATTGTCTGTTCATATCCTTTGACCATTTATCAATTGGAGAATGGTTCGGTTTCTTATAAATTAGGGTCAGTTCTCTATATATTTTGGAAATGAGACCTTTGTCAGAACCTTTGTTTTTAAAAATATTTTCCCAATTTGTTACTTCCCTTCTAATCTTGTTTGCATTAGTATTATTTGTACAGAAACTTTTTAGTTTGATGTAATCAAAATCTTCTATTTTGTGATCAATAATGATCTCTAGTTCTCCTCTGGTCATAAATTCCTTCCTCCTCCACAGGTCTGAGAGGTAGACTATTCTCTGTTCCTCTAATCTATTTATTATCTCATTCTTTATGCCTAAATCATGGACCCATTTTGATCTTATCTTGGTATATGGTGTTAAGTGTGGATCCATATCTAATTTCTGCCATACTAATTTCCAGTTTTCCCAACAGTTTTTTCCGAATAATGAATTTTTATCCCTAATGTTGGTATCTTTGGGTTTGTCAAAGATTAGGTTGCTATAGATGTACCCTTTTTTGTCCTTTGTATCTAATCTGTTCCACTGATCTACCGGTCTATTTCTTAGCCAATACCAAATGGTTTTGGTGACTGCTGCTATATAATATAGCTTTAGATCAGGTACACTTAGACCACCTTCCTCTGAGTTTTTTTTCATTAGTTCCCTTGCAATTCTCGACCTTTTATTCTTCCATATGAATTTTGTTGTTATTTTTTCTAGGTCATTGAAATAGTTTCTTGGGAGTCTGATTGGTATAGCACTAAATAAATAGATTAGTTTGGGGAGTATTGTCATCTTTATTATATTCACTTGGCCTATCCAAGAGCACTGAATGTCTTTCCAATTATTTAAATCTGATATTATTTTTGTGGCAAGTGTTTTGTAATTTTTCTCATATAATTCCTGACTTTTTTTTGGTAGATGGATTCCCAAATACTTTATACTCTCAACATTTGTTTGGAATGGAATTTCTCTTTGTATCTCTTGCTGTTGCATTTTGTTAGTGATATATAAAAATGCCGAGGATTTACCACATTTACTTTTTTATTGAACATCTCCCAGGAAGAGAATCTTCTTCCATCTCACCTCTGTCTCCTGGATTCCTTTGATTCATTTCAAATCTCACCTTCTGCAAAAGGTTTTTCATGTCCTGTTCCTACCCTTGCCACCCCTACCGATGTCTTTCCTCTTTCACTGCCTTTTATATTTACACTTTATATATCTTGTAAATACAGTCATTTGTATGTTATTTTCCCCATTAGAATGTGAACTCTTTATAGGGACCCAATTTTTGACTTTCTTTGTTTCCCCAGTACTTAATACTATAGTTGACATAATAGTTTTTAAAATACTTATTGAATGATTGATACATTGAGATAATTAATGTTAATGGATAATAAGGATAAACCTTATTCTGAAACTACTCTTTTAATTAATTTGAATGTTTTTTCCTTCCTCCAACCTTCAGAATAAGACCTAAATTGAAGCTTGTTTAAAATTGTATTTTCTTCTTTCTTTCTTCTCTAAATTGTATTTTCTTCTTTCTTCCTTCTCTAATTATTTTCCTGAATATATGTAGTTGTAAGAATTTTGTCTTTTTAACAAAATCTGTGCCTTCTGATATTTTATTTCTAGAGGAGCTTGCCAAGGTATTCACTGGAATGGAGGAAGAACATAGAATCATAAACTTTGAGTACTTGTTGATAGATGTTTTCCCCTATGGCCTAAGGCCTAAATCTCAGTAATAACAATAATCATGTTTAAGGGGCAAAGTAATCTCCAAGAGTAAAACCAGTATTTTTTCATCTTAATGGACACGGCTCTTCTAGAAAGATGTAATATCCCATTTCATTTTCATGTACCACCTGGGCAATTTGTCTTCCATAAGAATGGCCAAGGGTAACTAGAATGAAAAATAGCATGCACGCATTAGTGTAGAGGAATGGAGGAAGACTTACCATTAAACAGGAAATATAATAAGTTTAAGGAAGAAACATGAAGTAATGTTTTAACTAAAATCTTTTTACAACCTCTGAGAATTGTGACCAGAGGACGTTGTTGAAGCAAATTTTCAAGTATGATTTGAAACAAGTTTCATAATGTGAGCTGACATTTCATAATATTTCCCAGAATAGGAAACTACATAGTAAGTATAAGATTAGTTCCAGAGGGTCTATAATTCTTTGCAATCTGTATATAAAGGGAAACAGGGGACAGTCCCATTGAACTTAATGAACTTGCAGGGTAGTGAACCTTTGTTTCCAATAGCTTAAAATAGAGACCCTATCATTTTAGAAAGTGAGAGCATGCCCATTGATACCTTGTTGAGAGATCAGAAGACAGTTGTTTATTAAGATTCAGAGACTAGAGCTGTCCCCATGATAATATGACTTGCCAAAGTTATGGACTAAATGGGCTCTCTTCAAAGGGCTACTCCTGTGTTATAGCCTGAAAAAGAGAATTAGAAGACTGCTCTTGTCCCACTTTTTCTTTTTAAAATCTTTTCTTTTTTCACTGTGTAGATCAGAAAAGAGTAAACCTGTTTTATTGTGGAGGTAGAAGAAAGGGAGGGAGATTACATAAGTAAAGATTCCTTCTTCTAGAGGAAATTACTGATAGCTTTGATAGAGAAGTACATGGGAGTTCTATAGCTTTCTGAGCACAGATCAGAAGAATAAAGATTGGAAGTATATTGTTCTGGATAAAAGTATCATTGCAAATAGGATAATGACTTTGAAAAAGCACATAGAAACATGTGCCTTTGTCATCTGAGAGGGGAGTTCATGGGCAATATTCCTGATACATAAATATCCGTAGAAAGAAGGTAAGATTTTAATTGTCTAAGTTTTTTAGAATGCAGCCTTTTAAACAGAGAAGATAAATACTGCCTCAGACAGTATCAAACTTGGCATTGCCTCATGAGTAATCCCATATTTGAGATTGCAGACTCATGCAGAATTAATTTCAGAAATTCTAACTTTATTGATATTTAAAAAAAAACTCTCAGATAAGGAAATTTCTCACACCAATGCAAGTCAACATCTTCTTTGCAACATATGTTAGAAGATTGCACAGCTAGTAAATGGCAGAGGCAAGATAAGAATGAATAAAGAAATCACAATTAAAGTTAATCCAAACTGAAATGTACTATTCTCCCCAGAGGTCTTCCTGAAAGAGTAGATAAATAGGTCTATGGAATGAGGTGCGGATGGCTGTGTATACTGTATGGCTTCTAGGTTCTTTTTCACCTCTGAGACTCTATGATTCTTCAAATTTTTTCTATTAATTGGTGTACTGGGAAAAGGTTTTCTTCTCCTATGAGATCTATTATCAGACATAGAAATATTAATGTAATGAGACAATAATTCTGAATAGTAGAAGAAGGATAGAAATCAAAAGCTTTATTCTAGATTGCTTTCCAACTCATTCTAGGATGTGAGCCTGGGAGAATTTCTTTGACTGATTTGTTTTCCCCCTATGTGAATGGAATTGAAGAAATCCTTAATCTTTCATTAGTTTATAGGTGAGAAGCATATAAAATTATCTTATTGTTTACAGAAGAGACATTTTTAAAATTACAAAATAAATTAAGTGACACCCAAAGATGAATCACACACTTATTTTGTGAGCTGGATTCCACAAAGAATGATAACTATTCACAAGTGGCAGAAAGGATTTAATTGAAGAGTTCACAAAAAAAGAAAAGATTTGCCTATAATATAATGAGAATGGGACATAGAGGCAATGGAAGCTAGTATCAGTGTCTACAACTAATATGAAATCTAGAAGACTGCTGCAGATTCCCTGCACAGAACATAGACCATGAATAGGAGCATGGAGGAGAGAGGAGATTGAGGAGGCACAGGTAGATTTTATTCTGTTTTAGTGGAGAGACTATATACATAAATAAAATCATAGCATATTATAATATAATATTAGATGAATATGCATTCCATTCCACTCTTTTTTCCCCTCAAATTTACCGTTGCTGAAGTGATGGATTCTAGATGAATCTGTGATCTAGAACACCCAGAATCTAAAATTAGGTTAAATATAAAACATGAAAAAACAACAACCATGAGTTGATGCTCACTGATTGTGAGATCACATAACATCCTTCTCCAATCTTTTTTAATATCAGTAAAGAGACTATACTAGCAATCCTAATAAGCAAAAACAAAGTACAAAAATTCAGAAGTGCTGAACCCCCAAAATATAGTCAGGTTTCAGTACTATTCCCAAACCAGCCATCAAATGTTGGACAATGGGGTTTTAACCCCCCCAAATACATTGAGGTTTTGGACTGGAGTTGCAAAATATCTCAAAAGAATTTGTATACTTAGACCATCTCCAAATCAATAAACAAAGATTTTATTACACTTCTGGCAACAGGCTAATTTTTAAAAAGTAGCTTTTTTTTTTTTTGCTAACATTATCAAAGGGGAAGATGCTACTAAGGCAGGCAAAATTCCTAATGAACTAGCCTTTGTGAAATGGACTAGCCATTGTGAGACTTAGTAAGCAGACTAACTCTAAAAGGAGTTAGCAAAGAAGTGGAATACAACTTGGTTCCCTTACAAAAGAAGAATAACCTCAGGGGTTGACATTTTAGCTTGGTCTTCTTATTGGATGGTAATTTTGTCAATGCAAGAATTCCACAAAAAATTCAACAAGGGACTACTGCAATGAAGGCTCACTTAAGGATAAAAGTCTATTTAAGAATAAAAGACAGGTTAAGGCTTAAGGATCACATGATTCTGTCAGTGCTTCTCCCTGCTTGCCTCAAGAAATAGTTTGGCTTTTAATTGTTTATAGTAATTCAGCCTCTTTCTTATTAATGTCCCCACCCCCTAACTTTTCTAACTTATCCAGTTACCAAGGGCTC
Organism: Sminthopsis crassicaudata; assembly: GCF_048593235.1. Lineage (NCBI taxonomy): Eukaryota > Metazoa > Chordata > Mammalia > Dasyuromorphia > Dasyuridae > Sminthopsis > Sminthopsis crassicaudata. The sequence goes on along the minus strand of NC_133617.1, from coordinate 216,870,670 downwards.
AAGATTCCATGAAACCCAAGGACATGACACATGCTCACAACAAAATGGAACCCATATAATCCAATATCCCTTCTTTTTTTCCAGTATCATGGAGGTCTTGACTCTCAGAAATGGAAATATGTACTTTGGCCATGACAAAGTCTATTGAGAGCAATAACTCTGTAACACTAGTCCTATAAAACAACGAACTTTCAGTGCTAGGTTTAAGAACTAAGAAAAAAGAAATTACATCTTTTATGACAATATATTACATATTACACCATATTACAAAAGATGGTGTGTAATGGGGGGGGGGGGTTAGATGGGAAGGAACTGTGTAGCATTCCAAATGTGAGTGAAAAAACTCAGCATCTAGCTTAGACCAGCTGCTACCACCAAAAGTCATTTGGGAACAGAAATCCAGGCTTATGAATTGTGAATTGACTTTCATGGAAGGAGACAAAGACATCAACAACCTCCAAAGAAACCTCAAATAGAGGGAGAGGAATCAGAAAGTGATAAATGGGGAAAATATGGGGAAAAAATACTATGCCCTCCAGATATAGCAAATGAGTTCAGACATCTATCAATAAAAACTGCAAAACAAAAGAGGTCCAAATAACAGAGTGTATAATCTGAAGAAAAGCTAGAACCACAATGTGTTGTTCCTGAATTAAAAGAGAAATGAGAATTATGAGAACAAATTTGTGATCTTCACAACAAAACAACAAAAATAAAACTCCACAAACAAAAGCTAGAGTCTAGATTGGCAAGCCTAATAAATGAGAAACAAATAAGAGAATAGATTTGAAACATAAAAATACTAAAGAGAAGGACAATATAGAAAAAGAGAAGCAAAATAAAATATAAAATGAAAATATGCTGGCTGGCAGAACCAAGATGAAATAATAGAGGAAGCATTCAGGTCAGCTTTTTCAACATTTCATTCTGAATAATTTTGAAATGACACCTTGAATTGAATTATGGAGTAGTTCAATTAACAAAGGTAAAAATGAAAGATTTTTACAACCCAAAACAATTTAGAAGATTTGAAGAAAAGGACTATGATATTGAGGCAAGGATGGGTTATAGTTACATAATAGCAATACCAACTGTGGCCACTGAATGTTATGGTGATAGCAGCTTCAAGAACTAGCCCCTTAAAGACAGAAAATTGGGCAATAAGTCAGAAAGAGACCAGTATTAGCACTGAGCATAGAACTGGACACTGTTAGGCAACTCCATTCATTATAGTCACTTTTGGACTTCAGTTCCAGGACAGAGAGGATTTTAGTGCTTGTAGTCACAGGGGAACAAAGGCCCTGTGGTTGCAGTCATAAAGGAGCAGGGGCCCTAAGAAACAATAGTGCTTGCAGCTTCAAGAAGTCAGGGTCTGAATAAGAACAAGAATACAGAGCAGAAGAGCAGTGCCTTACAATTTCCCAGAGCTAGGTGGGAAAATAGCAGCACCAGCAAGCATGAAGTTTGGATCATGGCATCCACCCTGAGGTAAGCAGAGTTCAATTTTAACATAAAATACAAAACGTAGGCTGGGAAAATGAGTGGAGAAAAAGAGAACCTGCCCATAAAAAGTTACCATTGTGACAGGGAAGAACAACACACAAACTCAGAAGCTAACAATGACATGAAAATAGCTATAAGCAATATCTCAAAAAACAAATAGATTGGACAGGGGCTTCAAAAAAAATTCATGATAGAGCTAAAGAGCAAAAACATGATTTGAAAAATTAGTTTGAGAAAAAAAATTGGAAAGAAATGGTAAAAGAAAATTATATAAAGAAAATGAACATTATGCTAAAAAGAGTCACTAAAAATAGTGAAGAAAATCAGTTTTAAAACCAGAATTGGACAAATCAAGTAAGATTGAAAAATACCTCTTTTAAAAAGACTCAGGCAAGGAGGATAGGGAGTGAATGGGGACCAGGGAGACAAAAAACATATTACAGAAGAAAATAATTCCTTAAAAATTAAAATTGAAGGAGGCAGCTAGTTGGTGCAGTGGATAGAACACCAGCTCTGAAGTCAGGAGGAACTGATTTCAAATCTGGACTCAGACATTTTAACACTAACTAACTATGTGACTCTGGGCAAGTCACGTAACCCCAACTGCCTCAGCAAAATAAATAAATAAATACATAAATAAATAGAATTGGAGAAATGAAATCTACTGCCTCTAAGAGACATCAAGAAATAATAAAACAAAGTCAAAAGAATGAAGAAAAAATTGAAATATTTCATAGGAAAAAATTGACTTGGAAAATAGGTCAAGGAAAAGTAATTTAAGAATTATTTGACTATCTGAAAGTCTTGATGAAAAATGTGCAGACATCATATTTCAAGTTATTATGAAGGAAAACATCCTTGATATTTTAGAACCATAGAGAAAAATAGAAATGGACAGAATCATCAGTCATCTTCTGAAAGATGCCAAATGAAAAGTTCTAGGAATTTTATGATTGAATTCCAGAGCTCCCAAGGAAAGGAGAAAATATTTTAAGCAGCCAAAAAAGAAACCATTCAAATACTGTATAGCTACAGTCAGGAACACACAATGTTTAGTAGCTATCACATTAAAGAAGGAAATAAGGTAAGTTTGAAGGCAAAAATTCTAAGATTATAACCAGGAATAATCCACAAAATTAAACACATATCCTTTGAAGGAAAATGAAAATTTAATGAAATGGTGGACTTTCACTGAATAAACACTGAATAAAAATTTATATTCAAACAAAAGACCCAAGAAATTATAAAAAAGGTAAACATGAAAAAAGAAATAAGGAATTTCAGTTGAAATATTTACATTCATGTATGGCAAGAAAATGCATGCAACTGTTAAAATGTTTGGCATTATTTAGACAGTTTGAAGGAATCTACAGAGGGCATGGATGCTTAGTCAATTACATTGGAATAATCTCAAAAAACAAAAACAAATGAAGGAGTAAGAAAGAGGAATGTATGAGAGAAGGAAGAAAAAAAAAAGAATGGGGAAAATGTGCTCATATAAAAAAGGTACCCCAAAAAAGTCTTTCAGAGAAAGGAAGAAAATGGAGGGGGTAGGGTAATATTTGAACTTCATTTTCTTCTGAACTGGTTTAAAGAGAAAAATTATACATGTATATATACATATATATGTGTGTATATATTTGTATATATACATATATATGTATATATATATATACATATATATGTGTGTGTATATATATATATATATACACACAATCATTTTAAAATCATTTTCACTTCTTTGTGTCCTTGTTTGGGGTTTACTTGGCAAAGACATTGAAGTAGTTTGCCACATTTTTTAGATCAGACAGATGAAGAAACTGAGGCAAACAGAGTTAAATGGCTTGCCTGGGATCACAAAATTAGTGTCTGAGGCCAGATTTGTACTCACATTTTCCCAATTCTAGGACCAGTACTATGCCACCTAGCTGACCTTTTAAATGACATGTTAACCCTCATGTTCAGTTGTTGTTCAGTCACATATGATTCGTCATGGCTTCATTTAGGGTTTTCTTGGCAAAGATACTGGCTGGGGTGGTTTGTTATTTCCTCTTCAAACATATTTTATAGATGAGGAAGCTGAGGCAAATAGGTTTAAGATATTTGTCCAGGTTACACAGCTAATGAGTGTTTGAGACCCAATTTGAACTCATGAGGATGAGTCTTCTTAACTCTAGGCCTGCCATTCTATCAACTGAGTCACCTAGTTGTGCATAAAGAAATCTATCTTATCTAACAAAGAATTAGGAGAAGGGGATAAGAGTGAAAAGACAATGATAAGGAAGATGGGCTGAAAGGAGGGAGGAAGCATTCAGAATTAATTGAGTGGAAATAATTAACCAGGATACAAATGTAAGTAGCCTGATTTAAAATTGGAGGAAAGATTAGGGACTTGCCTAGGAGTATAAAAGTTCCATGCCAGGATTATAAGAGTTCTCTAGAAACCAAAAGAAAGGTGTCCCAATTTCCTCCAAGTATCTTTATTCAATCAAAAGAAAATGGAAACAATAACTGACTTAGCAGTCAGTACAGGAACAGTTTTCAGATAAAACAATATGAGTTGCTTGATATGTGTAATTGTGAGAAAATCTCTTACCTCAATCTTCCTTCCTCCTTTTCTCTCTTTCCTCTTCTCTTCCTCCCTTCCTTTCTCCTTTTCTCATAAATATATATTAAGGGCTAGTTATGAGGAAAAGATGATCTCCGTAGTTATAGAAAAAGAAGAGCTTAAAGGGCAAGGATGGGGAATGTCTGTCTTATGGATCAAGCAAGGAACATCCATTATGGTATAGAGATAACATTTATGATACATAAGAAGACATGTAACATTTATGATACATAAGAAGACATGTATGCTTCTTGTCTGTTGCCTGCAGTCTGTCTGCTTGTATTTCAGGGAACAGTCAGTGCCAGGCAGGCTAGGAGAATACATATTGTGAAAGTGTTAACACACTATGCCAAACCTGTGGCAATCCAGCAATGATGAAATACTATACAATGAAATGATTCCTTGCAATGTTGATGACCTTGCCTCCAATGATAGATGTCGACATTGTTGGTTTCTTTGTCAACACAGACAATAAATCCAATCTAACCTTTATCCACACATCCATGATGAACAATTCTTGCAAAAACTGAAAATCTTCAGAAGAATTTGGAATCACCATCTGCTTTCATTAGGCCTTATTGAGACAGAAGCAACATTATTCATACAAGATACATGAAGAGTAAGCTAATCACACAGAAATGGATATACTGATAGTGGCTGCTGCAGAGTTGTTGGCAACAAAGTAAAATTGTTTCAGAGAAGTAGTTTGTCTCAGAATCGCTCAGATCTGATTACTGATTTAGTACAAGATATTAAAAATACTGAGGGATTCTACAGATTTCCAATTTTTCTTTCTGGCTTGTGATGAGACAATGGATATAATAAATAATATCCAACTGACTATTTTCATTCCTGGGATGACTGTGGAGTTTGACACATGAAAAAAAATGCTCTCACTAGAAACCATGATTGATAATACAAGGGGTGAGGACTTGTTTGAGAGACTTGTTTTATCAATGAAAAAACTTGAGATTGCGAAAGTGCAAAATTAATTGAAGCACATAATGAAAGATTCAAGGATGTGAAAAGTCAACAAATGGAATTGAACATCTTTGCTACACTATTCAGTATGGAACTAGCTGATATACCTGATAACCTACAGTACAGATATAAAGTGATGATGAGCTGAAAGCTAGGTACAACAACTTCATATTTCCTGAGTTCTGCAAATTCATCATTTCCCATTTTGGGGAGATATGCATCGAAATATATATAGATATAGATATATAGATATAGATATATAGAGGTATAGATATAGATATATATCTGTGTTTGGAACAACTTACTACTTTACTACTGCAAGAAGTTATTTTACCATTGCAGAGTTGTCTGAGCTACAGACTGACCAATGCAAACCTGTAGTAGCATCATCAATACCAGCTAACATCACATTACCCATCAAAGAGAAGCAGTTCCAGCCATCACATTAAGAGCTGTAAAGGGCTAGAACTGAGCAATGCACTTGGATAATGAAGCACGTGAGACTAATTGCCAATTGGACGGTTCCCTATTAACTTGTTTAAGGTTGACCCTCCCCAGCTGTTCTGTGCTGACTTGATTGTTGGGATAAAGAGAGGGAAGTGACTTGTGTGGGAGGAGTAAGAGAAACTTGGGTGGTGGAACTCACGCTCACTTGCACTCGTGACCTGGCGTTGGAGGTGATGGTAAAGATCTAGAATAAAGACATTTAGTGATCCTGACTCCTGCTGATTTCTGGAAAGATAGAGTTCCAGCAAAGAGCGAGTAAATTAAATGTTTCACCAAATATGTCAGTCTAATTTATGAGTTGATAATTTTGTATGGCTTACCAATTATGTTAAAAAGTACAAATGGTCCTTTGCAGAAAAAAAAATATATATATATATATATATATATTTATATATATATCTATATATATCTATATCTATATATCTATCTATCTATATATATATATATATATATATATATATATATATATATATTTCCTACCTTTGTTATAGGAGAATGGATGAGGAAAACTGGAGAAGAATTTAAAAGAGTGGATAAAAGGAAGGAATTCTTACCTTGATATTGGGAGCGAGTTCCTTTGATGAATGTTCCTATATGTGAAGAGAAATAGTTTGTGAGGAAAGATGGGGAACTTACATTGGGGTGTGGTCTTGGGGGGTTGGTACTTGAAAAGCCTACACATACTGCATGGAAGGAGAAACTGGAACCTCTGGGGACAACTGGCACCTGGAAGAGTGGAATAACAGACTGAGAAGATTTTGAAGCAAATGAGGAAAAGGTAACTGGGGAAGGTATATTTCAGTTGTAGGCTGCATGAATATTAATTGTTGATTGTCCTTTCTTCTTGAGGCAACATCCAATCAGTATTTAAGGCAAGGTAAGGAATGAGACAAAAAATTACCTCTTTTCCCTGGTCAAAAATACACACACACACACACACACATAGACACAAAAATATGCATATGTAATACATACGTAATAATTTCAGGGTTTCTAGCCAAAACAAAACAAAACAAAACAAACAAACAAACAAAAAACAATTAGAATTTACATTCACTCTAAGCCAAACTGGGCCCAAATAATGACCAAGTGGGTCCTGGCCTAGAAGATATTGTTGGGCAATCAATGAGAGCCAGAGTAATTTGGGTTGAAGTCATGATCCTTAAGAAAGAAATTTAGCCAATAAATCCCAATATATCTTGTGAGGTTTCAGCAATTAAAATTTATTTTCTTTTAGGCAGAATACTTGTAGGTTAGGGTAAAATACCCTATGTGGACAGAGTGAAGGGAAAGAAGGAGAAAAAAGAAAAGAAAATTGTTCAATTGGCTAGTTCCAGTTGGGTAACCAGTAGGCAGCTCTAACTATGACTCCCAGAAGTCATCGTTTGTCCTTCATTCTACAAGAGGACCATGACCTCAGGGAGTTGATGCCATGCCATGAAAGTGAGTTGTATTTAAGTGAGAGAAAGTTATGGTTAATCATCAGTCTCACTTTCTCTTCCAGAACTATCTGGCAATAATGTGGACATAGTAAAGAAGGTGACACCTCATGTGGCAGTGTCTTCTCTATCCTTGCAGTATATGACATTATTCTAGGACTGAAGCACAAGGGAAAAACAAAGAAAACCACAGAGTCAAACTCTATAAGGCAGTGGCAGAAAATACCTAGAGAAGAAAGCCTAGAATGGATACTTTGTAAGGTTTTATTCTATAAGGATTGCAGAAAAAATAGGGAGAACAGATAATTATAGGGATCATGCATCAGATGCATGCATGCATTAAGCACTTAAGCATTTAAAGCAGACAGAAGCAGAGGATGGAAAGAAAGATAAGAAAAATCCTTTTTTTTTTTTTTTTCGGAAAATGGTGCAAAAATGAACATTTAAAAACTAATGAACAGGACTAGTTTAACTGAGAGGGGGAAAAGGAACACACAAACACACACACACACACACACACACACACACACACACATAAAAGAAACTAATAAAAAACCTGAAGACAAAAGGTAACAAATGAGGAAAGAGGATTAGGGTAAGGGCAAGTATAGCAAGTTGTATAAAACAGATTTGTACTTGAATATGCTATCACCTTCCTCTATCTCTCCCCTCCATTCTACTTTATGAAAATGCTAGTTGAGTTAACACTTTTGTTGATACTGGGTACAGTTGATACTGACTGGCAACTCTATTGCCCATATGGAATTCTAAGTCACAATTTCAGGACAAAGAATAGCACTGAGAGTTGCTCACAAGGTAGTATGGGGCCTGGTCATAGTTCCAAAGCAAAAAGCAGCACTAATATTGTAACTACAGGGTATTTGGTATCTTTCTGTGTAAAGACCAAGGTGCAGACTAGGAGAACAATAACCCTACCTCTCCCAAATCATACCAACTTGGATGCAGCCCAAACTTTCAGGTCTCAAGAACTAGCTCTGAGTAAAGCAGCACCAAAAAATCCTGAGACTTATGACAATGCCCTCTTACCCCCAAGTGGGTAGAAAACAACTTTGACATAAAGTTCAAAGTAAAAAAAAATAGACTAGAAAAATGAGCAAACAACCACAAAATAATTTGATCATAAAAAAATAACCTAATGGCAGGGAAGATCAAGACAGAAACTCAGAAGAAGACAAAAAATATTAAAACTTCTACAAAAAAAAAAAAAAGCCTCAAAGAAAGGTTCTTTGGCTGTAAGCTCAACAAGTGTTTCTGGAAGAGTTAAAGAGAGAGGTAAAGTTCATACTGGTACTATTGACCCTGTTTCATGGGGTAATAATTGACCTGATGCTCTAGGGAAATTAACCACATTAGAAAGACCTTTCTAGTATTTCATCTCTCTTCTAACACTGATGAACTTTTCTATAGCAATCTTGAGACTAAAAAATGAAAATCATGATATAAGACAAAATAGAATTATTGGGCTACATTTAATCTGTGATAAAAGAATAAACTTAGAAATTACATTTTAAGGAGGCAGCTAGGTGGCACAGTGGATAGAGAAGCAGCCCGGAAGTCAAGAGGATCTGAGTTCAAATTTGACCTCAGACACTTAACACTTAGTAGCTGTGTGACCCTGAGCAAGTCACTTAACCTCAATTAAACTCAGCAAAACAAACAAACAAATTATATTTTAAGAAATTATAAAGAAAATCTGCCCCAATATCTTATATGAAGGTAAAATGGAAACTGAAAAAATGTACTAATCATCTTTTGAAATCAATACCAAAATGAAAACTACCAGTTTTATTGCCAAATTCCAAAGTTTCTGGGTCAAAGAGAATACTTCAAGTAGCCAGAAAGAAATAATTCAAATATTCTGAAGCCACAATTAGGATAAAATAAGATTTAGCAGCTTCTGAATTAAAGGAGCAGAGATCTTACAATACAATATTCCACAATGGGAATAACAACACTGGGATAACAACAAGAAATAATCTATAAATATAAATAATCTACTGCCCAAATAATCTATAAATATAAATAATCTACTGACCAAAACTAATAGAATCCATCAGGGGAAATGGACATTTAATTAAAGAGAGAATTTTCATGAATTCCTGATGAAAAGACAAGAGCAGAATAGAAAAATCTGATATTTAATCATAAGAAACAAGAGTAGCATAAAAAGTAAACATAAAAGATTAATCATGACAGTCTCAATAAAGTTAAATTGTTTACATTCCTATATAGGAAGATGATACATGTAAGCCGTAAGAACTTTATTATTAGGGCAGTCAAAATAAATTTACATAAATAGAGAACATGAATGTGAATCAATTATGTTGGCCTTATTTCAGAAAAAAAAATGAAGGGAGGATAAGAAAGAGGGATACATTGGGAAAAGGGGGGGAAAGGAAACATAATGGGGAATTTTTTCTCATAAAAATAGGTACACAAAGAAAAATTTTTACAACAAAGGAAAAATTCAGAGTGAGGTAGTTGACAATGCTTGAACCCCATTCTTATCACAATTGGTTCAAAGAGGGAAGGATGACACTCTCTCACACACAATTGTATATGAAATATAAGTCATCTAAAGGAATAAGAGGGGGGTGAGAGAGAGAAAGGAAGAAAGAACAGATTAAGGGAAGCAATGGCTATGGGCAAAATAGACTTTTGAGGAAAAAAAATAGAATAAAGAGAAATGGAGAAAAAGAATGAATGAAATAAGATGTAGAGAAAAGCAGTTACTAATCGTATCTGTGAATTTGAATGAATGAACACATCTATAAAATAGAAGCAGATAGAATAGATTAGAAACTAGAATTCAACACTGTAATGCTTATAAGAGACATCCTTAAAACAGAAACATACACACACATAGATAAAATAGACGGCTTGTTGTAAGTAAAATTAAGAAAGACAGAAAATAATATCTGAGCAGATTGGTAAGTCATTTTATTTATTAGTAAGGCATGTTGTTTGTTGCATAGCATATGGATCCAAGGCCCCTCAATAGGTATGAGGATATCAAATGATAGGTAACAGAACTTTATTGTATTCAATATGAGGAACACATCAGGTTACATAATCTTGAGCAACAAAGGTTTTTCTTCTTCAAATTGAAGTATACTAACTGTGAGTTGCACAGAATATTTTGCAGTATTTCCTTGAAATCATATGAACAAAGCTTTTACAAGAATATAGAACTTTAAGTGACAAAATAAACACTATTTACAACATGGAATCGATTAGATTCTTTTAATTCCCCCCCACACATTGATCCTTTGAACACATTCCCCATGGATCACTTATCCAAAGCCAACTGTATAAAATTCATTGTATATTCTGAATCAATATTTTGAACCACAATCAGATTATTTAAAATCAATTTTGAGGAAACTTTATTACAACTAGTAATATAACATCTAACACAACTCAAAGGACAATTATGAAACCTAGGGTAATAAAATCCCATTTGATTATGGTAGTCAATATTCTTCCTCCTTGTAATCAACAGAATAGCCAAAAAAAAAAAAAAAAAAAAAAAAAAAAAAAAACGGAGCAAGAGGGATCACATTATGGAGTATCAGTGTGTTTTTTGTTTTTTTATTCAGGAAATTGGATTTCTGCTATAACCTTTTGGATTTTGTGGAGACTTGTTACAATCTCTTGATTAATTATGTAGGAACAAGAAAATTGATTGTAGCACAGACCCCTCCTTAAAAAGTTTTTAAGGAGGTCTAAGACCATATGATTTTCTAAGTCTATGGCTAACAAATTCAATTTAATTTGGAGCAAGGAGATGGACTCTATTGTGGTTTGGGCTAACCTCAATCTCAGAGCTAAATGAAAACAACCCCAATGTATGGAATTATGGAGCAGAAGATCTTTATTCCTGGAATATGTTCTTTTACAGAGTTACTGATGTATGTGCACCCTTATTTTCTTGCTTTTGATACCATACTCCTAAATTCTTAATGAAATATTTCTGCACCTATCCTATAGAATGATAATTAATACTGAAAGGAATAAATAACTGTCCCCACATGTCCCAAATCAATCTAGGGGAAATGTGATATAAATCCCCCCCAGAAACATAATAATAATGATAATGATAATAATAATGATAATAATAATAATAATAATAATAATAAGTAGAAACCCAGGTAAAAAATTCTGAAATTGACATTGAAAAATGTAATTTGAAGAGAGGGGTCATCCTAAGTTTTTTGTCATAACCAATAAGATTGGAATCATTATAAGAAAGAGTTGAAAAATTGATAGATTTAGGTCTGAAATCTATTTCCCCTCTTTACTATAAACAACAAGTTTGATACAGGTAAATTTTGGAGATAAAGATATTTTGTGCACCCCTGAATATTTCTTAAGTTCAATTAATTATTGGTGGTTCTGTTTTTGACAATACAAAAAGCAAAATTTGGAAGAGGAATATCATTGGTAATGAGATTGTCGTAGTTTTTTGAAGAACTATAATTACATTAAGTTTTGTAGTTATACAATCATTATAAAGGGGGGGAGTATTTGGCTTTGATTCATTGTCATTTGCAGCTCTAGTGGAATAATATAAATAGCATAAAACCCATATAAAACGTCCCAAAGTCCAATTAGTTTCTTCAGAGTTGTCTTGTCTGACTGAGAATCATTTGGAGTAATGGGAAAAGTCACCCAAGGATCAAGTTCACCTTAATGCATATGGTGTCATACCTAGCATTCCTTTTATGGAAGCCTAAAAGATGATATAAGAGATAAAATATGATATAAGATGAAAGTATGTTCTACTTCATCATGAAGTTTACTAATAGAATTAAGGTTTTTAAATTCTCTTGGAAGAAATGTAATCACGTGGAAAGAAAAACTGGTAAGAGCATCAGAATTAAACAATCTCAAGTAAATGTAGGTGGTTTAAAACACATGAGTGTGAGTCATAAAGGAAATGACTGAATAAAAAGTATACATTTTCCCATAATTGACAATTTTTAATTTCACAATTATTATGAGACTTTTTAACTAGGGAAGGAGACATCAATTGATAACGATAAAATAAAACAAAACAAAAACATTTCCAGACACATTGTTGTTACTTGAAATGGTAAAGTGCATCTTTTCTATGATCACAATGTATCTAAGAGTCTTTTTCTCCAATCTTGCTTGCTGTTGAGCTGGTCAGCAGTAATCAGAATGTGCTTTCCAGTTAGATTAAATTGCTGGAGATTCTTGATGCAAACATTGTTTCCAGTGTAGAAGTCATGTAGCAAAAAGTCCAAGAATCCAGTGAATTTCTGCTTGGTGAAGGTTTTCTATCAATTTGGTCTCCTGTGTTTAAGAAACAACAGGTACATCTCTTGTGAACAATGGTATATAAGCTGGAAAAAAGGGTTTCACATTTATATAAGGATAATAAAACAGCATTTCAGAGGAGAGAGGTGTAATTCCACCTCCATCCCTACTCCCAACAAAGAAAAGTACACCAGGCCAGTCTGAATGAGTTTCAAAGAAAGAGTTTTAAGTGCTTTGTTCATATACTCAACTTGATCTGAATTCTAGGGGTAAGGAGTATGAAATTTAGGAGTAATCACAAAGTAAGAATAAATTTTAAAGTATTAAATCACTGCAATGATACCCCTTATCTGGATATAGATATAGATTTTCTGATGGATTGTAACTGGATACAATCTCTTAATGAAGGAGTTTTGCAACAAAGCTAATTGTGGCTTTAGGAACAGGAAATGTCTGAACAATGAACAAGCCAGTTTGAAATAACACAAAGTTTATAGTAGCCAGCTTTGCACATGTATATAAAATCAATTTTCAAATGTTCAAATGGACAATAAGCCAAAGGATACCCCTCAAAGGCAACCATTCAGGAAGCAAATTGGTTAAATGCCTGATAAGTGGGGCAGGCTGCAAAAATATGAGCTGCAACTGTGGTGATGTTAGAGGCAACTAAAATCCACCATATTGCATCGATGATTCCTTTAGTGTCATAATAAATACTTTATGAGCATACATGCATATGATGATAGAAGTTATGGAGGAGCTATTTACTTTCCAAAGTCATGCAGATCCCAGAGACTTTTTTTGTCTTAAATCATAATTTCCATTTCAACCTCAAGGTTGCTGTAGATAAGTTAAAAATTATTATCAGTCTTAGAAAAAAAGATGAAACACTAAGCAGGTTCTTCTAATGTGGCTAACTTTGCCTGAGCATCAGCTCAGTTATTATCTCATGAAACAGGGTTGATAGGGCCAATATAAACAGAACAATAGACAATAGCCAGTTAGAGGCAACTAAGGAGCAGATCCATCTTAACTGAAGTTAACATCAGCAATAATCTGACCAGACAACATGATAAAGCTTCATTGTAATCACAGAAGTGTGACTTCATGACAGACCTCAAATACATAATGGGATCCTGGGTGGATAGTCATACTTTTAATGGTAGCAAACTGGCAGACTTAATCAAAAGCAACCAGCTCATCAGCTTGAGAACTGAAATTGAATGGTAGTGAGGCTTCCTAAATTATGTCATGGACTGAATCTACTGCTCTAGTATGTTGGACGCCGTTTCTAACAAAGAAAGATCTTTCAGTATAGAATATGTGGTCTGAGTTCTGAAAGGGGGTATTGTCAAAATCATTATAGGGTCATTCAGCTATATCATAACCAAAGAACAATAATGCAATGACTCCTCTAAGACTGAAAATTAGGTAACAATATGGTAAAATAAAGTATAGCACATCATTTGAGAATGACATTCTCTTTACCCCATGAAGCAACTTCAAATTTGGTAGATGTCTGGTAATAAAAGTCCTGATGGTGATAAAAGGGCCTCAATCTCATGATGACATTTTGCTGTCAAAGGGGCACTCAGATCACAAACTTTCTTACTAAAAACAGAAGTAGTAACCAGAGCCCATAGGCAAAGTGGCAGACAAGTAGCTACCAAATCAAACTGAGCATAATAATAAGCTGCTGGATGAAAAGCAGAACCAAATGTTTCAGTATAAACAATAGAAAAACTACACCCTGTTTCATTCAACTTCATATATAGTAATGGGTTTACTATAGTTTAGGATCCCAGTGCAAAGGTTTACAGTAAGGATTTTTTGAAACATGTAAGGATGTGTTGTTGGTCAAGTTGCAAAGATTCTGGAACAGAGTCTTTAATCAGAAATTTAAGGTATTTAGTGATTTTGCCAAAGCAAGGATACTTTATCAACAATGTCTATTTTCTTAACCAAATAAAATGAAACCAAGAAACTCTACTTGTGGAAGGCACTCTAGGACCTTTGGTTTGAAAACTTTGTGACTTCTATGATGGAGTTTAAAAAAAAAAAAAAAAAGATGGCAATCATCCTGAAAAACTTAACATTGAGTGCTTCCATTAGAAGGATAATCCATATTGGGTTTAAGACAAGTTCTTGAAAGTGATGTGGTCTTGCTGTACTTGATAAAACAGGGTGAAATTTTCTACACATTCTTGAAACAGATGAGCCCATACCTACTATGTGATTTTCCAGGTGAAGGCAAATCGGACCTTAGTGTCTGCATAAATAACATTGTTAAAGAAAGTTGAACATTCTCACCATAAAACAGGTACCATCACAAGGAATGAAAAAGACAATAAGGCTGGGTTTGGAACTACTGGATGTCTGGGTATAATATAAGCATTAAGGTTGCATAAGTCACGCACAAAAGTGATAAGTTTTCCATCAGGGCTTGGCTTAAGATTTTTGGGTTTTTTGTTTGTTTGTTTGTTTGTTTATTTGTTTGTTTGTTTTGTTTTGTTTTATTTTAACAAGTAACAGAGGTATTACAAAACAGAGGTATTTAGCTGGAACAATACCTTGATTTCTAAGAGAGTCAATTAAGAATGGAACACCCTCAATAGGTTTTCTTGATAAGGGATATTGACAAATAGATGGTAGTGAGCCTCCTTTGATTCTAATGATGATTGGAACAGCATATTTTGACAACCCTACAAATGAGAATGAGACAGTCCATAGAGAGTTAGGAATATCAAATGGAATATTCAGATGATCTTCAGGGGTTTCTTAGACATTTTGAACCAAATAAGAAACACTGAGAAAGAGATCTCAGAAAGGCATAATGTAGTGGTTACATCAGGGGAGCATGAAATAGTGGCTCTTGGTTTACATAAAGGATCTCAGACTAACAGATTCTTAGATTTAAGCAAAAGTAGAAAATAATGTCCCACTATTGAAGGACCAACAGTTATCATATGAGGAGCCAATATGGAAATGAAAAAGTTCTTATAGGTTACATAAGTTATGTTACATTGCAGTAAACATCATACCTTATTAAGTTCTCCCTAAAAAGGCATAGAGATTGACTCTAACATAAGGTCAAATTCAGGAAGTAGACTAGAATAATGAGCAAACAAAAAAGAACCCCACTATAAGAATATATTATGACAATAGGGATACTCAAGAAACATAATCGAAAGAGAATAACTCCAAACATCTACAATAAAAGCCTTAAATAAAACCACATTTTTTTCTGTTTTTCTTTGAAACTTTCCATGTAGATGTTTTGGAGTTGGAGATGGTCCTGGATAAAATGGAAGACCTTAGCCTTTTAAGATCTTCAACAGGTCTCAGTTGAGGGCACATCCATTTGGTGATACATAGAACTTGTTAGCAAAACTTCCATTAAATATTTTGAAAAACAATATGGAAAGAAATTTTATTATTAAATTTCAAGTTTTCTGTCTACTTCAAGAATTTTATTTATAGGAATAAATTACCTCTATCAACATAAACCAGACTCTACTCTCAATTTACCAGGCAAATTGCCCCAAGGGCACTAAGAAGTGACTTACTCAGGCCTGGTGACCTGGTCAGTGTATAGAAGAGAAAGGACTTGAATCTACTCTTTCTTGACTCTGAGGCTAGTTATCCTCAGAATACTATGAAAAGGAAAAAGAAAAAAGGAAAAACAACCTGTTTTCACTAATATCATCTATACAAAGAAAAAGAGCTGAAACTCAAACTTCATTTCCATCTTTATTGGTCAAAGAAGGGAAGGATATCCACACAATTAAGTAGAGAAATGCATTTTACTCAACAGGGAAACAAAGGGAGGAAAAGAAAATAGAAAGGGGAATAAAAAAGGGAAAAAAGATGAATGAAAGTATTAATTCTAAACCAAACAAACTTTAAGAATGTAAAAAAAATATTTATAATTCTTTTTATGGGGCAAAGAATTGGAAGGTGAGGGGGGCATCTCTTAATAGAGGAATGACTAATTAAATTATGATCTATTAAGATGACAGAACACTATTGTACTGTAAGAAATGATGAATCAGATAGTTTCAGAGGAATGTGGGAAGCCAGGAATTGATGCAAAGTGAAGTTAGCAAAATCAGGAATAAAAATTTTTATAATGGCAATATTTTAAAGGCAAATAACTTTGAAAGACCTAAGAACTCTGAGAATTGATTATAAAACATTGTATCGAACTCTTGTTAGAAAGGTGAAGGACTAATAGTATAGAATGAGACTTTCCTTTTGGAAGAGGAATATGTCCAAAAAAAATTGCTTTGCTGAACTATACACATTTGTAACCATTTTTACTTTTCTTTTTCAGTTAGAAGAGGGAGAGAAGATAGATCTTTGCCAGTTAAAAAAATTTTAATTAAAAATAATGGATGTGAGCAATAAAGAAAAATAATCAATGTAAAGCACTTACCACAGTGATGATATCAAAAGTGCCTAGAAATTGTTTCAACTAGAAAATATTTTGTTTCTTTACTGTGTGGAAACCTATGATAGCCTAAGTCACCACTTGTTAGCATATAAACTCATTGGTAAAAGTTTATGGAGAATCATGGGAAAAGGTATCAAGTTGTAATGTACTTCTGTCTGAAATTAATCCTTAACTGTTTAAATAACAATATTCTTTAGATAGGTGCAGGTATGTGATTGCAAATCACAGAAACCCATAGAATCCAAAGAATTAAAGTTGCTATGTCTGATAGATGAAACTTAAATTCTAGCAGAAGTATAGCAAGGAGACACATGGCTTTTGTGAGAAGAATGGGGGAAAAAAAAAAGAAAAGAATGAAGAACTGTATGGAAGAAGCAGTGTAAAGAATGTCATAATGAAGAAATTGAAACTATTTCTAGCCATATGAAAAGATGCTCCAAGTCATTATTAATCAGAGAAATGCAAATTAAGACAACTCTGAGATACCACTACACACCTGTCAGATTGGCTAGAATGACAGGGAAAGATAAGGCAGAATGTTGGAGGAGATGTGGGAAAACAGGGACACTTGTACATTGTTGGTGGAATTGTGAATATATCCAGCCCTTCTGGGGAGCAATTTGGAACTATACTCAAAAAGTTATCAAATACTATGCATACTCTTTGATCCAGCAGCATTACTACTGGGCTTATATCCCAAAGAGATCTTAAAGAAGGGAAAGGGACCTGTATGTGCAAGAATGTTTGTGGCAGCTCTCTTTGCAATGGCCAGAAACTAGAAACTATGTGGATGCCCATAAATTGAAGAATGGCTGAATAAATTGTGGCATATAAACATTATGGAATATTATTGTTCTTTAAGAAATGATGGACAGGATGATTTCAGAAAGGCCTGGAGAGACTTATATGAACTGATGCTCAGTGAAATGAGCAGGACCATTATATATTTCAACAACGATACTGTATGATGATCAATTCTGATAGATGTGGCTTTCTTCAACAATGAGATGAACCAAATCAGTTCCAATAGAGCAGTAATGAACTGAACCAGTTACGCCAAGCAAAAGAACTCTGGGAGATGACTAAGAACCACTACATAGAATTCCCAATCCCTCTATTATATTATATAACATAATTTATACTTTAATATATGTAACATGTATTGGTCAACCTGCCATCTGGGGGGGGAGGGGAAAAATTGGAACAAAAGGCTTGGCAATTGTCAGGGCTGTAAAATTACCCATGCATATATCTTGCAAATAAAAAGCTATAATAATAATAAAAAAAGAATGTCATGAGATATAAGATCCCAAAGAGAAGATGGCTGATCATATGAGGGAGAAGGAAAGCTCAGTGACAGCTTGCATCCTCCATTAGTACTCTTGTAACTTCCTCAAATTTAGAAGTTTCCCAGTATAGTGGACGATCTCTGTAGGGGATTTATGAGAGAACATGGAACAGGGTGATATAAAATAAAAAGATGTGAATGGATTATGCTTTGCAATAATAGATATAATGTCTGCATTTCTTAGATCACAAATCCAGGTAAGTATTGAAATATGAGAGGGGAAAAACCTTCCTAATAGTTAGAGTTTTCCACAAGTAGATCAGATTGATTCAGGAGTTAAGGGACTATATGTCACTGGGATTTCAAGTGAAATCTAAATGACAGGAACATTGATGGAGCATGAAATGTTTAGTATTATCAAGTAGGCACATTGTAAATTATGCCCTATAAAGCAGTAACTTTTTTTTTTTTCAGGTTCTTCCTAGTAGTCCCATTCCTAAAGAAGACTTGGTTTGTGGGATTGGTCTTCAGAGTGGTAATACTGGGAGATTAAGTGCTATTTTTTTCCTTCATATACTTTTCCTATTTCTCTGCCTATATGGAGGCTTAATACTTGTTCAGCTATCTGTCCATTTTTGTCTGTGTTTAGGATTAATGAGTAAATGTTTGGAAAGTAGCATGAAATCCAGAGGGAAATAAAATGGAGACAATCATTTGGAAACACAGAAGAAATACAAGACTATGCAAATCTAAGCTTGCCAGTTATCTAGAACCACAGCTTGGGGGAGTGCCCAGAGGAGTAATTTAGACACAGGAAACTGGAAGCTGACTGGCCTACATTAGTGCTCCATTGTAAATCACCTACAGTTCCCTTTGCGGGCAAAAAAATCCAGACATTATATTTAGTATATCCAGAGTTTGTAATTGAATGATGAGAGGCAACATAAGAGAGACAAGGTCACCAACCAGAGGAAATGACTCAGCTGTGCGGGCACACACACACACACACACACACACACACACACACACACAGGACAGGCTTTGGGAATGTTACACCATTGATGCAATGAGCAATGATGGGGAGAGTGACTGCTCAGGCAGGGAGGATGAGGAAATTGACTTGAATTAATATAAAGTCCTTAACACTGGTCTCCCTAGGGAGAAAGTGGTATTTATTTTAGGGAGTGAGGATAAAATCAATAGCCTAATGCATTATGTTAAACAACTAAATTGGAGGAGCTGCTTTAAATAGCTCAAATTGAGCCCTCTGAATGATGTCTTATCTCCTGCATGAATCTGAGAGTAATGGAGCTAAACTGATTTAGCTAATCTTGGGGGAACTCTCTAAACTTGATAGGCCCAATCATTTTGATCTTTTCTAAAACCTCCCCCAGGGGCATTTCTCAAATGCCACTCAAAAGCCTTAAATGATGATTCAACTTTAATTTTTGTTTTATATTTAGTTCAATTAGTTGCTAGGTATAGTAAAAATTAATGTCAGTTTTGCTTCACATTTTTTCATGTTTCAGATGCAAAAGTATATTAAATATAATTAATGATATTGTCCTTATTTTTAGATTTTAAAAGTTCTTTGTAGTTCAAAATCTAAGTATTTGCCTAAAAAACCTTCTAATCAGTTTATATATTAGGGATTCTCCTCAGAGCTTTGGAAATACAGGGCAAATATAGCACGGGGAAAAGTAAAGATTACCAGTCGGGATAGCTCAATTCATTGTCCAATATAAAGCCATCTGTAATCATTCATTTCCCACTGATTTTTTCTGCTTTTCCTACCTCATTAAGTAGTCATCATATTCTGCATCTTACACTCAGTTACACTATTGTCTTGAAGTATTCTATCCTTTTGCTATCTAACATTCCATATTGTATGATATGTTTTACATATGTGCACATATACATGTCTGTGCAAATATATTGATGTATATGTTATATGTATGTGCATGGTGTATAGTTGTATTGTTTTCTCAAATAATTGCATGTTGCCTGAGGTTAGCATTTATATTTGACCTTGATCCAAAAAGGAGATTAATAGACCTAAAGAAACTTTCACATTAATAGCACTCTCAGAGTTCCTTCTGGAATCCTAATGTGGGAAGGGATCCTCATTTAATTTGAATAGTATAAAATTGTCCATATCAGCTATTCTCCATCATTACTTCTCATGGTAGAAAATTATAAGGGCTGTGCCTAACTGCACATTTTGAGAAATGGGACAATTCTGGAAAGGGTTACTGAGTAATATTTTTATAGGTCTTTTGATTATTGTAGAACTTAGTAGTGGTCAAAGAAAAACAGAGAGGCATGCTAAAACTTGAAGAGGTTTCAACTTTTGTATTGATTCTGTGACTTAAATTGTCTGTAGGAAAGGTGCAGTCTCTCTTGTCTCTTGGTAGTCTAGAAAAAATTCTGAATTTGAAGTTGACAGTTCCAGTCCTGGTTATGATAAAACTAGTTGAATATGAGCATGTTCTAAAGCCTTGTTTTCCTCATGAGGGTAGTGGTGGTCCTCATTGGTCTCATTGTAGTAATAATAACCCCTATTATTTCTTTAGTAGTTAAAAGTTTGATGAGAATTTTCTTTGTAACAACCCTGTGAATAATGGAGTTGTTGTAGTGAAAAATGAGGAAATTCAGGATATCAAAGTATATATAGTACAAGGAAAAAGAGCAAGACAGTCAGCAGGGAGAAAATAAAGCAGGCTTTATTGAGAGGAAACATAATAAGATGAGGGCATGTTTTCCACAAGTACAATTTTATGTGCCCAGAGTAGTAAAATTTGGTGGCTTTTTATATGACCAAAGTGGGTGAAGATGGGGATAAATGAATGAATGAATGAAGAAAAATGAAGAGCCTGGATTTGGGGACTGGGGCTGATCAATGATAAGGGGGGAGAGGAGATAGAGATTGGAGAAGTTTTAGGGAGACTTGTGATGAAATGGCATCTAGTTGGTATTACTGTAGGCCTTAATTTGACGGGTGATTTAAGGTATTTGGGCTTATCCTACATTCTCTTTGTAAGGGTAGCTACTTAGATCCATGAAATAGTAAATGTATTAGTGTTCCCATTTTACAGATAAAGAAACTAAAACTCCTTGATAACAAAACTATAACTAGCATTTGAACTCAAGTATTCTGACTCTTAAATCCAATCTTCAAAATGAAGAAGTTGGATTAAATTACTATAATAGAATAGGTAGAAAATATATAGGGCAGCAAGATGGTTCTGAGTTAAAGAATCAAACTTGGAGTCAGGATGTCTCAACTCAGTTTAAATTTGGCCTCAGGTATTTATTAGCTGTGTGACCCTGGATAAGTCATTTAAGTAGTCTCTTCATCTACAAAAAAAGCTGGAGAAGAAAATGGCAAATCAATATCTTTGGCAAGAAAACCCCAAATGGGGGTCACAGAGAGTTGGACATGAATGAAAGGACTCAACATGAACAGGATCTAATGGATGAATTTTTTTTTTTTTTTTTTTTTTTTTTTAGAATTTAGACAAAGCTATAAAGTATAATGAAAAGCATGATGAACTTGCAATGAGGATTAAGCTTGATTCAAATCTTGCCATGGACACTTTCTAGCTTTATTTCCTTGGGGTAAGGTATTTAACTTTTCTGAGCTTCAATTTTATCAACTCTAAAATGGGGAGACAATATGGGTAGAGCTTATCTTACTAGATTGTTGTGAAGATCAAATGAGAGAATGTATAAAGTCAGTTATTGTTTTACCCACTGCCTCACGTGGTTCTTGCAATGAGAGTCTCTTGTAAGCTTTAAAACTTATCTAAATGATATATATTATTAATTTTCAGCAATAGTTGCTTAATAAGCATTTATTGAATGTTTAAATGAAGGAGCATTGATATCATAAAATCATAGAATTCTAGTCCATCTCTATGATATTTTATATAGGAAAACTGGATGCCCAAATAAAGTGATGGGTACATATAAGCATTAATTTGCTTGTGTATTGAAGTTGAAAGATCAGAAAGTTTAAAATAGTTGTGGATGTGTCCTTATTGGAGGAAAAAATATGGGTCTATTTATTATTTTTTTCCTGAACCAATTAGTTCCTTTCTAATGAACACAGAATATAGCTATTATGCTATATTATGACAGGGCAGTATTTCATTCAGAGGTAGGCATATTTCATAATACATTCATATCCAGTACTGGAATGCTAATATACAAAATTGAAATCACACAAGCAATCATCCCAGCTAGACTCAAGTGAATCTTCGAGCTCACTCCCACTACAATCAAGACCACATTAAAATATTAATGTGAGGATTAAACTGTACAAGGAACAGGTCATGCCAAAGGAAGATTAAAGAGAATACAACAAGATGCCTATTGAGTCACCAGACACAATGCTTCATCTCTGTGGGTATATTAAAACGGCTGTAACAGCCACATACAGGCTTTTAAGCTCTATTTGTGCAAACCAAAAGGTGGAAGGGAAACTGAGCTAATATTAGCAATATTCTCTCCCCAGGCATTACTGCCAATAGAACTAGCAGTTCATTGTGAAATTTAAATATCTGTATATTTAAGCTATTGATACATTTGCCTCTGTTTAACTCCCAGAATTTTTTCAATGTTAAACATGCCATCAAAAGCTTCAATGAATTTCTGTTTGAAATTGTCTGCTATTGAAATGGACAATTACTTAAAATGATGTTAAACTTTAAACAGCAAAAGTGGTGAAAAGGTATTGTCAAGATGGGATAAATGGCACACCTCTTAAAAT